>NC_134791.1:36199329-36221829 GCF_046742065.1 Oratosquilla oratoria | reverse complement strand
TTTTTATCTTTGAAATAAAATCACATGAATTTGTGATATGGGAGTTAGAAAAATTCCCCTCTCCTCACCCCCTCCCTCCTCCGCCACCTCAGTTTGCCCCGCGCCTGAGTGAGGTCATCTGCCCACATCCCTTCTCTTCTCTGTAGCTTATAAATCCCCTCTGTACTCTGTCTTATGTACTTTCCTGAAGAGGGCTACAGTAGATAGCCGAAATATAGGATTCTTCTTTATTCGAAGTTTATTTTCTCCGACTGTGGGTTTCCTGTGTGTCATATATATAAATATATATGTATGTATAATATATATATAATATATATGTGTAAATATATATATAAATATAACAAATATATATATATATATATATATATATATATATATATATATGTATATATAAATACATTTACACTGAATGTATAACCTATCCCACGTGCACATACTAGCTAAATGCAATATCATAGCGGAGATGGGTTAAACGCGATAGTTCGTGTAGGTGTATGTAATTCGATCATACAAATATAAGAAAGTTGTACTCAACTTATATCTCTCTTGATAGCGCATTGGTTTAAGTCACTGTAACTTTGTTACGGGTTAGCTGGGTTCGAATCCTCGGCTCTTCCACGTTTCAATTTCCAACAAATGCCTCCATCGAGCGATTCTTCAGTCTCGACTGCGATGGCATGGAATTAAAAGTGATTTGTGGTTGAAAAAAAAAAAAAATTAATTGATCGCTTTGAACCATTCAGTGTAAATGTATAATCCATCCCACGTGCACATACTAGCTAAATGCAAATATCATAGCGGAGGTGAGTGAACGCGATATTTCGTGTAGGTGTATGTAATTCGAGCATACAAATATAAGAAAGTCGTACTCAACTTATCTCTCTTGATAGCGCATTGTTTAAGTCACTGTAACTTTGTTACGGGTTAGCTGGGTTCGAATCCTCGTCTCGTCCACGTTTCAATTTCCAACAAATACCTCCATCGAGCGATTCTTCATTCTCGACTGCGATGGCATGGAATTAAAAGTTGTTTGTGGTTGAAAGATATATATATATATATATATATATATATATATATATATACATACAGATATATATACATATACACATACACATATATATAATATATATACATATATATATATATGTATATATATATGTATATATATACCTGTATATGTATATATATATATATATATATATATATATATATATATATATATATGCAGAGTCCACTAGGAAAAGGAAAAACACACGGAGTCCGAGCGCTTTCGTGATATATTCACATTATCAAGGAGTACAGAAAGATGAGAACAAAAAATGGAGATACAGAGTATAAGTAGGACAAGAGAGACATTTACCCTCCTCTCCGAAGCCTGAAAGCTCAGGTTGGGTCACTCGGTGAGGTCATGGAAACATATTATTATTACATTAACTTTTAAAATATGTACTATTTATATTACTGACAATATATGGATATTGTCAGTAATATAAATAGTACATATTTTAAAAGTTAATGTAATAATAATATGTTTCCATGACCTCACCGAGTGACCCAACCTGAGCTTTCAGGCTTCGGAGAGGAGGGTAAATGTCTCTCTTGTCCTACTTATACTCTGTATCTCCATTTTTTGTTCTCATCTTTCTGTACTCCTTGATAATGTGAATATATCACGAAAGCGCTCGGACTCCGTGTGTTTTTCCTTTTCCTAGTGGACTCTGCATATTTGTGATTCGCGTGTGTCTTGTGAAATTTGTGCATATATATATATATATATATATATATATATATATATATATATATATATATATATATATATATTCACTATAAAGTAATGTCGTAGCACATTGATAAAATAAACTTTTTTATCCCACAGTCGGAAAAAGAAGACACTAATGTAGAATTTTCTGTATATTTCGATCACTAACTGTGACCCTCTTCAGCAGAATGAATACATAGTGGAAGGCATATGCTTATATACAAAAATGTGAGGTGGGAAAAGGAACAAGCTCAGGTAACGTGACCGATGCTCCAGCAGGTCGCGTGGGGTTTTGTGACCTTGGAGTATATGAGGTAGTACTTGGCTGACTGCTGAGGTGGTAATGCAGTCAGGTGACCACTGCAGCTCACAATATTTAGATACAGAAATAATAACTATAAAAAAACAACTTACAAGACTAGGATACCCGGATTGGTTCTTGCAAAAAGCACTTAGCAAGGTAATATTAGTTTCCATAAATCTACTCCCCACTCTACTAAAAAACATAAATGGGATAATAAATGTATAAAATTACCCTATAATGATTCTTTGAATGAAATGTCCCAATCATTACCTAAAGAAAACATCAATGTGATCTTCAATTACCCTAATACCTTGTTTAGGAAAATAGTTAATGTACACCGCAGACCATTAAGCGACATTAACCTAGGTGTATATAAGTTGCCATGTTTAGATTGTGATACTGTTTATTGGGGACAAACTGGAAGAGATTTGGCAACCAGAATTAAAGAGCATAAAAATTCTGTAAAATATGGTCAACAAAGTTCCGCGGTATTTCAGCACATTGCCAATAAAGATCACCGCATGAATTGGGATGATACTGAAATAATTTATAAATCAACATGTAGCTTCAAAAGGAAAATAATAGAGTCTTCCCTGATTAAATATCTCCCTAATTTCAATATATCAAATGGTCAGTGGTCACCTGACTGCATTACCACCTCAGCAGTCAGCCAAGTGCTACCTTATATACTCCAAGGTCACAAAACCCCACGCGACCTGCGGAGCATAGGTCACGTTACCTGAGCTTGTTCCTTTTCCCACCTCACATTTTTGTATATAAGCATATGCCTTCCACTATGTATTCATTCTGCTGAAGAGGGTCACAGTTAGTTATCGAAATATACAGAACATTCGACATTAGTGTCTTCTCTTTCCGACTGTGGGATAAAAAAGTTTATATATATATATTGTGATGGCCCACCATCCTCCATGTATATAAAATTATCTGTATCTGTGTTATCCTGTACTTGTTAGGTAATTACGTATGTACGGTAAAAACTGCTTGTATACTTTATGGGATCTACTCTCTCTAAGCCGACGGACGTGAAAACCAGTTCTGTCCGGTTCATCCTTCGCCTTCCTCCCGTCCTCGCCAACTGTATATAATGCCTGCCGGCTCCTAGAGCGAGCAGACTATTTCGCTGGCGAGCGGCGCGTAACTTTATCTCTCCCATATTGCTTTTGCTCTAGTACCGTGGCGTCACCACGTAATCTATATTCTCATGACTTGGTTTTCGGTTGAGGAATTAATTGTCAATTTATTAATTTTGTTGTTGTAAAGTTCTTATATTTGTTTTGTTGGCTTTTTGTTATACATTAAATTAGTTATTTATGTTAACTTCCGTTTGGATTTGCCTTACCCACATCAAGGCCACTAAGTACGAACCCCTCCTAGACATATTTCCTTATATCCTCACGGAAGGCATAACATATAATGGGGGCCCGTCGGAATCCTCTTACCCGAACAAAAACTAAGAAGGTGTGAGATATACGAGCGAAACGTAATACATAAGTTACACTTGCATTCCCACAACCATCGAAATTGTCCATCTGTCCGGTAAACTTGCAACTCAGTACCCCAGTACCGTAATTCAGTTAATCGTAAATACGCCATTGCACATGACCACGTTAAACTCTTGCAGCTGTAAATTTCGTAAGAGTACTGAAGTAGGATCCGTTTAGGATACGTGTGAGAACGTTAATTCTATCCTACTTACGGCATGTAGTTTTGGTTAATGTATTCTGTCCCAAAGATTTATAATATTCGTGGGAGTCGAGTATTATAATTCTACTTGTATCTCTTGTCCGGTATACCACGTAAGCGAACCAAGCGTTCTACCTTGCTGAGTAGCAACTGTTAGCGAGTAAAAATTTCGCGATGTCAGAACTGAATATCGAAAACTTTGTTGAGAACCCCTCGGTGGAAGAACTGATAATTCAGAACCCAAATAAAGAATGTCTGAAAGAAATAGCAACAAGATGGGAATTAACGTATCCAGCGAACATTAGTAGAACTGAATTAGTTCAACTAATATTGAGTCACATAGATCAGTTATAGAAAACGGAAGACGAAGACGGAGAATTTGAACGCTTAGAACAAATAGTTGCAGCCAAATTAGACATTAGCCCTACGAAAGAGACTCAATTAGACCCTCTAGAGTATCAGATACTTGAAAGGAAGATGAAGCATGAACTGCAAATTAAGGAACTCGAAGTGCAGCGTGAAAGAGAGCATGACAGAGAGCAAAGACAGCATCAAAGAGAGCATGATAAAGAGCAAAGAGAGCATGATAAAGAGCAAAAAAGAGAGCAAAGACAACACGAACTTGAAATGAAACGACTCGAACTATCGACCCCAAGTCAACAAGTGGTTTCAAATTCAAGTAAGTTAGATATTTTGCAGTACACCAAACTTATTCCCTCTTTCTCAGACGAGAATCCAACCTTATTTTTTCGAGAATTTGAAGATGTAAGTAAACATTTTGCAAATCCCCAAGCAGATTGGATATGGTTAGTTAAACCAAAGTTGTCCACAAAAGCGTTACAAGTATGTAACAATCTGGAAAATAACACTGATTACGAAACGGTCAAACAGACAATTCTTTCAGCTTATGAAATTTCCACCGAAGGTTATCGACAAACATTTCGAAATTCAAACAAACTTAGCCATCAGACATACATGGAATTCGCGTCAGACAAACTACGAGCGTTAAGAAAGTGGATTAAATCGGCATCAGCCGATAATCTTGAGAAAGTAGTGAACTTGATCGCGTTAGAGGAATTCGTGCGTAAAATTCCTCACTACTTGAAAATTCACATTGTTGACAAGGAGGAATTTGACCTTATGAAAGCAGCCAAATTGACTGATACCCTCTCATTGATTCACAAAAATGTTGGAAAGGACAGTAACCGCCAACAACCTCATGTAAAACCAACTAGTGGTAGTAAAGATGGGAAAATTGATAGCCCTAGTTTCCCTCTTTGTTTCTTCTGTAAGAAACCAGGACATGTAATTGCAAATTGCCCAGACCCAAAATGTAAAGTAGCTCAAAAGAATATAAAATCTGTAGCTTCCTTTAACCATTCTACTGCCAATTCTGTAGATCCTTTTCAGCCCTTCCGTTCAACGGGAACAGTATCACTTGGTCCAGACCACGTAGAACACAACCTCCGAATAGTACGGGACACAGGAGCAGCACAGTCCCTGCTACTTCAGTCAGCATTGCCGGGAGTCCAACGTAATTATACAGGAGAACGTGTATACTTGCAGGACTTCCACAATCCCTTCTCAGTACCTCTGGCAAAGGTGCACCTGAACTGTGGACTCATCAAGGATACTGTCTCCGTAGGAGTAAGTGAAACGGCAACCCGACCTGTTCCTGAAGCAGATTTTATACTAGGTAACGATCTAGCAGGAGAACTAGTACATCCTCCTTTAATTGTTTCTAATTCTCCCCTACCATATAACCCAACTTCTACCATAGAGCAAACCCAACCCAACCTATTTCCAACCTGTGCTATCACACGATCCCAAGCGCCAGCTAACCAACCAACTCTTACCTCTCCAACCACCCCAACCACCCCGCTTACACTACCCTCCGAGCTGAGCATCAAAGAGGCTCAACAGAACGACCCTTCACTAGTTCCCTTGTTCAATAAAACCATTCCCAAGGAGGATATCCTACATACTCCTTCCTTTTATTTGCACGAAGGAATACTAATGAGATTGTATAAACCTCGTCACCTTTCTGATGATGATACCTGGGCAGAATGTCACCAAATTGTTCTGCCTGTTAACTTGAGGACTCAGGTAATAGAGATTGCTCATGCTGGACACTCAGGACACTTAGGTATTAAGAAAACTTATTTACGACTCTTGTCAGAATTCTTTTGGCCTGGCATGAAAGCAGAGGTAAGTAGATTCGTTAAATGTTGCCACACTTGCCAAATAGTAGGCAAGTCAAACGAGTCTATTCCTCCGTATCCCCTTCAACCCATTAAAGTACCTAGTGAACCCTTTCAGAAACTAGTGATTGACATAGTAGGCCCGTTGCCTAAAACCAAGAAGGGTAACCAGTACATTTTAACAGTTCTTTGTCCCACTACCAGGTACCCTGAAGCTTTTCCTTTAAAGAATATTTCTGCTTAGAGTGTAATTAAGTGTTTAACTCACATGTTTACTTCCTTTGGTATTCCTCAGGAAATACAGTCAGATAGAGGTTCTAATTTCACTAGCAAACTCTTTACCCAAGTCCTTAAGGAATTAAATGTTAAACAGTCTCTGTCTACAGCGTACCACCCCGCCAGTCAGGGAGTTCTAGAACGATGTCATCAAACGTTAAAGAATATGATACGTAAATTCTGTTACGAGGAAGACCGTGAATGGGATGAGGGATTGCCTTTCCTCCTCTTTACGCTCCGTGAAACACCATCCGAAGCTCTGGGTGTTTCTCCCTTTGAATTGTTATATGGAAGGAAGGTAAGGGGACCCCTAAAGGTAATCAAGGACCATATCATATCTTCTTCTACCTCACCTTTACAGTCTATTAACCAGTATATTGTTTCCCTTAAGGATAACCTAGCCAGAATTCATTCCTTTGCTTTGAAGAACCTTGAACATGCGCAAAGTAAAATGAAGGTTAATTTTGATCAGAAATCTCGTAAGAGAGAATTCAAGGAGGGAGATATGGTTCTTGCATACATTCCTATATCTGGACAGCCTCTTCAAGCTAAATACCATGGTCCTTATAAAATTCAGAAAAAGATGTCAGAATATAATTACGTACTAGAAACCCCTGACAGACGTAAAACTACCCAACTTGTTCATGTTAACTTGCTTAAGCCATACCTTGCCAAAATACCACTAGACAGTTCAGTCAAACCATTGCTTTCGCTAAATCATGGTCCCAGCAAAATACCTATGTCAACCGACCGTCCACGAGTCCACGAACCGACGTTGCCACATTTCGATCCTCCCACAGTCGGCAACAACAGCGACATCTTGAACAACCTATTTTCGTACCTTAACCACTTGAATCCTGATCAAGCTAAGGAAATTTCTGAAATTATTTCTAGTCACAGATCCTTATTCCGAGATAATCCTGGCCGTTGTAACCTGACGTCCCATGAAATTCAACTGTATCCAGGAACTTCTCCTAGCCACCAGCACCCGTACCGACTGCATCCCCAGAAGAAGCTGATCATGAAGAGAGAAGTCAACTATCTAGTACAGCACGGTTTGGCAGTTCCCAGTAATTCCCCATGGGCCGCTCCGTGCGTTCTGGTCCCTAAAGAAAACGGACAAACTCGACTGTGCACGGACTACCGCCGACTATCATCTCTGCCCTGCGGAAGTTCGAATGCTACGTAACACCCAGCTCGACCCCCTTACGGATATTCACGGACCACAATCCGTTAATATTCCTTGAACGGAACAAGAACAATAATAGGAGGCTATTACGTTGGTCCTTGTTCCTCCAACAATACCTCCTCGAAATAAAATTTATCAAGGGATCTGAAAACCTCCTTGCTGATGCCCTTAGCCGTCCTGATTAGAACTCCCAACTCGTCTGTTCTCCTGAGTTGATGAGTTCTAGGGGGGGTGTGTGATGGCCCACCATCCTCCATGTATATAAAATTATCTGTATCTGTGTTATCCTGTACTTGTTAGGTAAATACGTATGTACGGTAAAAACTGCTTGTATACTTTATGGGATCTACTCTCTCTAAGCCGACGGACGTGAAAACCAGTTCTGTCCGGTTCATCCTTCGCCTTCCTCCCGTCCTCGCCAACTGTATATAATGCCTGCCGGCTCCTAGAGCGAGCAGACTATTTCGCTGGCGAGCGGCGCGTAACTTTATCTCTCCCATATTGCTTTTGCTCTAGTACCGTGGCGTCACCACGTAATCTATATTCACATGACTTGGTTTTCGGTTGAGGAATTAATTGTCAATTTATTAATTTTGTTGTTGTAAAGTTCTTATATTTGTTTTGTTGGCTTTTTGTTATACATTAAATTAGTTATTTATGTTAACTTCCGTTTGTATTTGCCTTACCCACATCAAGGCCACTAAGTACGAACCCCTCCTAGACATATTTCCTTATATCCTCACGGAAGGCATAACAATATATATATATATATATATATATATATATATATGTATATATATATTTGTATATATATATATATGTATACTCTCTCTCTCTCTCTCTCTCTCTCTCTCTCTCTCTCTCTCTCTCTATATATATATATATATATATATACACATATATATATATCACTACATATATATATAATATATATATATATATTTATACGTATGTATATATGTATATATTATATACATATATATATATATATATATATATATATACTGTATATATATATATATATGTAGATACTCTATATATATAACATATATATATATATATATTGGTGAAGCGTGGCAGGAGATTCTCTCTGAGACATATTCTGTTAAAAACGACAGCAAAAGAATTATTGATTAGTTTTTTCCGTGAGCTCTCAAGCTTGCGAAAAGTAGATTTTTGGTAGGGGGAAAGGGAGTAAATCAGATTTCCAAAATTCATAGGAAACACAAAAGTTATAATAGACACAAAAGTATAGTACACAATAAACACAATACAAGAAATTAATACAAGAAATACAGCAAAAAACAAAATACAAGCACAACAAAATAGTTATCAAGACGTTTCGCAGATCTTTCTGCATCCTCAGTTGAAGTGAAAAGAAAGGGAAAGGGAGCATATTTTAAATGAAATGGGAAGCACGGGGAGAAGTCACCGTGTTGCAACTGGGGGAAGTCACACGCAGGACCACAAACACTGGGAGAGATCACAAGTTGGCGGAAATGGTACTCGGGGAGGTCACTCCCGGGTTCGGCGCCAATCTGCTTCTCAGTCTTTGGGAACGACGTATGGTAGGAAGTTCTTCCCTTTCGCGGGGAATGGGGAGCCTCTGGGAAGGAGAGCCCGATGTCTTGGGATTGTCCATCTGGCTCCTCCGAACAGGTTTCATGCTAGGGAGGAGGGCGAAATCATTTACCTGCCTATTAATGGCAGGTTGCAGCTCCTTTATCCATATGGCTTCCAAGATAGCCAAGCGCTGAGGGTCCTCTTCTTTTGCCACAACTTCGGTGTTTTTTACCATAGTCTCCCTATCGAGGTGGCGTCGATGCTGGGTCCAGTGGTGTTGCTTGGGTCCTCCGTGTTGCAAGTGCATGGTGATTCTTCTAGATAATGTGGTGGTCGTCCTTCCCACGTAGACAGAAAGGGGCGTGCAGTCCTCCTCTGGGCATGTGTATTTATATACTACGTGGGATTGACGAACCTCCTGGGGTTCTGGAGCGGGGTTGTTCCTTAAAAGTAGAGAAGAGGTCTTTCTACTTTTGTAAAAGATTGTGAAGGACAATTTATCACTTTCTTTTTTGGGGACAACATTTCTATAGATTATGTTCTTTATAATCTTTTCATCCTCCTTGTATTTGGTAGACATGCAAGCTTTGTAGAACACCTTAATTGCGGTCCCTTCGTGTCCTACTGTAGTCGGTCGTGTTTGTTTATACCAATTGTCGATCACTCTGCGAAGATTGGCTTGGACCTCGTGATTCGTGTAACCATTGTTGATAAGGAGTTGGTGGACCCGATCAAACTCTTTTTGAGTGTCACTCCAAGAAGAACAGTGGCTGAGGGCTCTTCTGAAAAAGGCGCTAATGGTGGCGTCTTTGTACCTCTGAGGACACTCGCTCTCTCCATTCATGCACAGTCCGGGATTGGTTTCTTTGACGTAGACACTATAAGAAAAAGAAGGACAATTAGTCTGCTTGAGTAGGACGTCCAGGAAGGGGAGGGAACCCCCTTCACTGTGCTCTACGGTGAAGTTAAGTCCCGACACCTCCATGAACTTCCCCCTCAATTGATCAATTTCAGAAAGGGAGTCAGTTTTTACAAATATATCATCTATATATCTGCAATAAAGGCTAGGTTTTTCAATTTGACTAAAAATAAATTCCTCTACAGTTCCCATGAAAAAATTGGCAAACAGAACACCAAGGGGGGATCCCATGGCAACTCCATCAATTTGGCGGTAGAGTGTCCCACGGGGAGAGCGGAATGGGGCTTCTTTGGTGCAAAATTGAAGCAGGGTCCGTAGGTGTTCTTCAAGTATGTTAAGTCCGGGGGCTGGTCCGCTTCTGTAAACTTTGTCGCATATGAAATCTATCGTTCTATCCACAGGGACATTGGTGAACAGAGATTCAGCATCCAGCGAAGCTATGAATCCCTGGCTGGGAGCGTCTTTCACCAGTTCTATGAACTGGTGAGAAGATGCCAGGCTGAATCTGCTGGGGACAAAAGGGGTTAAAAGTTCATTAAGTTTTTTCGCTAACTGATATGTAGGAGTAGGTATCTGGCTGATAATGGGTCTAAGAGGGTTGTTGGGTTTATGCGTCTTAACATTGCCATAACAATAACCAGGTTTATACTCGCCGGACAATTTACAGAATTTTATACCACCTGCAACCGCGTTGTTGACATCTATGATCTTGTTGACCTTCGAGGTAAGTTCCGGGATAGGGTTCTTCTGGATGGGCTGGAACTTAGTCCTATCCTCTAGAATGGAGTCAATTTTCTCCAGGTATTCGGAGGTAGAAATGAGAACGAATATTGATGCCTTGTCAGCACGTCTTATGGTTACTTCTTGGTTGTTTCGTAGTCGTTGGGCGGCTTCAAAATGTCTCCTCTGTAAAACAGAACTAGTAAAGGTTCCACGCTGCTTGCCGGCTTCAGCAACAAGCTCAGGCTGCAAGCGTTGGCTAACATCTAAAATACCCTCCTTAGCGAGTTTGAGGATGCTTTCTATGAGGACCTCTATTTCAACTCTCTTTTGGTGTGGCCTAGGTTTGGAGAGGACATGACAGTTTAGTCCCATGTCGAGGAGCTCTTTTTGATCAGAGTCAAGATCAATGTTGGTTAGGTTGACGTAGCTCTCCAAAGGCTGAGGGACTTTTATTTGTCCACCATTCATGGTGCTTAGTTTCCGTATCCCCTTCCTCTCTACTGCATTTGTGTATGCAGAAAGGGAAGACTCCAGCATGGCATTGATCCTTTCTTTATGGGAGGTATTGATAACCTCGCCGTCCCATTTTTCTTGTAAGTCCTGTACCTTGCGGTATAGATGTGAAACAATGGTCTTCTTCCTTTCCAGTTCATCAGCGACCAGGGTCCTCCTGTACTCCTGGGTCGTAGCATTATTCTTGACTGCCTTGTCGTAAAGTCTAACATTGGTGAAGCGTGGCAGGAGATTCTCTCTGAGACATATTCTGTTAAAAACGACAGCAAAAGAATTATTGATTAGTTTTTTCCGTGAGCTCTCAAGCTTGCGAAAAGTAGATTTTTGGTAGGGGGAAAGGGAGTAAATCAGATTTCCAAAATTCATAGGAAACACAAAAGTTATAATAGACACAAAAGTATAGTACACAATAAACACAATACAAGAAATTAATACAAGAAATACAGCAAAAAACAAAATACAAGCACAACAAAATAGTTATCAAGACGTTTCGCAGATCTTTCTGCATCCTCAGTTGAAGTGAAAAGAAAGGGAAAGGGAGCATATTTTAAATGAAATGGGAAGCACGGGGAGAAGTCACCGTGTTGCAACTGGGGGAAGTCACACGCAGGACCACAAACACTGGGAGAGATCACAAGTTGGCGGAAATGGTACTCGGGGAGGTCACTCCCGGGTTCGGCGCCAATCTGCTTCTCAGTCTTTGGGAACGACGTATGGTAGGAAGTTCTTCCCTTTCGCGGGGAATGGGGAGCCTCTGGGAAGGAGAGCCCGATGTCTTGGGATTGTCCATCTGGCTCCTCCGAACAGGTTTCATGCTAGGGAGGAGGGCGAAATCATTTACCTGCCTATTAATGGCAGGTTGCAGCTCCTTTATCCATATGGCTTCCAAGATAGCCAAGCGCTGAGGGTCCTCTTCTTTTGCCACAACTTCGGTGTTTTTTACCATAGTCTCCCTATCGAGGTGGCGTCGATGCTGGGTCCAGTGGTGTTGCTTGGGTCCTCCGTGTTGCAAGTGCATGGTGATTCTTCTAGATAATGTGGTGGTCGTCCTTCCCACGTAGACAGAAAGGGGCGTGCAGTCCTCCTCTGGGCATGTGTATTTATATACTACGTGGGATTGACGAACCTCCTGGGGTTCTGGAGCGGGGTTGTTCCTTAAAAGTAGAGAAGAGGTCTTTCTACTTTTGTAAAAGATTGTGAAGGACAATTTATCACTTTCTTTTTTGGGGACAACATTTCTATAGATTATGTTCTTTATAATCTTTTCATCCTCCTTGTATTTGGTAGACATGCAAGCTTTGTAGAACACCTTAATTGCGGTCCCTTCGTGTCCTACTGTAGTCGGTCGTGTTTGTTTATACCAATTGTCGATCACTCTGCGAAGATTGGCTTGGACCTCGTGATTCGTGTAACCATTGTTGATAAGGAGTTGGTGGACCCGATCAAACTCTTTTTGAGTGTCACTCCAAGAAGAACAGTGGCTGAGGGCTCTTCTGAAAAAGGCGCTAATGGTGGCGTCTTTGTACCTCTGAGGACACTCGCTCTCTCCATTCATGCACAGTCCGGGATTGGTTTCTTTGACGTAGACACTATAAGAAAAAGAAGGACAATTAGTCTGCTTGAGTAGGACGTCCAGGAAGGGGAGGGAACCCCCTTCACTGTGCTCTACGGTGAAGTTAAGTCCCGACACCTCCATGAACTTCCCCCTCAATTGATCAATTTCAGAAAGGGAGTCAGTTTTTACAAATATATCATCTATATATCTGCAATAAAGGCTAGGTTTTTCAATTTGACTAAAAATAAATTCCTCTACAGTTCCCATGAAAAAATTGGCAAACAGAACACCAAGGGGGGATCCCATGGCAACTCCATCAATTTGGCGGTAGAGTGTCCCACGGGGAGAGCGGAATGGGGCTTCTTTGGTGCAAAATTGAAGCAGGGTCCGTAGGTGTTCTTCAAGTATGTTAAGTCCGGGGGCTGGTCCGCTTCTGTAAACTTTGTCGCATATGAAATCTATCGTTCTATCCACAGGGACATTGGTGAACAGAGATTCAGCATCCAGCGAAGCTATGAATCCCTGGCTGGGAGCGTCTTTCACCAGTTCTATGAACTGGTGAGAAGATGCCAGGCTGAATCTGCTGGGGACAAAAGGGGTTAAAAGTTCATTAAGTTTTTTCGCTAACTGATATGTAGGAGTAGGTATCTGGCTGATAATGGGTCTAAGAGGGTTGTTGGGTTTATGCGTCTTAACATTGCCATAACAATAACCAGGTTTATACTCGCCGGACAATTTACAGAATTTTATACCACCTGCAACCGCGTTGTTGACATCTATGATCTTGTTGACCTTCGAGGTAAGTTCCGGGATAGGGTTCTTCTGGATGGGCTGGAACTTAGTCCTATCAGTATATATATATATATACTGTATATATATGTATATACTCTATATATATATATCTATATATATATATATATATATATATATATACATATGTATATATAACATACATATATGTATATATATATAACTACACACTGATAGTTCCCAGTGATCAATTAATATATTTTTCAACCACATATCATTTTTAATTCCGTACCATCGCAAACGAGTCCGAGAATCGCTCGATGGAAGCATCCGTTGGAAATTGAAACGTAGACGAGCCGAGGATTTGAACCCAGCTAACCCGTAATAAAGTTACATTGACGTAACCCAATACGCTACCAAGAGAGATATAAGTTGTGTACGACTTTCGAGCATACAAATATAGGAAAGTCGTACTCAACTTATATCTCTCTTGATAGCGTATTGGGTTACGTCAATGTAACTTTGTTACGGGTTAGCTGGGTTCGAATCCTCGGCTCGTTTACGTTTCAATTTCCAACGGATGCCTCCTTCGAGCGATTCTCAGTCTCGTTTGCGATGGTACGGAATTAAAAGTGATATGTGGTTGAAAAAAGATATATGTATATATATATATATATATATATATGTATATATATATATATACAACACACACACACACACACACACACACACACACACATATATATATATATATATATATATATATATATATATATATATATTAGGGTGTTTAAAAAAATGAAATTTCGAATTTTGTTTCAGCTGTATGCTGCCCTCTTTTGTATCAAATAATGCAATGTTCACACAAGGAGGTAGCTGAATATTTAGGGCTCGCTCAAAAAGTTTGCTTTATTTTTAAAAGTTGAAAAAATGAGAAAATAAAACAAATTACATTTCATTAAATTTATTTTTAATTCTCTCTTAAAAAAATGAAACAAATGAAACAAAACTCTTTTAAACAAAGGCAATGAAACATGATCTTTTGAAAGCTGATTTTTGTGACGGTGGAATCTCCTTCCAGTGCTTTTGCACAACTCTTCAAACAACAAATGAAATAAAACTCTTTAAAAAAGGCAATGAAACATGATCATTTGAAAGCTGATTTTTTTTTTGGCAGTGGAATCTCCTTCCGGTGCTCTTGCACAACTCTTAAAAGAAATTGTCGCTGATCTTCATCTTTGGTAATAACAGTGTTAAATTGTTGGATAAGAGAAATGGCCCGCTCAGCACAGTCATTCACAGCCTTCAGCTCATGTGCTGCTTTTTCGAAGCGACGATACAAATCATCATTTTTCCAAGAAGATGGATCTTTCGTAAGGAATTCAGGTTCTTCTGACAGAATCACAGGAAATATATTTTTTGTCTTCATCGTAAAAAAATCAGGGAGGGAAATCCGTGTAGAAAATGTTTTTCCATCGACCTTCTTCAATCCTTTTGGTTTTGCAGGCAGAGACATATTGTCCACCATTTTCCGCTTTTCATCAGGTGAGATACGATCGTCGAACAGGGAAAGTCCCACAGCTTCCTCTGAAATATACCAAAGATGACGTTTAAAAGCTGTGAAGGCAACCTTGGCAAGTTTTTCATTTGGGATTCCATGTTGCATGAGTTTCATCATATCCATATCATTCTTGGCAGCATAGGGACCGATTGGTGACTCATTCCAAAATGGCACATAGCACAGGGCGGCGAACAGGGAAATATCTCGAACTGCTTTCAGTTCACCTTCCGCCAGAGGAAACCGATCATGGAAGGGGAATATTTTTATACAATATATACATTTTCCCATCCATCTTGCTTGATGGAAAGCACCTGGAGCACGAAAGGAAATTCCACCCGGTGGAGTACCTCCAAGGAAGATGTAGGCAAGAGTAGTAAGTTCCCGATAATCATCTCTTGTTGCAGTTAACCTCAGGGCAACCTCAAGACGTCGCATTGCTTCCTCACGAGGTACGAACCAATCACCCACGAAGTTTGCCAAGATTTCTTCATCATCCTCTGCTGTCTTGAAGTTTCTTTTGTCGAGGTTTCCCCACAGATCTTGAAAACGTGAAAATAATGGGATACTTGGTCCGGAAGAAGGACCGTAGGCAGAACGGAACACATCAGCAAGGATCACTTCGTACACGTGATGCCGACAGGCCAACCAAACAAGCTCCTTTTGTAGTTGCTCTTGAATTTTGATACAGGCGCCTTGAAGCAAACCTGTGTTTGAGGCTGTTGTGTCAAACACAATAGCCTTGATTTGGTGTGACAGGCCCCAATCGTTGATAGCAGACAGACATGCATTGGCTTGATCTGTACCCGAACTAGATCCAATTTTGGGAACACCAAGGAGGAACTCAACACCATCTCCTGAGGCAAGAATTGCGATTCTTTCAGCCTTCTCCCGACCAGAGCTTGCTACAGTTATGTCAGGCAATAGCTTGCCATCCCAATGCAACACGAGAGGTGTATCACGTGGAATTCTTGTCATGATGTCAGCCTTGATGCTGGTTGCTGCTTCTTCACGGTTCTTTTTCCGGTACCGGTAAATCGAACTCTGAGACAAAGTGATTTGTTCGATGTCAATACCAATAGACTTTGCCTGAGCCCCCAGTTGGTGCATTGCCTTCCTGTGAGACACGCCAGTACGATCCAGAGCCGCCGTAACTTCAGGTTTCAAGAAGATATTCTTGGGAATCGATGGACCTGCAGATATAGCATCCGACTTCTTTCTTTTTTTGTGGCTGTGAATTTGAAAGGAGTCATCTGCAGAGGACTCTGAAGACGAACTGGAATCAGCTAGTGTCGATGAGCTGACGACTTCGACGGTTAGTCGTTTTTCCGCCTCAGATTTCTTCTTGCGTTTGTCTTCTACTTCAGCCCTTTTCTTTTTCTTCTCAAGAGACTTTAAATGATCCATGTCAATTCCAGCCATGCTCGACTGGGAACGATCCTCTCGTTGGCTCAACATTATCAGCGCATCTTTGTGAGCAACGTCGAAGATTTCATCTAAGTCATCACAAAACATTTGTTCCTTCATGCGCTGATTCTCCGAATCCCGCAGACGATTCTTCTTGAGACCTTCGTATTTCGTAACCAGGTCTGTAAGCTTCTTTTTGGCGTAAAATAGCGTTGTTGTAGGGATTTGGGCCTTCGCCCAGAACAAAAAAACTGCTTCCACAACTGCCTTCGCGCTCTCGGACTTCGTGCACTTCAAGTCGAGGTGATGGTAAAAGAAGTGCTTTAGAACTTGACCATTGGACGGGAGTCTGGAACCAGTAAGTTCTTCCTCAGAATGTCCAAGGAGCCAAACTGATGCTGCACGACGTCTAGCCATTTCAAAGTTCACCTGCGTTCTGCAAGAATATGAGAAGAGAAAATTAGGTATTTTTTTGCATGGGCTTAAAAAGTGAACAATATGAGCGACCTTTAAATCTTCACAGATCATTGCATAATTTGGCACAAATTCAGCTTATATAATTAGGAAACGGGGCAACATGCAGCTGAAAGTATACACGCACTTTGCAATTTTACCCTATGGGTTTGAAACACCCTATTATCGGCTGAAAGAAACCTGCACAGCGAAGCTATAGCGATAATCCCATACCACACTCCTGGTCATATGGCCATTTCCCGAAGGTTGAGTGTGGTTTGAATCTTCCGCCAAAATCATCGGAAATTTAAAATTCCCGGCTCTGTGCAGGCATGCGCATTGTCGACCCCACCTCCCCCTCCCTTCTTAACCGGCTCGCTGAGCCGGGCCCGTCACTTTACTGCGCGGAACGGACAGAGCGGTTCACCCGCAGCTGGCCCAGGGGGCCAGTAAGTCCGTTCTTGCTGGTTATTCGACTGATAGTTTTCAGCGCTTTCTGCATGGTTGCCGGTTTGTCCCATTCTTCGACTACCCTATTAGTGATCCTGTCGTTGCCTTCTTTGTGCTCCGGTTTGTGCCCTTTGCTGCGCTCGGAGGACAGGGGACGTGTCTTATGGTACGGAAGGGGGCGCCCCGAGGGTCATCAGGCCTCTCGGCAGCCCACCTCCGACCACCAATAGTATTCTACGCCGCACGGCCTGCTTCTTCAGGCCCTAGGCGTAGACTGACATTTATACACGCGCAATCCGCCTCCGAGTCGTCCCTGGTATACAACCCGGGTCCTCTCGGAGGACAGGGGGACGTGTCTTATGGTACGGAAGGGGGCGCCCCGAGGGTCATCAGGCCTCTCGGCAGCCCACCTCCGACCATCAATGGCCTAACGCCTCACCGCCCCCGTCTCCAAGTCGTCCCTGGTAATCAACCCGGGTCACCTCGGAGGACAGGGGGACGTGTCTTATGGTATGGAAGGGGGCGCCCCGAGGGTCATCAGGCCTCTCGGCAGCCCCATACCTGCAAACCATCAATGGTCCCCTAACGTCTCACGGCCTGCATCGTTAGGCCCTAGGCGTAGACTTTGACCTTTTCCACTCGTAACCCGTTCCCCATACGTCTTCGGGCCGTCCGTGGTAAGAACCCGGGCCTCTCGGAGGACAGGGGGACGTGTCTTATGATACGGTGGGTGGCGCTCCTTATGACACGTTCACACGGTCGAGCGCTATCCGCCGGGCACGAGGGCTTTACTCGACAACGGGCAATTTCAGCGTCCACACCCTCCACATCCCGGTCACGGCACCACCCTCCTTCCGGGTTTCTTAAGCCGATAATAACAATTTAAGCGGCACTAGCCGCGACAAATAAATATCTTACCATGTTAAAATTGATTTTAACGCTCACTGTGACTCGGGTCGAAATGGACATGACTTTTCCTATTCAACTTAAGCTAATCTACAGTCGTGATGGTCGAGAATTTTACCATGTTAAAATCAATTTCAACGCTCACTGTGACTCAGGTCGAAATGAACATATTTCCTATTCAACTTAAGCTAATCTACAGTCATGATGGTCGAGAATTTTACCATGTTAAAATCAATTTCGACGCTCACTGTGACTCAGGTCGAAATGGACATGACTTTTCCTATTCAACTTAAGCCAATCTATAGTCATGATGGTCAAGAATTTTACCATGTTAAAACTAATTTTAACGCTCACTGTGACTCAGGTCGACATAAACATGACTTTTCATATTCAACTTAAGCTAATCTACAGTCATGATGGTCGAGAATTTTACCATGTTAAAATTAATTTCGACGCTCACTGTGACTCAGGTCGAAATGAACATGACTTTCCCTATTCAACTTAAGCTAATCTACAATCATGATGGTCGAGAATTTTACCATGTTTGATTAATTTCAAAGCTCACTGTGACTCTGGACGAAGTGAACACGACTTTTCCTGTTCAACTTGAGCTAATCTATAGTCATGATGGTCGAGAATTTTACCATGTTAAAATTAATTTCGACGCTAATTGTGACTCAGGTCGAAATGAACATGACTTTTCCTGTTCAACTTAAGCTAATCTACAGTCATGGTGGTCGAGATTTTTACCATGTTAAAATTAATTTTGACGCTCATTTTGACTCAGGTCGAAATGGACATGACTTTCCTATTCAACTTAAGCTAATCTATAGTCATAATGGTCGAGAATTTTACCATGTTAAAACTAATTTCAACGCCCACTGTGTCTCAGGTCGACATAAACATGACTTTTCATATTCATCTTAAGCTAATCTACAGTCATGATGGTCGAGAATTTTACCATGTTGAAATAAATTTCGACGCTCACTGTGACTCAGGTCGAAATGAACATGACTTTCCCTATTCAACTTAAGCTAATCTACAATCATGATGGTCGAGAATTTTACCATGTTTAGTTACTTTCAAAGCTCACTGTGACTCTGGACGAAGTGAACATGACTTTTCCTATTCAACTTGAGCTAATCTACATCCATGATGGTCGAGAATTTTACCATGTTAAAATTAATTTCAACGCTCACTGTGACCCAGGTCGAAATGGAGATGACTTTCCCTATTCAACTTAAGCTAATCTATAGTCATGATGGTCAAGAATTTTACCATGTTAAATCTAATTTCAACGCCCACTGTGACTCAGGTCGACATGAACATGACTTTTCCTATTCAACCTAATTTAATCTACAGTGTTACGGGACGGGCTGGTTATGTGAAGAGACGTTACGTATAATGGATAAGTGCTTAAGAACCAGCTCACTTCTAGAAGCCACTGTAGGACTGAATTATCTGGTCAGGGCCTAGATAATTCGTAATACTAGAAGTAAAGGTAACAAAGAAGATTCCAGGAAAGGAATATTAAACTAGCGATAAAACTAGTAAACGAAATTATTAATAACATGGGAAATATTTGCAGGCAATCAACACAAAAGAGAATGGGCAGTTGGGTCAATGGGACCGTTACATGATTATAAGAATATGGAAAGTATCGTTCAAATAAGAAACACAAGATACGTATACAATATGGTACTATCTAAGTACAAAGAGATCAGGAACATGTATCAAAATAAGTAATAAGTACAAATATAAGTATAATGCAATGCAATGTATATAAGACACGTAATGTAGGCAAAAAGGGTGATCACTTCACACCAATCGTCTCATGAGTCCAAACTTCTTATTTTTATCAAGAGAGCAATATGCGAGAAATGACAAGGTGTGAGTGATTTCCACCGCTTATATACCATTGGACCGGAAGCGGGATACTTCCGGTGAAGGGTGCGGGTGAGCGCAAAGGGGGGGGGGAGGGTAAGTTAACACACGTCAACATGGGTAGTTTTAAGACCCTCGTCTCGCTTGAACAATCTACTTATTTAGTAACTGTCAAATCTGTGCGCTCCGAACTATTCAGGGTTTCGCTTGTCTGTTTGTTCTACAAGAGTGCGCACATTTCTCCGCACGTAGGCAAGATTACATATAGTGGACGGGCGTTACTGCTTAACATTGTTACAATACATACATAGACAAGAAATATGAACATAGTTATGTAATACAAAGGAACACAATTCTATAACATAATTACACATATGACGTAATATCTAATATTACGTTACAACAGTCATGATGGTCGAGACGTTTACCATGTTGAAATCTATTTCAACGCTCACTGGGACTCAGGGATGTCACGGTATGATAAGATGACGTCATTGTGATAAAATGACGTCACAATGTAGTCCTATGACGTCAGTTGTGTCCCTGTGACGCCATGAGGCGATCCTATGACGCCATGATTAAATCCGGTGACGTTACAGTATAATCACATGATGTCACTAGGCATTAAACATATGGAAGTCCGCTTGTGGGTGATGAGACGTCACAAACTGCCATAGCACACTATTGGATGAGGACGCTCGCCACGGGCTTCGAGGACTTCCCGCGGGAAGACTTGGGGGTGAGTTGGACACATACCGAGGGTCCAGACCTGTCTTAGCGGGAGACGCTCAGGGAACGTCTTCACCCAGGACGAAGCCTCTTGACTAACGCCCACGGACGAGGTCGCTCGGAAACGAACTCGGCCTCGCATACTCCCTTTCGGTCTCTCGCTTACCCCGAGGATCTTCACGAAACTAGTAAGAGTGGTAGGCGTACGCTGGACGAAAGCAAGCGTCTCTACACTCATATACCTAGACGGCTAGTTGATGCATTTGCCCACCGGGGAGGGTGCATCGGCCGACATCTCGGGGGCTCTGAGAGTGTTGGCGGACGTGGAGTTCGGGGTGGACTGGGACGGGTCTGCCCTTGCTACCACACAGAGATTTTATTGGCTCGGGATTGAATAGGACACAGCGCCCTTCGGGTGCTCCCCTACGCCAAGAGAGCGTGCTTCTCTCACACGTTCTCCCTCCTTCGGTGGCGGGGGGGGGGGGTTGCCTCAACTTCGCGACACCGGCCCTTCCACTGAGCCGCTTGGGGCGCTGACGACTGGTACGGGAGGTCGACAGGAGCATACTACATCTCCCGCGTGACCTGCCCGGGCCGATACCCTCAGCACCCCACAACTTGTTGCGTCCCTGCCTTCGGTCGGGGGCCCTACGCCGGTTGCTATATCCAGGTCTCAGGGGACCTACGTAGTGTAGCAGCTACGCTCACAAGTGTTCGAGTCGCTCTCCCTCCGCTACTGCACCCCAGAGGTAGACCTGTTTGCCTCCCCAAACACGACCCAGCTCCCCCTCTACCTCACCTGCATCCAAAGGACACGCACAGGAGGCCCAGACACCTTCACGGAGGACTGGAACAGCTGGAAGTACGTATTCATTTTCCTCCTCCAGCGACACTAGTCCTCCTGAAGGTGATGCAGACCCTCAGGTCCTTCAAGGGTCAGGTCCTCCTGATAGCTCCCTACTGGCCAACCCAGCCGTAGTTCGGGGAGCTAATGAGATGGGGCCCTTCTCCCCTTCTACTGGAGTCAGCCTGCTTAGCCAACAGCCTTACCGCGCCTCTCCAAGCGTCACTCCAACTTGATAATTGGAGTTTCTACGGGGAGCTCTCAGCCAACTCTTCTCTACAGAGGCAGCAGACAAGATGCTCAGAGCTCACCTTCCGTCCTCAGTGCGGCAGTGTGGGTCCTGCTGACGAAGATTCCGGAACTGCCTTCGGAGACACGCGATGGTGACCATCTCCACCAGCACGGTTCCGGACTTCCTGACTTGGCTGGCTTCCTCCACCAACAGGGCACCGGGGACTATCTTGCCTCACTATACAGCCCTCACTGATCCGCTACGCTTTGGCATGAACATCCGAGTGCCACAGAGGGCGTGAACTCTCCTAATGAAGGGGATCAGCGCCTCGAGAGAGCCGAGACATCAACCGGTCCCGGCCTGGTCCCTGCATCGTGTTCTGCAGTACCTGGCGTTCGAAAGGGCCATTATGGAGGAAGAACACTTCCCTCAACGTGTCGTCTTTCTGCTCGCCTTGACTACGGACTACAGGGCTTCACAGCTGGCGGCAATCACCCGCCACCCGTCCTTCTCCAAATTGGAGGAGGACAGCTCGGCCCTAACCCTCTCTCCATCACCAACATTCCTGGCCAGGAACGGCC
>NC_134791.1:36191829-36194329 GCF_046742065.1 Oratosquilla oratoria | reverse complement strand
CAGCGACATCAATCAGATAGTTTTTATGACCGGCGCGCAGAGGATTCGAACCTATTGCAGAAGGCGCCAAGAGGCCCCATGACTGCCGCCTTACACCGCTTGACCAGTGATGCTTAAAATAGTATGAACTCAGAACACTACTGGTTATCGAGATTGAGAAGGTCGCTAACTGCGGCCCTATTCTCTTTTCATCATACGACGAAGCACACTCGTGGGAGGTGTAAGGACCGGAACGAATCCCTTCCACGCTTCTCGCCATTGTAACCATATGAGAAATTTGCTAGTGAACAGCGACATCAATCAGATAATTTTTATGACCGTTGCGCAGAGGACTCGAACCTACTGCACAAGGCGCCAAGAGGCCCTATGACAGCCGCCTTACACCGCTTGACCACTGATGCTTAAAATCGTGTGAACTCAGAACACTACTGGTTCTCGAGATTGAGAAGGTCGCTAACTGCGGCTCTATTCTCTTTTCACCATACGACGAAGCACACTCGTGGGAGAGGTAAGGACCGGAACGAATCCCTTTTGACGCTTCTCGCCATTGTGACCACATGAGAAATTCGTTATTGAACAGCGACATCAATCAGATAATTTTTATGACCGTCGCGCAGAGGATTCGAACCTACTGCACAAGGCGCCAAGAGGCCTCATGACTGCCGATTTACACCGCTCGACGACCGAATCGTATTTACTCAGAACACTACTGGTTCTTGAGATTGAGAAGGTCGCTAACTGCTGCCCTATTCTCTTTCCACCATACGACCAAGTCACTCGTGGGAGGGGTAAGGACCGGAACGAATCCCTTTCATGCGTGTCGCCATTGTAACCATATGAGAAATTTGCTAGTGAACAGCGACATCAATCAGATAGTATTCATGACCGTCGCGCAGATGATTCGAATCTAGTGCACAAGGCGCCAAGAGGCCCCATGATTGCCGCCTTACACCGCTTGACCACTGATGTTTAAAATCGTATGAACTCAGAACACTACTGGTTATCGAGATTGAGAAGGTCGCTAACTGCGGCCCTATTCTCTTTTCACCATACGACGAAGCACACTCGTGGGAGGTGTAAGAACCGGAACGAATCCCTTCCACGCTTCTCGCCATTGTAACCATATGAGAAATTTGCTAGTGAACAGCGACATCAATCAGATAATTTTTATGACTGTTGCGCAGAAGATTCGAACCTACTGCACAAGGCGCCAAGAGGCCCCATGACTGCCGCTTTAAACCGCTCGACCACTGATCCTTAAAATAGTACGAACTCAGAACACTACTGGTTCTCGAGATTGAGAAGGTCGCTAACTGCGGCCTTATTCTCTTTTCACCATACCTCAAGCACACTCGTGGGAGGTGTAAGGACCGGATCGAATCCTTTTCACGCTTCTGGCCATTGTAACCATATGAGAAATTCGCTAGTGAACAGCGACATCAATCAGATAATTTTTATGACTGTTGCGCAGAGGATTCGAACCTACTGCACAAGGCGCCAAGAGGCCCCATGACTGCCGCCTTACACCGGTCGACCTTACCTGACCTTACCGTCGTGCCATATCCTCTTGGACTTCGGCAACTATGGAGCGCCACCGTTCACGGTCCCTAGTTACTTGTAACATGTGTGCTGGTTTGAATTGTTTTCCCGTCGCCCTCATCAGCCCGTCCATATACTTCTCCCTCTGCTTTCCTCTTGCTCTCCTTCCCTCCACCATTGCCGTCATCACCACCTCTTCCAACCCTTCCCTCCGCATTATATGTCCTAAGAATTGCAACTGTCTTTTCTTTATTGTTGTCATCAATTCCCTATCTGTCTCCATTTCTCTCAATACTTCTTCATTTGTTTTCTTCGCTGTCCATGGTACTCTTAATACTCGTCTCCATATCCACATTTCTGCTGCTTCTAAATTTTCCTGCAATTTTTTGCTGGTTGTCCACGCTTCTGAACCATATAATAGTGTTGACCATATCAGTGTTTTAACTGCTCTTCTCCTTATATCTTTAGACATTTTCTTGTTTGTTCTATTCTTCTCCCTGCTATTTGTACTTGCACTCTTGGTGGATCTGTTTTACTGGCCACTAGTATTTTAGTTTTCCCCATATTTACATTTAAACCTTTCTCCTCACTATCTCTTACGGTTACATTCAATAGATGTTGCAGTTTTTCTTCTGAGTCAGCCACCAATACCGTGTCATCAGCATATCTGATGATTTATATTATATCCTCCAATTTTAATCCCTTCCATTCCCTCTAATTCCCTAAGGATCATCTCCCCATATAAATTAAATAAATCTGGAGACATAACACAGCCTTGACGCATTCCCCTCTTTATAGCTTGAAATTCTGTTCTTTCTCCCCGTACCCTCACTGCTGCTCTTTGCTTCCAATACAAATTTCTGATGATACTCATGTCTTTGCTACTTATATCCACTCTTTCCAAAATATTCATAAAATCCTCATGTCTTACCCTATCAACAGCCTTCTCGTAGTCAACAAA
>NC_134791.1:36176829-36184329 GCF_046742065.1 Oratosquilla oratoria | reverse complement strand
TAGAGAGAGTAGATCCCATAAAGTATACAAGCAGTTTTTGCCGTACATACGTAATTACCTAACAAGTACAGGATAACACAGATACAGATATTTTTAGATACATGGAGAATGGTGGGCCATCACAACGTATACAAGCAATTTACAGTACATACATAATTATCTTACAATTAAAGATTGACATACAGATACAGACTTTTTATATACATGGAGGATGGTGGGCCATCACAATATATATATATATATATATATATATATATATATATATATATACATGTATATAATATATATAATAATACATATATATATGTATATATATATATATGTACATATACATATATATGTATATATATATGTATATGTATATGTATACACACACACATATATATATATATATATACATGTTTATAATATATATATATAATATATATATATATATATATATATATATATATATATAAATGAATAAAGTACGAAACACCGCCACCACCAGCAGGGCCAACTTCCCCCTCGTCTGAAGGAAGCCTCAGAACAACTGCGCAACAACTAGAGGATAGTCATCAGAAAGACAGACAAAGCTTCCTGCTATGTGATCCTCAACAGGGAAACTAATTTTCAGAAATGCCGTGATATCATCCTAGATAATTCTAAGTTTAAACCTATCTCTCGTAACCCTGTTGTTCAGATTAAATCTAAATTTTTGTTTAGGTTAACACCCTTGTTCTTTATTTCTGTAGTATGTCGGTAATATTTATGTTACAGATTTTCCTGAAGATATCTCCTTGCAGACGAAACGTTGAATAAATGAATCATTTTGGCAATCTGGTTTATGCCCAGCCTCCAAATGGCAGAGTACTGGTTTGAATGCTTGAGAATACCCATAAGAAGATTAACAACCTCCTTAATGCTGTCGACTTTAATAACGCATGCATATATATATGTATATATATTACAGGTGAAAAATGTAATCACACATTTGTCAATCACGGTAAAACCACTGTTGGAGTAGAAAAGACTGGAAACGGGGAAGCTATAAATTTCGATTGCAGACTGCAATCCTCTTCAGTAGATACAATTAAGAGGGAAGAACAAGGGAAGCTACCCTTTTTAGATATTCTCATTGTTCGTGACGGAGACAAGCTTGTTTTTACCGTCTATAGAAAAGAAACCCATTCTGATAGTTATCTTCATTTTTCAGCAGTCACCCAGACAAAGCAACCCGTCCAAATTCAGGCGCGTATCAAAAGATCCAACCAACAACGTGAAAAGAAGAATCAACGACCTTATCCAGAGGGCTAATACTTCGAAGAAATTTTTCACTCAAGCTATTGGTGACTTTGGACCTGGATACTGTTATGGCACTGTTAAAACTCATAAAGAAGGGAACCCTCTGAGACCAATAATTTCACAAATGACTACCGCCACCTATCAGGCAGCTAAGACTCTGAACTCTCTCCTCACCCCTTATGTGCCTACAGGGAGATCCGTCGCTTCAGCTACGGAATTCATCGACTTGCTCCGGACGGCTCCACCCTGCAATGATATCGCCTCTCTGGACGCTGAAAGTTTATTCACCCATGTTCCCGTCGATGAGACAATTAGTATCATATTAGAGAGAGTCTACAGAAGCAATGTCCCCGCACTTGACATCCCTGAAGACGTCCTGCGAGCCATGCTCGAAATCTGCACAAAGGAGGCCCCATTTCTCTCCCACAGAGGAGAGCTATTCAGACAAGTAGATGGAGTGGCAATGGGTTCCCCTTTAGGAGTCCTTTTTGCTAATATGTATATGGCCAAAGTGGAAGAAAGGACCTTTCAAAACCATCCTCCTCCAGGTATATATGCCAGATATATTGATGACATTTTTATCACCACTGCTACTGACGATGAGGTCCCCCTTCTCCTAGCAGCACTTGAAAGCAATTCCTGCTTAGCTTTTACCTGTGAGCGCAGCATAGAAGGACGCCTCCCTTTCCTCGATGTTGACATCTCCAAACAAGATAGAAGTTTCAAGACTAAGGTTTATACCAAAGCCACAAACGTGGGACGCTGCCTTAATGCAAGAGGAGAATGCCCTGCTGCATACAAGAGGTCCGTCGTGGCCTCTTATGTAAGCAGGGCTTTAACTCACTGCAGTACCTGGACGGAGACGCACAGAGAGCTTGATCGCATCCGCCAACTTCTGACAAATAACGGCTATGCAGACCATCTGATAGAGGATGTTATCAAGAAAAAGATGGATCAGTACGCAGCACCCACCCAACAACCTACCCCACCAAAGGAGAAAATTATCACATATCACCAGAACAATTTCCACGGTAAATATAAAGAAGAATGCAATGCTATTAGGAGCATAATTAATAGAGGAGTCACACCATCTGACCCGAACGCCGCTATTGACATCAGAATCTTCTGTAAACCTAACCTAACAAAATCACTGATAATGCGGAACAGTACGGCACCCTCTACCTCTCGGGAGGCCACCACCAATGTAGTGTATAAATTTACTTGCCAGGAGGGCCACTGTGATGGCTCCAACAGCTACATTGGAAGGATCTCCACCACGTTGCGACGCCGTCTACAATACCACAGAAATCAAGGTTTAATTTTCCAGCATTATACACAGGAACACGATAAGAAACCACCCTTACAGAGTCTCATAGATCAGAATGAAATTATCCACCATAAAGACGACTTCAGAACGCTTCAAATTGCTGAAGCCGTTTCCATCACTTGTCAACGTCCTTCCATCAACGTACAGCAGAGAGTAGATTTCATTTTGCCATCCGCACGTCCACATGAGAGACATACTCCACTACAAAACACCATTGACTCAACAATTCACCATCCAACCAATCAGCACTCGGGACGAGCCACTAGGTCTTCCGCCAGAACGCTCCGGGGTCCCGACCAGATATCGGGTTCACACGGCCTACCTGCTAGCCAATCAGCATCGAGCTTCACCTGAGCCCCGTTGACCTGATCCCGTATATATACCCTTATATGGATAACTTTCCTCACTATTCTCCTAACCTCCAGTGAATTAACAACCCGCAGTCTACACCCTGAAGAAGCCTCAGACTGAAGCGAAAACTGAGTTTCGGTGAAAGATAGTCAACAGTTACCTCTGTTACTAGAAGATAATTAATCAAGTCGGCATACAACAACAAAATAAGTGAGCTATGCTACTCATAAAAGAGAAATGAATAATTTCATCCAGTCCATCTCTACAAGTAATAAGAAGATCTTTCAAAAGATCAAGAATTCCTACCTTAAAATCATCAAAGCATCCAGTGCAGTTGATTTTAATCAGAATATATATATATATATATATATATATATATATATATATATATATATATATATATATATATAGTACAAAGTCTCCTAATTGTACCAAATGTCTTATGGACCTTTCGACCACATGGTTTTGTTCTTTTGATTTTTTGTTTTGTTTTGTGTTACTATTACCATTCATATTTCCATGTGTATATGAATGTGTATTTTTATTTTATTATTACCATTAACATTTCCATGTGTAATTGAATGTGTATGTATGTATAATGTCCGAAGTTTTATGTGGCTATAACCTCTCCCAGTTTTCTTACTTCTGTATAAATATTGTGTTCTATTTTTTCTTTCTTGTACTCTGAGGATGTCGTAATAGACGAAAACGTTCAGTATTCCGACTTTAATTTCCCTGTGGTTTCTGCAATACATATATATATATATTTGTGTGTATATATATGTATATATATATATATTATATATATATATGTATATATATATATATATGTATATATGTATATATATATGTATATATATATATGTATATATACATACATATATATAGGGAGGTGGCAGTCGGACTTTGCCCCCACTATATATATACATATATATATATATATATATATATATATATAATGAATTATACTATATACATTGAATGGGTCCCAGTGATTAGAGATACATTTTAACAACCCACAATGCACTTTAATTCTAAGCCATCAAAGGCCAGCATGCTGAAATTGAAATACTGTACTGCCCAGGACTCGAACCCAGCATCCTCATGACAAGTGCGGCAGTGACTTACCAATCTCTCTTAATAGCCTAGTTGGTAAGTCACTGCCGCACTTGTCATGAGGAAGCCGGGTTCGAGTCCTGGGCAGTACCGCATTTCAATTTCAGCATGCTGGCCTTTGATAGCTTAGAATTAAAGTGCATTTTGGTTGATAAAATATGTATATATATATATATATATATATATATATATATATATATACATATATATAATATATAATATAACTTATTGTATATGTATATATATATATATACATATACATATACATACATATATATATATATATATATGTACATATATAATATTATATATATATATATACATATATAGTATAATTTATTATATATATATATAATATAATATATCATACATATACATATATATATATATATATATATATATATAATATATATATATATATATATATATATATATATATATATATATATATATATATATCACGGTCATTTTCTTAGCATTTCCCACTGCAGGTATCTTTCCCTCCCTATCCTCCTTCACATTTAGGAACTCCCTAATATATTCTGCCCATCTTCCCCTTACTGCCTTCTCTTCCATTACGATCTCTCCATCTGCACCTTTTACCTCTTCTTCTCTACTTGATTCGCCTCCTCTTCCTCTCTTAATTACTTTCAATATTTTCTGTCATACTCTTACCCCATTTCACATCTGCTCTCCTCTTTGCCTCCTTTACCTTTTGCTTTACTTCTCTTTTCTTTTCTTTGTACCTCTCATATGACTCCCTCGTCCTATTTTGTAACCAAACTGTGAAAGCTTGCTTCTTCTCTTCTACAACCTTCTACAACCGTGATGAGTGAAGAAAATGGAGGAGAAATAAGGAAGGATGAAGTGAAGACGGTTGTTGGGATGATGAAAGCAGGTAAGGCACCTGGTCTGGATGGATGCAATGCAGAATGTCTAAAAAAGGAGGTACGGTGATGGTGGACTGGCTGGTGAGGTTATTTAATGTTTGCTGGAGAGAGGGTAGAGTGCCGGAGGACTGGAGGAGTTCCTGTATAGTTCCACTACAAGGGAAAAGGGGACAAGTGTGAATGTAGCAGTTTCAGACGGATTAGTTTGTTAAGTGTAGTTGGGAAGGCTTATGGGAGGATCTTGATTGAGAGGATTAGGAGAGGAACAGAGGGAGTAATTGGTGAGGACCAGTGTGGATTTAGGACAGGTAGAGGTTGTGTAGATCAGATCTTTGTGGTAAGACAGATATGTGAGAAAGCTATAGGAAAGGGGAAGGATGTTTTTTGGGCTTTTATGGATCTGAAAAAGGCTTAAGATGGGGTAGACAGAGAGGCACTGTGGGAGGTTATGCAGATATACGGGATAGGAGGAAAGGTTCTAGGAGCTGTCAAGAGTTTTTATGAGAGTAGTAGAGCTTGTGTCAGGATTAGAAATGGAGAGAGTGAGTGGTTCGAAGTAAAGGTGGGACTTCGTCAGGGATGCGTTATGTCGCCCTGACTGTTCAACTTATACATGGATGGGGTAGTGCGAGAGGTAAATACAAGGGTAGTGGGTCAGGGATTGAAGATGGATAAAGAAAATGGAGAAAAGTGGGAGATGAGCCAGCTGTTGTTTGCGTACGACACTGCGCTTGTGGCAGGATCGAAGGAGGGACTGAGGAAGTTGGTGACAGAGTTTGGGAGAGTATGTGATAGAAGAAAGCTAAAGATAAATGTGTATTTTAGATACTTGGGTGCAAATGTGGCAGGAAAAGGAGTGAAGGTGGAGGTAGAATGTAGATTGAGAGAAGCAAGTAAATACCTTGGTGGATTAAAGAGTGTAATGAGGAATAGACATTTGGGAATGGATGCTAAGAGGAGACTATATGAAGGAGTGATTGTGCCAACAGCACTGTATGGGGCAGAAACATGGAACATAAGAGAGGAAGAGAGAAGGAGTTTGAATGTGTTTGAGATGAGGTGTCTGAGAAGTATGATTGGGGTTACTAGGCTAGATAGAGTGAGAAAGGAGGAGGTGAGGAGGAGAACAGGGGTGGAAAGGGAGTTGGGAGATAGTGTTGATGAAAGTGTATTAGGATGGTTTGGACACATGGAAAGGAAGACTAGTGAAAGAGGTATGGAAGGCAGATGTGGAGGGAGTAAACATGAGGGGACGTCCTAGGATGAGGTGGACGGATGGGGGTGAAGGGGGGCTTTGGGGAAGAGGGGAATGTCTGTTGAGGAAGGACGGGAGAGGACAGAAGACAGGGGTGAATGGAGAATAGTTGTATATGGATGATGCTGTGATGCATGAGGTGGAATTGGCGGGGGGATGGGGGATGAGGTAGTATGTGTGAGCAAAATTTGACGCAGCCCGAAGGGATTTCTCCCCGTCTTCTCATTTTATGCATGGGGGGACGGAGAGGGAGGGTCGCCGATTTAATGAAGCGGCCTTGTTGTGGATGTGCTGTGTCTTGCGACACTGCTTCTGACCCAGGGCAGTGGACAAGGTGCAGGGATGACCCGTCATCCAGGAGGTGCTAAGATAAGAGGGAGGGTGGAGGGGGTGTGGAATGTATTTAGGGATGGAATGGGTGGGAATGATTTTATGCCTTTTCCATTTTGGCTACCTCCCTTGTAAGGGGGAAAAAGCCTTGGTATATGTATGTATATTTATATATATACACTTATACACACACACACACACACACACACACACACACACACACACACACACACACACACACACACACACACACACACACACACACACACACACACACACATATATATATATATATATATGTATACATATATATATATATATTTATATATATATATATATATATATATATATATATATATATATTATCGGAAAATTTCAAAACACTGGACACAGATTAACAGAATTTATTACCGACATTTCGAACCCTGTCCGGGTTCGTCCTCAGGGACAGGGTTCGAAACGTCGGTAATAAATTCTGTTACTCTGAGTCCAGTGTTTTGAAATTTTCCGATAACATGGCTCCTGGACTCCAGCTCTTTACGAACACACACACACACACACACACACACACACACACACACACACACACACACACACACACACACACACACACACACACACACACACACACACACACACACACACACATACACACACACACACACACACACACACATATATATATATATATATATATATATACATATATATGTATATATATATGACGTAAGCGGAGTAGAAAACACAGGACTCTTAGTCTTGAGTTAATTACTGACTAGTTTCGCAGGTAAGCTTCTCCATAAAAGCATACCTGCGAAACTAGTCAGGAATAAACTCAAGACTAAGACTCCTGTGTTTCCTACTCCACTTACGTCAACCTGTCAGAATGTCTCAACACACACACACACACACACACACATATATATATATATATATATATATATATA
>NC_134791.1:36164329-36169329 GCF_046742065.1 Oratosquilla oratoria | reverse complement strand
TATCTATTTTCGGGGTTGTGTAGCCCTACGTTTAACACGCTACACTTAGAAATATTGAAGTTCATTTGCCATTTCAGCGACCATGTCAGCTTATCAAGGTCATCCTGCATAATCTGGGCGTCGTCTCCTGACCTAATTAGGCGTCCTATTTTAGTGTCGTCCGCAAACTTACTAACATCACTATTTAACCCTTCGTCTAAGTCGTTTATATACATAATGAACAACAAGGGACCCAAAACCGAGCCCTGGGGGACCCCGCTAGTAACATTGCCCCACCTAGATTTTATTCCATTTATGGTGACCCGCTGTTTTCTGTTACTAATCCAAGCTCTAATCCATTCTAACACTTTTCCTCCTATATATACATACACACTGAATGGTTCCCAGTGATCAATCAATATCTTTTTCAACTACATATCACTTTTAATTCCATACCATCGCAAACGAGACTGAGAGTCACTCGAAGGAGGGATCCGTTGGAAATTGAAACGTGGACGAGACGAGGATTCGAATCCAGCTAACCCGTAACAAAGTTACATTGACGTAAACCAATACGCTATCAAGAGAGATCTTGATAGCGTATTGGTCTTTTTCCGAGTTTACTTTTTTGACCTCTTTTTCATCAATCTTAAAATCTCTCGATATTCTGTTTTTACTTTTTCCAAATTCCATTATACTACACTTTTGAGTCCATTTCTAGATCTTGTCCAAGTCTTGTTGTAATGAGTTGCAATCCTCCTCCGTTCTTACTTTCTTTTGTATTTTTGCGTCGTCTGCAAAGAAATTCATATAATACTCTACCCCTGCATCCTTGTCATTTATGTATATGGCAAACATGATCGGGGCTAGTACTGATCCCTGCGGGACACCACTTATAATTTCTTCCCAATTTGAGAATTTATCTCTAATTACTACTCTCATTTTCCTTCCAGTCAGGAAGTCTTTCATCCATTCCAATAAATTTCCTCTGATGCCACCTATTGACTCTATTTTCCTTATTAGTTTCTTTTGTGGTACCTTATCAAATGCCTTTTGTAGGTCCAGAAAGGTACAGTCTGCCCAACCATCTCTCTCTTTTATTATATCTATTAATCTCGAGTAGAAGCAGATCAAGTTTGTTATACATGATCTTCCTTGTCTGAATCCAAATTGATTTGGATTCAGTATAGTTTTTTCTTCCAAATGTTTAACCCATCTATTTTTTTTTTTTTTTTTTTTTTTTTTTTTTACAAATTTTTGCTTGTCAGGGAGACCGGTCTGTAATTTGATGGATCTTCCTTGTTTCTTTCCTTATAAATCGGTACACTATTTGCATTCTTCCAGTCCTGTGGCACCTTTCCTTCTTGAAATGAGAATTTAATCATATTGCATATTTTATCTGTTAATTCCTCCATGCATTTTTTCAGTATCCAATCTGTAATTCCGTCTGGACCATGTGATATTCTGACGTCAAGGGTTTTGATTTGGTCGCTGATTTCCTTCTGTGTTACAACAATTTCTTTCATTGAGGGGCGCATCTCTATTTCCTCACAGTTAGGTGAGTTTTCTATTGTGAATACTGATTTGAAGTGGTTGTTCATAATTTCAGCCTTTTCCAGTTCTTCTGTATGTTTGTATTTACCCTGCCGCAGCTTTTCTATTTCTTGTTTATTCTTTAGTTTGCCATTTACATATCTGTTTGTTTGGGTTCTTCCTTGCATTTTTCTATTAGTGTTTTCATAGTTTCTCTTTTCATCTTTGCGTATTTTTACAAAATCATTTCTTAGTTTGATGTAGATTAGCCATTTTCTTGTTTCCTTGCCTTTTTTCCATTTCTTCCAAGCTTTGTCTCTTCTACCTTTTGCCTCACTACATTTTTTGTTGTACCAGCTTTTTATGTGTGTTCTTTCCTTTTTTGTTGTGGTACGTATTTATTCACGCCCCCATTATAAATTTCTTTTAATATATTCCATTTCTCTTCCATCCCTGTTTCTTCATTTAGGAATTTTTCCCAGTTCGCGTTGCGAAAGAATTTTTTGAGTTTCTCAAATTTGTTTTTGTTTTACATTAGTCTTCCTATTCTATGTTTTTAATTTCTTCTTTGACCCATTTGCTCTTTCAACTCAAATTCTATTAGTACACGGTCACTTTTTCCTATCGGAGTTTTGTAATAAATTTTGTCGACAATTTCAGGCTCTATCGTAAGTATTAAATCCAGCCTTGATGGTTCTTCACTACCTCTGTTTCTGGTATTTTCCTTTATCCACTGAGCCATTGTGTATTTGATGGTCATGTCGAGCAGGACGTTTCCCCAGAGTTCCTCTCCACCCTTCACTGTCATTTCCTCCCAACATATTTCTTTTGAATTAAAGTCACCCATAATTACTATATTTCCTTTGTCCTTCAGTATATTAGTTAATTCGTATTTTGTATCTTCTAATATTCTGGAATGATCACTTTCTGTCCAGGACTGTGTTTTGGGGGACACATACACCACTGCAAATTTTCTACTCTTCATATATTTGCTTTCAACTTGTATCGTAGTTGATTCTATGTTATTTTCTCCTTCAGTTATTTTTGTTATATTTAACTCTTTACTAGTCAAAATTAATACTCCACCACCCTGTTTATCTTTTCTATTCTTCTTCCAACAATTGTATAAACCTTGTCCCACAGTGTTGGGTGGTAGAGTACATTTTAATCTATTTTCCACTATTCCCATTATGTCTGGTTTTTCTAAGGCCAGATAATCATTTAATTAATTTATTCCTGAAGTTATTCTATCTATATTGGTATAAGCTATTTTTAATTTCCTTTCTCCTCGTCTTTTTCTGCCTGCTTTGTTTCCTTTTTCCTTATATACCATTTTCTCAGCTTCAGGTCCACCTCTACTCTCTCTCTCTCTCTCTCTCTCTCTCTCTCTCTCTCTCTCTCTCTCTCTCTCTCTCTCTCTCTCTCTCTCCCTCTCTCTCTCAAAAAAAAAAAAAAATCCAGTTTTAGTTCTTTTTTCGTTTTTTTTTTTCATTCGCTTCATTTCTAAGTTCTACAAAGGATTACAAGGGCGGACCATGCCGACAGGAGACCTTTTGGTCGATACCTAAGTCGGATGCGAAAAAATCATAATAATAATAAATGAATAGATAAACTATGATAAATTAAATAACAAATAAAATACATAAATAAATGCATAGGCATAGTTAAATAATAAACAAACAGGTAAATAGTAAATAATAATAAATTGACATATAACTAATAATAAATGAGAATCAAACAGACAAATGATAACAACACAAATAACAAATAATAGAAAATAACAAATAATATAAGATAAATGATAACACTGGCCTGCGTTTAAATTTTTTTTTTTTCAAAGGTCGAAAGTTTTTCAAGTGATTTATAGGTTTTTTGGTGCGCTGAATCCAAAAATGCCATCCGTTTCCTTGGATCAGGTCTAGTTTTTGAGATATGAGAAGTGCGACTTTTGGGCCTTGTATAGTACTAAGTATAAGGAAAACGAGGCTGCAGGTATAGCCTATTCAGCACCCCGAAACTGATACTGAAACCTAATGATGTTTTTGTTTACTTTCAGGAAACTGAAACCGAAACTGAAACTGAAACTGCATTGACTACATTGACAAACTGCATTGACAACACTGAAACTGAAAATGGTTTAGAAAAGTGTGATCTCCAATTAATGTGACTGATTTTATAAGAATCTGTGCTTTTTACAAGAATCTGTGCTTCTTGTGTTTCTATTTTGGACACGTATCTTAGATTGACAGAAAATGGAACGCAAATGCACAAATCATCCTGATAGGTTCTGCTACATATGTAGTAATGTGATTCTTCCTCGTCGACTAGCAAATATAACTGATTTTGTGAAGAAGGCATATCATGCTTACTTTGGAGTTAAGCTTGGGGACCAGGAAAAGCCATTTACACCCGATGTTAGCTGCAAAACATGTGTCGAGAACTTGCGTGATTGGAGAAATAAAAAAGGAAGAGTATGCCATTCGCTGGTCCAATGGTTTGGAGAGAGGGTAAAGATCATATGTCAGACTGCTATTTCTGCATGACTAATCTTGAAGGAGTCAACGCAAGAACAAGCATTGTATTCAGTATCCTAATGTTCCGTCTGCCATACGACCAGTCCCTCATGGTCCAGGCCTGCCCGTTCCCGAGCCAGATGTTGCAATGGAATCTAGCTCTGAATCGGAATCTGATAACGCACTAGACAGGACACAGGGTGGAGAATACATGCCAGAAGAGAATGACCGGCCAGTGCCTCTAACACAAGCAGATCTCAATGACCTGACACGGGATCTAAACCTATCAAAGGAATCAGCACAGCTTCTGGGTTCTCGTCTTCGTGAGAAAAATTTGCTAGCACCTGAGACAACATTCTTTTGGTAGCGAGAGCGTGAAAGAGAATTTAGACAGTTCTTCACAACCCAGAAGGACTCGTCATTAGTTTACTGCAACAACATTGCTGGTTTGATTCAATCAATGGGGCTGGACTATGTTGTTACTGAATGGAGACTGTTCATCGACTCTTCCAGCAGAAGTCTCAAGGCAGTCCTCCTTCACAACGGAAATAAATACTCTTCAATTCCAATCGGTCATTCGGTGCAAATGAAAGAAACTCATGACAACATGGATCAGCTACTGTCTGTTCTGAACTACAATGACCATGGTTGGTTGATCTGTGGAGATCTTAAGGTAGTTGGATTGGTTTTGGGACTACAGGGTGGGTACACAAAGTATCCATGCTTTTTGTGTTTGTGGGATAGTCGGGCTGATGATCAACATTTTGTCAGACAAGAATGGCCACCACGACAACGTTTGGAACCTGGTTCACACAATGTTCAGGCTCGTTCTCTTGTTGAACCAAACAAGGTCTTACTCCCACCTTTACATATCAAACTGGGACTGATGAAGAACTTTGTGAAGGCAATGGACAAGGACGGCATGGGATTTACTTTTGTTCAGCAGAAGTTTCCTCGGATCAGTCTGAAAAAGCT
>NC_134791.1:36126829-36159329 GCF_046742065.1 Oratosquilla oratoria | reverse complement strand
GATGATATGAATGAATTGCTACAGTCCCATGGTAAGCCACTCAGAAATGAAGATCTGATGGAGTTGGAACAAGAATGAGTTCTCCATAGTGTTGATGATGATGACGATGAAGATAATAATGCGCCCCAGCGAGACCTTGACATCAAAACACTTAGTGAGGTGTTCTCTGGCCTAGATGCAACAACAACAACAACAACAACAACAAAAACAACAACAACAACAACAACAACAACAACAACAACAACAACAATAATAATAATAATAATAATAATAATAATAATGATAACAATAATAATAATAATAATAATAATAATAATAATAATAATAATAATAATAATAATAATAATAATAATAATAATAATAATAATAATAATAATAATGATTTTATATATATATATATATATATATGTACTGTATATATATATATATATATATATATATATATATATATATATATATATATATATATATGCAAAATAACCACAGGAGAAGGGAAACTTGCAGACAGTAAGTACTTTCGTATATTACATCTTCAGACAGGGTTATTGGCTGCTTGTTATTGTGGCAAAGTAGCATGCAGTTGATATTTTAGGGTCTATATGGGGCGCCCCTACGGACCAGAGTCACACATCATTTTGTCTATAATAGAGGAAAACTCTTCATAGAGAAATGATGACACTTTTTATACTACGACTGTCCCTCCGTTATGCTGTCCCCCAACCCCTTGCTGCTGTCCTGTACCATTTCTCTGAGTATTCTTTTTTTGTGGTGGGGGAATTCCCTGTGGTGGGGGAAAAGAATACTGCCACCAAGTATTTCCACTTGGATCGTAAGAGGAGAGAAGAAAGGGACGTGGAGTGGGACTAGGCATCCTTCTCTTTGTAGCCCCACAGGGGACATTCCTAAGCGAAAAAGTAAAGGCAGAAGAGGATCTGGGACTTTTCCGACCAGCACCCTAAGGTTTGGGTCTTTTAATGTGCGTGATGTAGTACAGATGAGAGTAAAAGGGAAGAGATAGGTAATATGTTTGTGAGAAGAAAGATGGATGTGTTGGCTTTGAGTGAAACTAAGTTGAAAGGGAAGGGTGAGTGTAAGTTTGGGAGTGTAAGTGGGAGGTTATCAGGAGTGAAGAGAGGGCGAGGGAGGGAAGGGGTGGCTATTCTAGTAAGTGAAGAGATAGGTAAACGTGTAGTGGAGTGGAAGGAGGTTTCCTCAAGGATAATGTGGATGAAGGTGAAACTGGGAAAGGAGATGTGGGTTTTTGTAAGTGCATATGGGCCTGGCAGTGAGAAGAGTGTAGAAGAAAGGGAGGCCATTTGGATAGATTTAAATGAGTGCATAGACGATTTAGGGAGAAATGTCAATGTAATAGTACTGGGAGACCTTAATGCTAGGGTAGGAAATGGTCCAATTGATGGAGTGGTTGGGAAATGTGGAGTTCCAGGAAAGAATTGTAGTGGAGAGTTTATGGTGGAAATGTGTCTAGAAAGAAAGTTGATGATAGCAAATACAGTGTTTCGGATAAAGTCAAGCATAAGTACACATGGGAGAGGGTGGTGGATGGAAGGGTGGTAGATAGAGCGTTGATGGATTATGTAGTGGTAGATAGGAGTATAATAGGAAGAGTTAAGGATGTACATGTGCTAAGGGGAGACGGTGGGGGAATATCAGATCATTTTTTGGTGGAAGGTAAGTTGAGAGTGGAGGATAGATGGAGAAAGAGCAAAGGGACAAAAGGTAGGGAGGTGCTTAGATTGAACTCTCTAAATGAAAAGGAAAAGGAGAAGGAGTACAAGAAGAAGCTGAAGGAGGAGTGGGAGGGAGTAAAGGATAGAGTAGAGCTAGGTGTGGAGGAGGAATGGGGATGGTTCAAGGAGGGAGTCACAAAGTGTGCAAAGATGGTGTGTGGAACAAGAAGGACAGGGGGAAATAGAAGAAAGGGTAGTGAATGGTGGAATGACGAAACAAAGAAGGTTGTAGAAGAGAAGAAGCGAGCTTTCACAGATTGGTTACAAAATAGGACAAGGGAGTCATATGAGAGGTACAAAGAAAAGAAAATAGAAGTAAAGCAAAAGGTAAAGGATTCAAAGAGGAGAGCAGATGTGAAGTGGGGTAAGAGTATGACAGAAAATTTTGAAATTAATAAAAAGATGTTTTGGAAAGAAATTAAGAGAGGAAGAGGAGGCGAATCAAGTAGAGAAGAAAAGGTAAAAGGTGCAGATGGAGAGATGATAATGGAAGAGAAGGCAGTAAGGGGAAGATGGGCAGAATATTTTAGGGAGTTGCTAAATGTGAAGGAGGAAAGGGAGGGAAAGATAGTTGCAGTGGGAAATGCTAAGAAAATGAAAGTGATGAGTGAGGAAAATGGAGGAGAACTAAGGAAGGATGAAGTGAAGGCAGTTGTTAAGATGATGAAAGCAGGTAAGGCACTTGGTCTGGATGGATGCCATGCAGAATGTCTGAAGAAAGGAGGTACAGTGATGGTGGACTGGCTGGTGAGGTTATTTAATGTTTGCTGGAGAGAGGGTAGAGTGCCGGAGTGTGAATGTAGTAGTTTCAGAGGGATTAGCTTGTTAAGTGTAGTTGGGAAGGCTTATGGGAGGATCTTGATTGAGAGGATTAGGAGAGGAACAGAGGGAGTAATTGGTGAGGAACAGTGTGGATTTTGGATGGGTAGAGGTTGTGTAGATCAGATCTTTGTGGTAAGACAGATATGTGAGAAAGCTATAGGAAAGGGGAAGGATGTTTTTTGGGCTTTTATGAATCTGGAAAAGGCTTATGATAGGGTAGACAGAAAGGCACTGTGGGAGGTTATGCAGATATATGGGATAGGAGGAAAGCTTCTAGGAGCTGTCAAGAGTTTTTATGAGAGTAGTAGAGCTTGTGTCAGGATTAGAAATGGAGAGAGTGAGTGGTTCGAGGTAAAGGTGGGACTTCGTCAAGGATGCGTTATGTCGCCCTGGCTGTTCAACTTATACATGGATGGGGTAGTGCGAGAGGTAAATGTCAGGGATTGGAGATGGTTAACGAAAATGGAGAAAAGGGGGAGGTGAGCCAGCTGTTGTTTGCTGACGACACTGCGCTTGTGGCAGGATCGGAGGAGGGACTGAGGAAGTTGGTGACAGAGTTTGGGAGAGTATGTGATAGAAGAAAGCTAAAGATAAATGTGGGTAAAAGGAAGGTGATGAGATGTACAGGGGGTGAAAGTGGCAGTAGACTGGAAGTGAGCATTAAGGGAGAGCGACTGGAAGAAGTGGATAGTTTTAGATACTTGGGTGCAAATGTGACAGGAAAAGGTGGAGTGAAGGTGGAGGTAGAATGTAAATTGAGAGAAGCGAGTAAATGCTTTGGTGGATTGAAGAGTGTAATGAGGAATAGACATTTGGGAATGGATGCTAAGAGGAGACTGTATGAAGGAGTGATTGTGCCAACAGTACTGTATGGGGCAGAAACATGGAACATAAGAGAAGAAGAGAGAAGGAGTTTGAATGTGTTTGAGATGAGGTGTCTGAGAAGTATGATGGGGGTTACTAAGCTAGATAGAGTGAGAAATGAGGAGGTGAGGAGAAGAACGGGGGTGGAAAGGAAGTTGGGAGGTAGGGTTGATGAAAGGTATTAGGATGGTCTGGACACATGGAAAGAATGAGTGAAGAAAGACTAGTAAAAGAGGTATGGAAGGCAGATGTGGAGGGAATGAACATGAGGGGACGTCCTAGGATGAGGTGAATGGATGGGATGAAGGGGGCTTTGGGGAAGAGGGGAGTGTCTGTTAAGGAAGGACGGGAGAGGACAGAAGACAGGGGTGAATGGAGAATGGTTGTATATGGATGATGTTGTGATGCATGAGGTGGAATTGGCGGGGGGATGGGGGGTGAGGTAGTATGTGTGAGCAAAATTTGACGCAGTCCGAAGGATTTCTCCCCGTCTTCTCCTTTTCTGCATGGGGGGACGGAGAGGGGGAGGTTGCCGATTTAATGAAGCGGTCTTGCTGTGGATGCGCTGTGTCTTGCGACACTGCTTCTGACCCAGGACAGTGGACTAGGTGCAGGGATGACCCGTCATCCAGGAGGTGCTAAGATAAGAGGGAGGGTGGAGGGGTGTGGAGTGTATTCAGGGAGGGAATGGGTGGGAATGATTTTATGCCTTTTTCTTTTTGGCTACCTCCCTGGTAAGGGGGAAAAAGCCTTGGTATATGTATGTATGTATTAGGTGGCAACTATAGAGGGGAAGGGGGGAGACAATACAATGTGAGGAGGGGGGGTGACCCCACCCCCATCGACCTGACCAACATATATATATATATTTATATATATATATATATATATATATATATATATATATATATATATATATATTATATATATATATATTAGTGAATTTAGGGAGCAGGTTTTCATCGATACATTTTCTATTAAATATCACTGCATACACTGCGTTGGTGATCTTCTTCTTAAGACTTTTTTTTCTCCTGATTATTTTCTTCTCTGAAGCAGGGAAAAAAAAAATAATAATAATAATAACATTTCCGAACGAGTCCATGTTTGGAAATAGAAACCAATTTAACGACGTTTCACCTACACATTAGGCATCTTCTGGTAATTTTATTGAAGACATTTCTTACAACAATATAAATACAGAAAAAAGACATACATACATACATACATACATACATACATATACCAAGGCTTTTTCCCCCTTACAAGGGAGGTAGCCAAAAAGGAAAAAGCAAAAAATGATTTCCACCCATTCCATCCCTGAATGCACTCCACTCCCTTCCACCCTCCCTCTTATCTTAGCACCTCCTGGATGACGGGTCATCCCTGCACCTTGTCCACTGCCCTGGGTCAGAAGCAGTGTCGCAAAACACAGCACATCCACAGCAAGGCCGCTTCATTAAATCGGCGACCCCCCCCCCTCTCCGTCCCCCCATTGCATAAAAGGAGAAGACGGGGAGAAATCCCTTCGGACTGCGTCAAATTTTGCTCACACATACTACCTCACCCCCCATCCCTCCGTCCATTCCACCTCATGCAATCACAACATCATCCATATACAACCATTCTCCATTCACCCCTGTCTTCTGTCCTCTCCCGTCCTTCCTCAACAGACATTCCCCTCTTCCCCAAAGCCCCCTTCACCCCATCCATCCACCTCACCCTAGGACGTCCCCTCATGTTCATTCCCTCCACATCTGCCTTCCATACCTCTTTTAATAGTCTTTCTTCACTCATTCTTTCCATGTGTCCAAACCATCCCAATATTCTTCCATCAACCCTATCTCCCAACTCCCTTTCCACTCCTGTTCTCCTCCTCACCTTCTCATTTCTCACTCTATCTAGCCAAGTAACCCCATCATACTTCTCAGACACCTCATCTCAAACACATTCAAACTCCTCTCTTCTTCTCTTATGTTCCATGTTTCTGCCCCATACAGTACTGTTGGCACAATCACTCCTTCATACAGTCTCCTCTTCGCATCCATTCCGAAATGTCTATTCCTCATTACACTCTTCAATCCACCAAGGCATTTACTCGCTTCTCTCAATCTACATTCTACCTCCACCTTCACTCCCCCTTTTCCTGCCACATTTGCACCTAAGTATCTAAAACTATCCACTTCTTCCAGTCGCTCTCCCTTAATGCTCACTTCCAGTCTACTGCCACTTTCACCCCCTGTACATCTCATCACCTTCCTTTTACCCACATTTATCTTTAGCTTTCTTCTATCACATACTCTCTCAAACTCTGTCACCAACTTCCTCAATCCCTCCTCCGATCCTTCCACAAGCGCAGTGTCGTCAGCAAACAACAGCTGGCTCACCTCCCCCTTTTCTCCATTTTCTTTAACCATCTCCAATCCCTGACCCACTACCCTAGCATTTACCTCTCGCACCACCCTATCCATGTATAAGTTGAACAGCCAGGGCGACATAACGCATCCTTGACGAAGTCCCACCTTTACCTCGAACCACTCACTCTCTCCATTTCTATTCCTGACACAAGCTCTACTACTATCATAAAAACTCTTGACAGCTCCCAGAAGCTTTCCTCCTATCTCATATATCTGCATAACCTCCCACAGTGCCTTTCTGTCTACCCTATCATAAGCCTTTTCCAGATCCATAAAAGCCCAAAAAACATCCTTCCCCTTTCCTATAGCTTTCTCACATATTTGTCTTACCACAAAGATCTGATCTACACAACCTCTACCCATCCTAAATCCACACTGTTCCTCATCAATTACTCCTTCTGCTCATCTCCTAATCCTCTCAATCAAGATCCTCCCATAAGCCTTCCCAACTACACTTAACAAGCTAATCCCTATGAAATACTACATTCACACTTGTCCCCTTTTCCCTTGTAAAGAGGAACTATACAGGCACTCCTCCAGTCCTCCAGCACTCTACCCTCTCTCCAGCAAACATTAAATAACCTCACCAGCCAGTCCACCATCACTGTACCTCCTTTCTTCAGACATTCTGCATGGCATCCATCCAGACCAAGTGCCTTACCTGCTTTCATCATCTCAACTGCCTTCACCTCATCCTTCCTTATTTCTCCTCCATTTTCCTCACTCATCACTCTCATTTTCTTCGCATTTCCCACTGCAACTATCTTTCCCTCCCTTTCCTCCTTCACATTTAGCAACTCCCTAAAATATTCTGCCCATCTTCCCCTTACTGCCTTCTCTTCCATTATCATCTCTCCATCTGCACCTTTTACCTTTTCTTCTCTACTTGATTCGCCTCCTCTTTCTCTTTTAATTTCTTTCCATAACATCTTTTTATTACTTTCAAAATTTTCTGTTATACTCTTACCCCATTTCACATCTGCTCTCCTCTTTGCCTCCTTTACCTTTTGCTTTACTTCTATTTTCTTTTCTTTGTACCTCTCATATGACTCCCTCGTCCTATTTTGTAACCAATCTGTGAAAGCTCGCTTCTTCTCTTCTACAACCTTCTTTGTTTCGTCATCCCACCATTCACTACCCTTTCTTCTATTTCCCCCTGTCCTTCTTGTTCCACACACCATTCTTACACACTTTATGACTCCCTCCTTGAACCATCCTCATTCCTCCTCCACACCTAGATCTACTCTATCCTTCACTCCCTCCCACTCCTCCTTCAGCTTCTTCTTGTACTCCTTCTCCTTTTCCTTTTCATTTAAAGAGTTCACTCTAAGTACCTCCCTACCTTTTGTCCCTTTGCTCTTTCTCCATCTATCCTCCACTCTCAACTTACCTTCCACCAAAAAATGATCTGATATTCCCCCACCCTCTCCCCTTAGCACATGTACATCCTTCTCTTCCTATCATAGTCCTATCTACCACTACATAATCCATCAACGCTCTATCTACCACCCTTCCATCCACCACCCTCTCCCATGTGTACAAAAAGACATAAAGGAGAGGTCAATGGTAACACGTGTCATGTTCTATTGGACTACCGGTGAAACCACTGTATTTAAAAAAAAAAAAAAAAAAAAAAAAAAAAAAAAAAAAAAAAAAAAAAAAAAAAAACACGTCTAACACTACCTCTTTGGATGTCGTTGAAAAGTGTTACATATCTCTCAATATAAGCTAGGCCAAGTCTACTCTCCCCATTAATTAAACCCTATTTAAACTTAAATTTGCTATCCGATTGTTTGTTAATCGATCTGGTTTTCAGGAACGTAGCCCAATCGTATAGTGGGGGAACCTGTATACATATATATATATATATATATATATATATATATATATATATATTGTCAGGGAGGTACAAATTTTTGTATTTATACTCGGTATTATTGAGAAATTGGACGTGAGAGAAAAGAAATACCAAGGTAACACCAACACGTGTTTTTATTGGATAACAAGAGCACAACTAAACTATCTGAACAGATATAATAGAAATATCACCAGTGTGATATTTAGCACGGCCTACTCAATATGTACAAAATTATAAATACACAAACCACTCCTCGGCTCTGCAAGTGCGAGGATGAAATCTCGAGCGTCGATTCCTTCTTCAGACGATCTCCTCCAGACGAGTCCCCTGTGTCCTTCTCCTTGGTGGACGGGCGCACGTCTCTTCCTAGGTCTCCTCCAGGCGAGTCCCCTGTGTCCTTCTCCTTGGTGGACGGGCGCTGCGCCTCCTCCTTGGTCTCCTATTCCAGACGATCTCCTCCAGGCGGTGCCCTCCCTCTGTAGAACTGGGAGGGGGGGGTCCGCCCTTAACGGCGAGCGGCCGTAAAGTCTCCTACGGCTCTCTCTATCTCCTTCTCGTGATCTCCTGCGTCCTGGTGCCCTCCCTCCGTGGAACTGGGAGGGGAGGGGGGGGTCCGCCCTCAACGGCAAACGGCCGTAAAGTAACTTTCTTCATCTCCATGTCCTTCCCTCTTGCACATCCGGGAGGGTGAGGTAGAGTGGGTGGTGGCGATCTGCGCATGCGCGTAGCGGCAGCGGTGACCCCGTATAGTTGGGCCTAGTTGGCAGCCCTGGGCAGCTACGCATGACCTCACGGTCACATTCCTCCGGCCTGGTCAGGTGTGCTGGGCTGACTGCAAGCTCCGTCACGTGACCCAACGTAGTCCACGTGGTAAGGGTGGGATGTCCACCCTTACATATATATATATATATATATATATATATATATATATATATATATATACATATATATATACATATACATATACATACATATATATATATATATATTTATATATATGTATATATATATATGTATATATATTATTAACCACAATGCACTTTAATTCTAAGCCATATAGGCGTATGCAGAAATTGTAACGTGGTACGCCCGAGTCCTCGGGCGTACCACGTTACAATTTCTGCATGCGCCTCTATGGCTTAGAATTAAAGTGCATTGTGGTTGATAAAAATGTATCTCTAATCATTGGGACCCATTCATTGTTGTACAATATGTTGAGGAATGGACGACAAAATGAGTGGCAGGGTGGTGAGATAAACACCTTGAATCGTTGAAGTTTTATTAACTGACGTTTCGCTCTTAACAGAGCTTCTTCAGAGTGTACAAACATGATCGGGAAATCAACAATTTTATACCTTACATCATTCAACGCGGAATGATGTAAGGTATAAAATTGTTGATTTCCTGATCTTGTTTACACAATATATATATATATATTTATATATATGTATATATATACATACATTTACACACACATATATATAAATACATATATATATATATATATACATATATATATATATATACAGTATATGAGAAAGGTGGAAGAAGACACGGGTTTATATCTATGTTCCGAATTTATTCCTGACCGGCGCGAAACCGGCCAGGAATAAACTCGTGACAACTTACACCTTTCTCAATTTGTCACAATGTCTCAACATATGTACATATATATATATATATATATATATATATATACATATATATAATATGTATAAGCACACACACACACACACACACACACACACACACACACACACACACACACACACACACACACACACACACACACACACACACACACACACACACACACACACACACACACACACACACACACACACACACACACACTACCAACTCGGTGGCGAGGTAGGTAGGGTCTCCGGCTGTCAATACGTTGGTCCGGGTTCGAATCCTACCCAGGGTTGAAATAATTTCAGTATCGCTGCGCTTCGAGACGTTACTCTAACTCTTGTAGGCGGGAAGTTGGGGGTGTGTGTGCGTGTGAGGTCACAGCATTACCCATAGATCGGTCATACGAACTCTGAGCTCTCTTCCGAGAGGGAAATAGCTGTCGATCACAAGTCCAACACGTGATCCAAAGACCATGGTGAACACACACACACACACACACACACACACACACACACACACACACACACACACACACACACACACACACACACACACACACACACACACACACACACATATATATATATATATATATGTATATATATATATATATATACATATATATGCATATGTGTGTGTGTATTTACCTAGTTTACCTTGTTTTACATAGTTTACCTAATTGTATAATACGGAAATGGGAGATACGGTCGTGGTATCCCGTCTCTGTATTTTGCAGTGTCTAAATTGGTCTTAAATTCGTGTATGGTTTTTGCACACACTATTGTTTCATCTAGTTTATTCCATATGTGCACCACCCTGTAGGGAAACTGTTATTTTTCAGGTCTCTTCTATAACTGTCTTTTTTTAGCTTTCTTCCATGTTCCCTTGTATTTCTCTTATCCCAATTTAGTAAGTCGTCTCTATCAAGGACTTCCATACCTCTCATAATTCTGTAGATGGTCAACAAGTCACCTCTTTCTCTTCATTGTTCCAGAGTCGGTAATTCTAGTTTTGACAATCTTCATATGACAGTTTTGAAAGTGTTTGGGGCATCTTCGTAGTTGCTCTCTGGATTTCCTCAATTTTCCCTATATTCTTTTTGGTACTGGGTGATCATAGTGTGGCTGCGTACTCCAGTGTGATTAGTATTTTACAAGGATTACAAAGTAGGAGAATGCCGACAGGAGACCTTTTGGTCCATAACTGGTCGGATGCGAAAAAGATATATAATAATGATAAATAGATAAATAAAAATTATAATAATATAAATAATGATAAAAATAAATAAGTAAATGCATAGGGATAGTTAAATAGTAAACAAACAGGTAAATGGTAAATAATAGTAAATTGACATATAACTAATAATAAATGAAAATCAAGCAAATAATGATAAACAGACAAATAATAGCAAACAAATAAACAAATAATATAAAATAAATGGCAGTCATTACAGCATTTTGCTTAGGTGTTTATCTAAACGAATCTTAAAGCTTCGAACTGAACTACATTGCACTGCCTCTGCAGGAAGTTTATTCCGTTCATTAACTACACGGTTGGCGAAGATGTTTCTACCCACTTCCAAATTAAATCTATTTCCTCATAGCTTGAGACCATTATTTCTTGTCGGATTCTCATTTAGTGTGAAATTTTTGTCATTATTGATGCTGTCAATTCCCTTTAGGATCTTAAAGACCTGTATCAAGTCATCTCCGAGTCTACGCTTTTTCAGGGAAAACAGATTCATTTGTTTTAATCGATTTTCGTACGATTTATTTTTGATATTTGGTATCAGTTTTGTGGCTCGCCGTTGTATTTTTCCCAATCTGTCAATGTCTCTAATGAGATTCGGTGACCATACGGAAACAGCATATTCCAAATATAGACGAACTAACGATTCATATAGCTTGTTAATGAGAGATGGACTTTTGAAATCAAAAGAGCGCGCAATCAATACTAGAATCTTATTTGCATTCTCAGGCTGAATTACACTGCTTAGATGATTTGAGATCGTTACTGATAATTACGCCAAGATCCTTTCACTATAATTTTTATTAACAAATTTCCAAATAACTTATAATCGTACTTACTATTACTTTTACCTATGTGCATTACCTTGCATTTACTTGTGTTAAATTTCATTAGCCACTTTTCAGACCATTACTGTAATTTATCTAAATCTTCTTGAATATCTAATTGGTTTAAGTGATCATTTGCCATTCCGCATATTTTTGTATCATCAGCAAATTTATATATACTATGAGTGGAGAATGGTTGTATATGGATGATGTTGTGACTGCATGAGGAGGAATGGGCGGGGGGGTGGGGGGTGGTGTAGTATGTGTGAGTAAATTTTGACGCAGCCCGAAGGGATTTCTTCCCGTCCTCTCCTTATATGCAAAGGGGGACGGAGAGGGGGGGTCGCCGATTGAATGAAGCGGCCTTGCTGTGGATGTACTGTGTCTTGCGACACTGCTTCTGACCCAGGGCGGTGGGCAGGGTGCAGGGATGACCCGTCATCCAGGAGGTGCTCAGATGAGAGGAAGGGTGGGAGGGGTGTGGAGTGTATTTAGGGATGAAATGGGTGGGAGTGTTTTTATGCCTTTCCCTTTTTGGCTACCTCCCTTGGAAGGGGGAAAAAGCCTTGGTATATGTATGTATGAATAGAAGTGGCCCAAGAAATGAACCCTGAGGAATTCCACTCGTGACATTTTTCCATCTAGAAGTTTTGCCCTTTAAAACAACTCTGTTTTCGATCATTCAACCAACTTAATATCAATCAATCAATCAATCAATGAATCAATCAATCAATCAATGAATCAATCAATCAATCAATCAATCAATCAATCAATCAAATCAGCCATCCTGAGTCCACTGAACAAAGGCCTACTTCATAGCATTCCATGAATCACATGACCGTGCCATCCTCTGCCACGTCACTCCTGCAAACTTCTCGATCTCGTCTCTCCACCTTCTGTCTGGTCTCCCTCTTCCACGCTTCCCATCCCGCGGCGTTCACTCAGTAACACACTTACTCCATCGCTCATCAGTCGTTCGCACCAACTTACCTGCCCAATTCCACTTCCTCTCTTTTAGTGCCTCTTCAGTATATTTCACTCTAGTCTGCTCTCTCACCCAACTTGCTCTCTTTCGGTCTCTCACTGTTATTCCCATCATTGATCTCTCCATTCTCCTCTGTGCAGTCCTTAGCTTTGTTTCCATCGCCCTCGTCATCTTCCAAGTCTCACACCCGTGAATTATTGCTGGTAAAATGCATTGAGTGTAAACTTTACGTTTCAAACATAAAGGTAGAGAGCCTCTCAGGATTTTGTTATACTTGCCAATTGTAATGCGTCTTTTTATTTCATTATCATGGTCTTTCGTCAATTTCACCATCTGGCCTAAATAATTACACTCTTCAACTTCAATTATAATCTCTTCGCTTTGAACTTTCGTGTTGAACATTACTTTGGGTAAAACCAACTTAATAGGCTACCACTTATTTCGTGTGAAGCTAATTTAGTAAGTAGTCTTTCGTGGGGGACGGTACCAAAATCTATATTGTTTCTTTTGTCATAATTTGAGATGACTGTGTTGTAGAATTCGAGTAAGTTAGTCACGCAAGAATGTTTCCGTCTGAATCCATGCTGACTACCATTTATCAAACAGTTGCTTTCCAAATGATGTTTGATAGCATCTCTGATGATAGTTTCCATAATTTTTCCTACGATTGAAGTCAAGCTTATAGGCCTGTAGTTTTTTGGTTTCTTTTTGTCACCTTTTGAATATAGGGGTAGCTTGGGCCATCTCCGGATATGATGGATTTCTTGAAAATTAATTTCTAATCGAACAACAATCTAATTTTTCGTTTCCTTTAAGATTCTTGGATGCCAAGCGTCAGGCCCTGGTGTTTTATTAACTTTGAGTTTCTCTGTACACCTTTTAATTTGTTCTTTTGTTATATTTACCGTAGTAAGTTTACGCTGGACTTTTCGCAGGTTTCAGTTTGGAGTTCACTTTAAGGTGTTTCGTTTACGAATACTGAGCTAAAATAAATGCTTGCCATTTCTTCGTCTAAGTAAAAGCCACCTTTATTGATCTTAGCAAGTTATAGGTTTTTCTGACAATTTTGTTTATCTGTTTATCAGGGGAAATGTCCTTTGTGATGATCACTCCCAGGTCTTTTTCAGATCCCACTTTCTTTACTTCCTTTGCACCAATTTTATATTGTACTGATTTTTTGTTTTGTTTTTTACTTTTTTTTTCTCCAAATTCCATTATATTACATTTCTTAATGTCGAAGTCCATTTCCCACTTCTGACTCCATTCTCAAACCCTGTTCAGGTCTCTCTGCAGCGACTCACAATCCGTTTCAGTATTCACTTTCTTCAACAGTTCTGCGTCATCTGCAAAGAAGCTCATGTAACATTCCACATCCTCATCCATGTCATTCACATAAATAGTAAACATTATTGAAGACAATACTGATCCCTGTGGAACTCCACTAACCACCTCTTCCCAAGTAGAACCCTTATCTATGAGCACTACACTCATTTTTCTTCCATGCAAAAAATCCTCCATCCATTTTAGTAGTTTACCTTGGTATCCCTCCTATGGTTTCCAGTTTTCATAATATTTTTTTTTTTTTGTGTGATACTTTGTCAAAAGATTTTTGTAGGTTCAGGAAAGCACAATCAACCCATCCGTCCTTTTCCTGTATTGTATCTAACAGTCCTGAGTAGAAACAGATCAAATTTGTGGCACATGATCAATCCTGCCTAAATCCAAATTGTCTTGGATTTAGTGTATTGTTCTCCTTCAGATGTTTTATTCATCTATTTTTTTTTTTAACTTTTTCCATATTTTGGCTACCGTGCTTGTAAGGAAAACCGGTCTGTAATTTGTTGGGGTTTCCTTGTTTCCTACTTTACATATTGGTACGATATCGGCATTTTTCCAGTCTTCTGGTATTTTTCCTTCTTTGAGTGAGCAACGTATTATATTTTGTCTATTAGTTCTTCTTTACATTCGTTTACTATCCAGTTTGCTATTCCATCCGGGTCGTGCGATTTCCTGACATCAAGGTTTGTTATTTGGTTCATTATTTCTTTTCGTGTTACTATTATTTCCTCATCGGGAGGATTTCACCACTCGCCCTTCATACCGATGCTGTACATTTTCTCTAGTGAAAACCGACTTGAAGTGTTTGCTTGTGTGTGTGTGTGTGTGTGTGTGCTTCACCATGGTCTTGGATCACGTGTTGGACTCGCGATCGACAGTTATTAGCCTCCCAGATGAGAGCTATGGGTAATACTGTGACCTTACACGCACCCCCTCCCCCCCAACTTCCCGCCAACGAGAGTTGTAGTAACACCCCACAGCGCAGCGATACTGAAATTATTTCAGCCCTGGGCGGGAGTTGAACCGGGACCGCCGTAGTGGCAGGCGAAAACTCTAACCACAGCACCACGAGGTGTGTATCTGTGTGTGTGTGTACGTGTGTGTATATGCAAGAGTGACCACTAGAAAAGAGAAACAAAACGAAGCAAAGTGCTTTCGAATATTACATCTTCAGTGCAAAGTACATGGAAAAGAATGATTACAAGAATATATGCATGCACCCACAAAGGAATGCGGGAAGGTAATTAGGTGAGACACTTAAGATTTAGGTATTACATTCTTAATGATTTGTATGTTTGTTGACACATGAAATTATCCAATTTATATAAACCGTAGTGTAGATATATATCATTATCCTGGGTGGTGTGGATCAAACTACATTCTATTCTTATCACCATATTATCACTGAAAGAAATGGGTTAGGTGTTGGAACAATGAACAGGATGATTATGTGTTTCAACATGTTTGAATATACCACTGGAATTATTTCCATCTCCCACATTTTTCTTGTGCTATTCAATTTTTATGTTGGGTTTGGCAGTTTGACCTATAGAGAGTTTATTACACATTTTGCAAGGAATTTTGTAAATACCTCCTTTTTGACATTTAATACTATTGCTAATGATCAAATGTTTGACTGTACTGTTATTCTTGAAAACTACATTTATGTGAAAACTTTTTAATATGTTTGGGATATTTGAATTTTTTCTTGAAGTAGGGTATTGTGGCAAAGTAGCATGCAGTTGATACTTTAGGGTCTATATGGGGCGCCCCTACGGACCAGAGCCACACATAATTTTGTCTGTGATAGAGGAAAACTCTGTTCATAGAGAAATGATGACACTTTTATACTACGACTATCCCTCCATTATGCTGTCCCCCAACCCATTGTTACTGTCCTGCACCATTTCTCTGAGCATTCATTTCCTTTTTTCGCCGACCCTGTGGTGGGGGAAGAGAATGCTACCACCAAGTCTTTCCACTTTAGTCGTAAAAGGCGAAAAAAAATGGGACGGGGGATGGGATTAGGAGTCCTACTACCTGTGGCCCCAAAAGAGGACATTCCTAAAAACAAAAGAAAAGGCATAAGAGGGTCTGGGAGTTTTCCAACCAGTACCCTAAAGTTTGGGTCTTTTAATGTGCGTGGATGTGGTACAGATGAGATTAAAAGGGAAGTGATAGGCAGTATGTTTGTGTGAAGAAAGACGGATGTGCTGGCTTTGAGTGAAATTAAAATGAAAGGAAAGGGCAACTGTGAGTTTGGGAGTGTACCTGGGAGGTACTCAGGAGTAAAGAGGGGACGAGGGAGAGAAGGGGTAGCTATACTAGTAAGTGAAGAGATAAGTAAGCGGGAAGTGGATTGGAAGGAGGTTTCATCAAGGTTGATGTGGATGAAGGTGAATCTGGGAAGGGAGATGTAGGTTTTTGTAAGTGCGTATGGACCTGGTAGTGAGAAGAGCGTAGAGGAAAGGGAGGCTTTTTGGGTAGATATAAATGAGTGCATAGAGGGATTAGGGAGAAATGTCAATGTAGTTGTATTGGGAGACCTTAATGCTAGGGTAGGAAATGAACCAATAGACGGAGTGATTGGGAAGTATGGAGTTCCAGGTAAAAATCGTAGTGGAGAAATGATGGTGGAGATGTGTCTTGAAAGAGAGTTGATGATAGCAAATACAGTGTTTCGGAAGAAAGTCAAGCATAAGTACACATGGGAGAGGGTGGTGGATGGAAGGGTGGCAGATAGAGCGTTAATGGACTATATAGTGGTGACCAGGAGTATAGTAGGAATAGTTAAGGATGTACATGTTCTAAGGGGAGAGAGTGGGGGAATATCAGATCATTTTCTGGTGGAAGGTAAATTGAGAGTGGAGAATAGGTGGAGAAAGAGGAAAAGGGCAGAAGGTGGGGAGGAACTTAGATTGAACTGCTTAAATGAGAAAAAATAAAAGAGAATGAGTATAAGAAGAAGCTGAAAGAGGAATGGGAGGGAGTAAAGGATAGAGTAGAACTAGGAGTGGTTGAGGAATGGGGATGGTTCAAGGTGTGCAAAGATGGTGTGTGGAACAAGGAGGGCGGGAGGAAATAGAAGGAAGTCTAGTGAGTGGTGGGATGAGGAAGCAAAGAAATGTGTAGAAGAGAAGAAGCAGGCATTCATAGATTGGCTACAAATTAGGACGAGGGAATCGTATGAGAGGTACAAAGTAAAGAGAAGGGAAGTTAAGCATAAGATAAAGGAAGCAAAGAGGAGAGCAGATTTGAAATGGTGTAAGAGTATGACAGAAGATTTTGAAAGCAATAAAAATATGTTTTGGAAAGAAATTAAAAGAGAAAGAGGAGGCGAATCAAGTAGAGAAGAAAAGGTAAAAGGTGCAGATGGAGAGATGATAATGGAAGAGAAGGCAGTGAGAGGAATGTGGGCAGAATATTTTAGGGAGTTGCTAAATGTGAAGGAGGATAGGGAGGGAAAGGTAGTTGCAGTAGGAAGCGCTAAGATAATGAGAGTGATGAGTGAGGAAAATGGAGGAGAAATAGGGAAGGATGAAGTGAAAGCAGCTGTTAAGATGATGAGAGCAGGTAAGGCACCTGGTCTGGATGGATGCCATGCAGAATGTCTGAAGAAAGGAGGTACATTTATAGTGGACTGGCTGGTGAGGTTATTTAATGTTTGTTTAAGAGAGGGTAGAGTGATGGAGGGCTGGAGGAGTTCCTGTATAGTTCCGCTTTACAAGGGAAAAAGGGACAAGTGTGATTTAGTAGTTTCAGAGGGATCAGCTTGTTGAGTGTAGTTGGGAAGGTTTATGGGAGGGTCTTGATTGAGAGGATTAGGAAACGAACAGAGGGAGTAACTGGTGAGGAACAGTGTGGGTTTAGGACAGGTAGGGGTTGTGTAGGTCAGATTTTTGTGGTAAGACATATATGTGAGAAAGCTATAGGAAAAGGTAAGGCTGTATTTTGGGCTTTTATGGATCTGGAAAAGGCTTACGACAGGGTAGACAGGAAGGCACTGTGGGAGGTACTGCAGATATATGGGATAGGAGGAAAGCTGTTAAGAGCAGTTAAGAGTTTTTACGAGAGTAGTAGAGCTTGTGTTAGGATTAGAAATGGAGAGAGTGAGTGGTTTGAGGTAAAGGTGGGACTTCGTCAGGGATGTGTTATGTCGCCCTGGCTGTTCAATCTTTACATGGATGGGGTGGTGCGAGAGGTGAATGCAAGAATAGTGGGTCAGGGGTTGAAGATGATTAAAGAAAATAGAGAAAAGTGGGAAATAAGCCAGTTGTTGTTTGCTGACGACACTGCGCTTGTAGCAGGGTCAGAGGAGGGATTGAGGAAGCTAGTGACAGAGTTTGAGAAGGTGTGTAAAAGAAGGAAGCTGAAGATAAATGTGGGCAAAAGTAAGGTGATGAGATGTACAAGGGGAGAGAGTGACAGCAGGCTGGAAGTGAGCATTAAGGGTGAAAGACTGGAGGAAGTGGATAGTTTTAGATACTTGGGTGCAAATGTGGCAGGAAAGGGAGGAGTGGGGGTGGAGGTAGAATGTAGATTGAGAGAAGCGAGTAAATGCCCTGTTGGATTGAAAAGTGTAATGAGATATAGATATTCGGGAATGGATGCTAAGAGGAGGATATATGAAGGAATTATTATGCCAACAGCATTGTACGGGGCAGAAACATGGAACATGAGAGAGGAAGAGAGAAGGTGTTTGAATGTGTTTGAGATGAAATGTCTGAGAAGTATGATAGTGGTTACTAGGCTGGATAGAGTGAGAAATGAGAAGGTGAGGAGGAGAACAGGGGTGGAAAGGGAGTTGGGAGATAGGGTTGATGAAAGAGTATTAGGATGGTTTGGACACATGAAAAGAATGAGTGAAGAACGGCTAATAAGGAGCTCTGAGCTCACTGCCGTAGGGTGGTGTCTGGCTGTCTCGACAGAGACTGCAGCAGATCCGAGGTGAGGTGAATACACACACACACACACACACACACACACACACACACACACACACACACACACACACACACACACACACACGCACACACACACACACACATGACTCGTGGCACAGTGGTTAGAGTCCCCGACCATCACTACGGCGGTCCGGGTTCGAATCCCGTCTAGAGCTGAGATAATTTCAGTATCGCTGCGCTGCGAGTTCTGTGTGTGTGTGTAAGGTCACAGCATTACCCATAGATCGGTCATATATGAGCTCTTAGCTCTCTTCCGAAAGGGAAATAGCTGTCGATCACGAGTCCAACACGTGATCCAAGACCATGGTGAATCACGCACACACACACACCCACACGCACGCACACACCCACCCACACATACATACACAAACACACCCACACACACATATACACAAACACACACCCACACCCACGTACCCACCCACCCACACATACACGCACGCACGCACACACACACACACACACACACACACACACACACACACACACACACACACACACACACACACACACACACACACACACACACACACACACACATACACACACACAGTCAGACAAAAATCTTCCTACTACATCTACATTCTACCCTTACACTTAAGACTTCATGGTATTCACCCTGACCTGTAGGGTAAAAGGAGAACAAACCGTCTGCCATAGGGTTTATTCTAGGGGTTCTATCCACAGTACAGACAAACTGCTATAAATTGAATATCCTTTGCAAGTTTCTTCTCTCACACATCTCAATGTCTTTCTTCACATCTTAGCTTTCTTCCTCGTTTTGCTTCTCTTTAAGTCCTTCCTTGAAGTGCTGCAGCGTCATTTGATTTACGAGTCTGGTTCGTAGCTCTTACAGCCCTGCGTGATTTTTGATAATATTTTTTTTTTCTGCGCGTCCGAACAATCAGGTGCTGTTGAACTGAAAGACACACTGTTTGTGAGGCAGGAAAAATTGGACACATTAATTCAGCGGGGACGCGCAGCCATGAAAAATCCATTGCTTCAAAAGGTGGTGGTTGATATTTGAATGGAAAGCCGTTAGTGGCTGCATCTGGTTTGAATAGGACCCCCATTGCTATGACTCTTGGTGGTGTGTTGAAACCTCGACCACCGATTCAAGGGTCTCTCCAACACGTATCGATGGAAAACTGGGAGTGGGAGAAGTGGTCGAGTTGAGTAGGGTGACAACCTTGAAACTCGGCAGGAGTAACTGTCATCTTCCTTTCCTCTTCACTCGAATTTCCTTCTACCGAATCCAACAGTTTTTTTCCAAGTGATTTCTTCCTGTCCTCTCGTTCACTTGTTTTTCTATATCTCGTCCCAAAGATTTTCTAAATTTTCTCTGAGCTCCTTTTTCCTCCAATTTCCTTCTCCTTCAACACTTTTCTTCGTTCATGCCTAGATACCTATTTCTCATAACTCTCTTCATTCCAGACATCTATTTGCTTCTCATTCACCTCCGCCTCCACCCCTTCATTTCCTATTACATGCGACTCCAAATACTTAAAGCTCTCCACTTCCTACAGCCTCACATCCTTTGAAACTACTTCTAACCCACCACCACCAGATTGAATGAGGAGGTGATCGTGCTCACGGCACCGTATGGAGGGAAGATTTGAAGTTTGAAGGGGGCAGAAAGAAAGAGCATAAACGTATTTGCTATTAAGTGTTTATGAAGTTAGAATGACAAATGTGGAAATGAGGTAGAGGGCGGAAATAGCTGGCAGATAGGGATGATCAACGAATGTTCAGATGATTTGGGCATATGGAAAAACGAATGGGGGAATGCAGTGGGAAAAAAGAGGAAAGTAAGAATAGATGCAGTGTAACTGAAATGAAAACTAAGAATGAGGAAGATGAACGGGGTGAAGGGAGACATTGAATGCAAGAGCAATTTCTGTCGAGGAAGGCAGAAAGAATGCTAAAAATAGGAGTGGATGGCGAGTGGTTGTAAATGGATGAGGAAATAAAGCAGCTCAAAGATATATTCTTTTTGGCTGCTCCGTAAATTTCTCAAGTGGATGAGGGGAGGGGGTCGCCATATAATAAGGCGGTGGGAATAAGACGCTCCAACTGGAGTACCCTATTGTAGAAGTGTTGTCTTGCTCCATTGTAGCGAGGGAAGAGGTAACCCTTTATCTACGAGGAGATAAGGTGGGATGGATGACAAAAGGGTGGGATGTGTGCAGGGTGATTAGTGCATACTTTGACTAGGCTCCCTAAAAGGAGAAAAGCTTTTTGGTACATATATTTCCTCCAACACTCAGTTCCTCCAGTTGATTTCCTTCTGTTGCCTACTTCCACCTCTCCCATTTTTCCTTTCCCCCGTCCCCAATATTCCTCTAAAGTTTCTCTAGGCACCTTCTTCCCAAAATTCCCTTATGCGTCCTTCAGCACTTACAGTCTCTCGAATTCACCTCGCATAGTCCCTATAATGCAAACCTTCCCCTAAGTATCCACTTGATTTCCTTAGCTCATTGTTCTTGCTTTTCCAATACCTACTAATCCCCCAACTTAATTTCTTTGTCGTATATCTGGTCAACTTTATCATTCAACCCACCCACTTCCTCCTCCAACATTTATAACTCCAAACCCTTTTCCTCACCGTCTGACTCCCTCCCTCTCTTTTTCCCCCTCCATCATGCTTTCCTTTCTTTTCCGAACAACTCTCTTCACGCTTGAACTTCCCCTCCATTTTTTCCTCCTCTTTACTCTCTTCTTCACTTTCCTTCCTGCCAGTCATCTCACCCCTCCACACTGCAAACCCCACAACTTCAAACCTTTCAAGATTCTCCAGATCACTTTTCATTTCTCTCCATATCTAGGTCAACTGGCATTCATGACAATTTTGGACCGATTGATACCATATTCACGACAAATATCACGGGAGTGTATTTTTCATGATTTTGTCATTATCTTAAATTGGATGTCATATTCTATTGTTCTAGCGACCATACGGTGTTTCTAATCATCCAAAACAGTGTCAATGTACTTACGTGCTATTGTTGGTGATAGGGAAAACAAATACCATTTGTAGCTGTGATACATGAATTCACACGCATACACAAACAAACATGCACACACATAAATGAACACACACACACATATACATTTGAAGCTAATTGAAGAATAAGAGACACAACCCCACGAGCATTGCTTTATTTTTTTGTAGAAAGTAAGATGAGAGTGGAAGATAGATGGAAAAAGAGGAAAAGGACAGAAGTTAGGGAGGTGGTTAGAGTATACTACTTAAATGAGAGAAAAGGAGAAGGAGCACAAGAAGAAGCTGAGAGAGGAGTGGGAGGGAGTGATGGATAGAGTAGAACTAGGAGTGGATGAGGAATGGGGATGGTTCAAGGAGGGAGACACAAGGTGTGCAAAATTGGTGTGTGGAACAAGGAGGATGGGAGGATATAGAAGGAAGGGTAGTGAGTGGTAGAATGAGGAAGCAAAGAAGGTTGTAGAAGAGAAGAAGCGAGCATTTACAGATTGGTTACAAAATGGGACTAGAGAATCATATGAGAGGTACAAAGAAAAGAGAAGTAAAGCATAAGATAAAGGAGGCAAAGAGGAGAGCAGATGTGAAATGGGGTAAGAGTTTGACAGATTCTTTAAAAGTAATAAAAATATGTTCTGGAGGGAAATTAAGAGAGGAAGAGGAGGTTAATCAAGTAGAGAAGAAAAGGTAAAAGGTGTAGATGGAGAGATGATAATGGAAAAGAGATGGCAGTAAGAGGAAGATGTGCAGCGTAATTTAGGAAGTTGCTAAATGTGAAGGAGGATAGGGAGGGAAAATAGCTGCAGTGGGAAGCGATAAGAAAATGACAGTGATGAATAAGAAAAATGGAGGATAAATAAGATAAGATGAGGTGAAAGGAGTTATTAAGATGATGCGAGCAGGTAAGGCACCTGGGTTGGATGGGTGTCATGCAGTGTCTAAAAAGAGGGAAGTACAATGATGGTGGACTGTCTGGTAAGGTTGTTTAATGTTTGTCTAAAGAAGGTAGAGTGCCGGAGGACTGGAGGAGTGCCTGTATATTTCCACTTTACAAGAGCAAGGGGGATAAGTGTGAGTGTAGTAGTTTCAGAGGGATCAATTTGTTAAGTGTAGTTGGGAAGGCTTATGATTGAGAGGATTAGGAGAGGAAGAGAAGGAGCAATTAGTGAGGAACAGTGTGGGTTGCGTGAAACAGATCTCTGTGGTAAGGCAGATATGTGAAAAAAAAAGTAAGGATGTTTTTTAGGCCTTTATGGGTTTGGACAGGGTAGACAGGAAAGCACTGTGGGAGGTATTACAGATATGTGGGATAGGAAGAAAGATATTAAGAGCAGTCAAGAATTTTTATGAGAGTAGTAGAGCCTGTGTTAGAATTAGAAATGGAGAGAGTGAGTGGTTTGAGGTAAAGGTGCACTTGTCGTGTTCCCATCTATCTATTATACTTGAGGAGTAAAACCTACCTCAAATTAATAAATAAGGGACGAAAAAAGGAAAACAGAACAATAATTGCCTCAATAACTCTATTCAGTTGGATATATGGCTACCAAGTCATGAAGATAATTGTCATGGGGGGTACAAATAAAGTTTATGGCTCGATATTATTGAGAATTAGGCGCGAGAGATTGAAACACACGACAACACCAAGATGTGTCTTTATTGATTAACACAGAGCACTATCCTATCTATCACTCACAATATAAATATCCATATATCACCAGTTTGATATATCTACACAGTCTACAAGTTATATAAAATATAACAATACACAAACCACCTTCCTCTGCTCTGCAGGCGTGAGGCTGGTGTGTCCAATTCTCCTCGAGTAGGTCGATATTCTTCTCGTGACCTCCTGCGTCCTGCCCTCCTTCTGTAGAACTGGGAGGGGGGGGGGTCCGCCCTCAACGGCGAGTAGCCGTAAAGTACTTCTTCAGCTCGTCGATCTCCTACTGCTTTCCTTGGGTAGACGGACGCTGTAATCTCCTTCTCCTGACATCCGCCACAGGACAGAGGTCCGTCTTCGAGACGAACTTCACTCTCCTTCATGCCCTCCCCTCTGCAGTCTGGGGGGGGGGGGGCGCCCTCAACGGCGTGCTGCCGCAAAGTAAGTTCAAGATTCTCCATGCCCTTCCTCTGTGGATCTGGGAGGGTGAGGGAGAGTGGGCGAGGGGTCGATCTGCGTATGCATGCAGAAGTGGTGACCGCGAATAGTTCGGCCTAGTTGGCAGCCCTGGGAGGTAGTGACCCCACGCTATGTTCAATTTCCCCCGGCCTGGGTCAGGTGCTGACCGCGCCGGCCGGCTGCAAGCTCCATCTCGGGATCACGTGGTCAGCGGACGAAATGTCCACGCTGACAATAATAAGCAATTTCGTTATGTTTCAAGGTCTTGAAAATCTCTCTTAACATATATATGTATATATATATATATATACATATATATTTATATATATATATATATATATATATATATATGTGTGTGTGTGTGTGTGTGTGTGTGTGTGTGTGTGTGTATTCACCTCGGATCTGCTGCAGTCTCTGTCGAGACAGCCAGACACCACCCTACGGCAGTGAGCTCAGAGCTCATTATTTGCCGATCTCTGGGTGTGTGTGTGTGTGTGTGTGTGTGTGTGTGTGTGAAAAGAAGGATTGTAAGGATGTCTTAATACTTCAGGTCAATGGGATATAAGAAATATATTCTACTTAACATTAACTATATTAACAAGAAAACACATAACATATAAAGACATAATTTAACGAATAAGAGATTCCGTATTAATAGTAATTACCAGCAACACCTGGGATCCTTCTTAGGCCTAAGATATCTTAATTATACTATACAGTATAACCCCAAAACTATTGGAAAGGGACTGGGTAATTTGCACGTCTCAGCACGGTGAGTGCGAGATGGTGAGAGACCGGACGAGCGGGGAGTACTCGACACAGTTAACAATTAACCTTTATTTAATGAATTTTATATTAACCTTATTATAGAATTTATCATGGTAACACTGATAGAAAATCAGTCTGAATACGACCTACCCCACCCTCCCCGATATGGGGGTGGAGAGGGGGGAACATAGCTGTAGAGGTATATCACTGACGCGTGGCACCTCCTCCCAAAATTGTGACCTTATAATAACTGGAGACGAAATAAGAGACATCTATTGGATGCAATTGATAAGTAGCAAGAATCATATAAAATACATATAATGTAGGAGCATACATTTATTTCAAGGACATGCATAGTACACACAAAAATAAATATAACAAAACACGAAATTAAGTATTTCCTATAAGAAGGAAATACAATTATTTCAAGGATATGCATAATACACAAAAATAAATATAACAAAACACGAAATTTTATATTTCCTATAAGAATTAGGCTCGGGACAGAGCATCAGCCAGCACATTATCTTTTCCGCAAATGTGCAAGATACGTAAGTTAAATGGCTGGAGAACTAATGCCCATCTCAAAAGTCTCTGGTTTATGTTTTTCATTTTCTCTACGAAAACCAAAGGACTATGGTCCGTCCACACTTCCACCGGGTGAATAGTACAACCTATGTAGACCCTGAAGTGATCAAGGGCCATAAGTAGGGACAGTGAGTGGTTTGAGGTAAAGGTGGACTTTTTAACGGTGGTATAGTTTCTCCGGTACCTGTTAAATTTTCTTGAGAAATAACACACCGGATGTAACATATGACCTCCCCTCACCTTCCTGTAAAAGCACGGCTCCCCCGGATACATCACTTGCATCGACGTGAAGGGTGAACGGCTTCTGTAGGTCAGGGACACGTAGCACAGGAGCATTGGTCAGTAGGGATTTTAAACTCTCGAAGAAATCCTGACAAGCCTGAGACCACCTGAAGGCCTTTTTGCCTATCAGGAGGTCGGTCATTGGGGCCACGATGGACGTGAAATTTGGGAAGAAACGTCGGTAGTTCCCCGCAATTCCCAGCAACCGCATCACAGCTTTCTTGTTCTTCGGACCTGGATACCATTGAATGGCTGTAATATTGGCTACAACAGGTTGGATCTCGTTCTATCCGACCACATGCCCCAGGAAGGTTACCTGGGCATGGCTGAACTCACTTTTGGCAAGGTTCATGGTCAAGTTGTTGGCAGCCAACACAGCGAGGAGGGGACCTTAGGCGACTCAGATGCGACTCCCAATAGTTCCCGAAGACGACGAGGTCATCGAGGTAATATCGGACGCCGTCCAGCTCAGCCGTGATGAAGTTCATGAGCCGCTGGAAAGTAGCCGGAGCGTTCCGCAATCCAAAGGGAAGGACAGTGAACTGGTAGAGTCCTTCCGGTGTGACGAAAGCGGAGATCGCCCTCGAACGCTCAGTCAGGCGGACCTGATAATAGCCTTGGAGGTCCAACTTCGTCACCCACCGCGCCGGGCCCACATCGTCGATTACGTCGTCGATACGTGGCAAGAGGTACCCATCCGCTTCCTTCCCCACGTTGACCCGTCGGTAGTCAATGCACAGTCGTATGGAACAATTAGGCTTCGGTATGAGAACAACTGGGGATGCCCAAGGACTATTGCTGGGCTCTACAATACCGAGCTACTGGAGACGCTGCACCTCGGCTCGGACGTATTCCCTCTTGGAAGTGTTCAAGCGGTAAGGACGTTGGCAGATGGGGAAGGCCCCATCGGTCTCCACAGGGGTGAGGGTGATCATCGAAGAGGCACACGAATTCGGTCAAAATGGACTTTATATTCTTCGCTTGGGCACCAGAGAGATGGCTTAGTTTTGCACTGGGGTCCTCCAAGACAATCGAGTTTTCTATTTTAACACTAGACCTATTGTCACGTATCACGAACTGTTCACGTGGTCCCTTTCTTTGTGCGGTGGCTGTAAGATGTCAGACAGTCACGTACTTTCACCCCTCCCTTTTGATCACACAGCTGCGTCCAAGTTGACCCACAGTAGGTCAGGTCTTGGTTAATCCCTTGCACTTAGGTCAAGACCCGGGGACGTTAGCGTCGCGGCACATATTGCCAAGCTGTATGTTTTGTATTTTTTGTGTGTGTGATAATCTTTCTTTTATCTGTGTACTGATCAGATTGCTTGCAACTGGTCCTTTTGTATTTCTGTAATCTGTACCCTTTTTGTCAAGACGTATGATGTGCCGTATTATTCTTGACATTTTTTTTTTATTATTATTATTTTTTTTGTAATCTTAATTTGCCCACGTATGGCAGCACTCAATCGCCCGGCCGGCTGGCTGGACCCACAAGTGATGAGTTGCCATACGATTGTCATTTTTGGGGTACATTTTCTTTTTGTGTTAGTATTAAGATTTATTATGTATATATGTATTTGCATATTAGTTTTGTTTGGGTTATTTAAAGGCTTGCATATGGGATTAGGTTTCTATGCTTGTATTCAAGTAGAATATGGAAAACCTTCTTCGCTGTCTTCTCGGCCTATTACGGCATTCATGACCACCTCAGGTCATTTGCCGCCTTTAAAAGGTAGGGACCCTCTTGTCTCGGAGCTTTTTCTTTCTTCGGTTTTGGCGGGTCAACATCCGGTCGCTCTCGTCTCCTCGAGAGAGACATTTCCCCCGTCACCTAAGGTGTGCAAGGCACCTAGGTAGTATCAAGTAAGTTTTTCTTTAGGGAATTATCCTTAGTTCGGGTGAAAGGTTTAGGATCCCCTTTGTATATTTAAAATTGTGAACCTGGTGTGTCGTGTAGGCTTTTGCCAGAGTTCTGTCTTAACCCTGTTGGAATTCTCCTTTGTGGGTTAAGTTAGGATTGTAATAGACGTGTCAATTTTTAGGCTTTGGTCTTGTCAATCTTTTCTCGTGGGTGACCTATTTTAATTTTCTATTCCCGTGGTTGAGTACCTTTTGGAATAGGTTTTTGAGTTGACATATTTATTAGGTTCCGTCAATCTCTGTCTCTCCACTCCTTTTAAACTTACGTGTAATTTTCATTACGGGGTTTTAACCATTTTCCTAGGTCACATTTTGGGGGAATTAGAATTTAGGAGTGTCATTCTGGCTTGTCCTTTTCTTGCCCGTAAGTGATCTGTTTTAATACCTTTATTGCTTTTCGTAAAGTGCTATTTTTATTACCTTTGTTTTAATAACAGTGTTTTGTATTCAATTAAGTCTTTTTGGGTTTACTCATTTTTCTCACGTGAATTTGGAGATCTTTCTTATCTTTAAAATTTTTGCTCTTTGTCATTAATCTTCTGATAAATTGTGATATGACCAAAAAGTGTGATATTTCATAAGTGATATGTGTGTAATTTTGGAGTCTTGTTTGTTTACTTGTTTGTTGCTTGCTTTGTGAATAAAACTTTAAAATTTGCCCCTCTTTAAAAGAACCTGGATACGACCGGGGTAGGGGTTTGGGGATTACAAGAAAAACAATTCTTATTAATTTAAATTTCATCCTCTAAATATTCCCTCCTCCCTACGGTCGTTTCATGACAGTAGGCGATCTTTTGCCAGAATTCATAAAAATATTCTTCATCCCCCTTCCACGCTCTTGACACCATTAAGAACTTTCGAGAAATACTCGTCCCTTTCGACACTACACTTGGGTACAACTAGGCACGCTGATGACGGAGGATTAGCTTTCGTACTCTCTTCCACCACAACGTCGTCACGGAAATAATAAGGCTTTAACAAGTTAATGTGCATAAGAAGCATTTTATTACGCCTCTCGGGAGTGTGGAGGACATAGTTGGCCTGACCTTGACGCTCCAATATTTCATAGGGTCCACTGTATTTGGATTGTAAAGGATGATTATTCAAGGGCATGAAGGCCAACATTTTTTCTCATCAACTTTAAATTCCCTATTTTAACATGATTGAACTTATCAAATTGGTGCTTCATTTTGGACTAAGCACAGTTTAGATTTGAATGTACAAGACTTATAGCTAGGTGAAATCTATACTTAAATTTAGCAACACATGAGGCCAACGGAGTTACCGTTTCGATACTTATCCAGCTTTCCTTCAGCACCTTAAGGGGACCCCTGCCTCATGCCCATAGACTAATTGAAAAGGAGAAAATCCTAATGACTCCTGCACATTATCCTTCACAGCAAGGAGGAGGAGACCCACTCCCTCGTTCCAATCCTTCCCAGCCTCCGGACAAAATGTCCGTAAGGCTCCTTTGAGGGATTGATAGAACCTCTCCACCACACCTTCGGATTAGGGGTGACTGGCTGAAGACCTAGACTGCCGGACAACAAGGTTTTCCATCACCTGATTAAACAAACGGGAAGTAAAGTAGGATCCCTGTTCAGACTGCAGCACTGTGGGAAGGCCAACTTCTGTTAAAAAAAAAAAAAAAAGGCTCTTACGACATTCTTTGCCGTGATGCGGCGTAAAGGGATGGCTTCCGGATAGCGTGTCGCACAACCTATGATCGTGAGAAGGAACTGATGACGCAATCAATGATAATTTTAGTAAAGTGTTCCTCTATTACTGGGATAGGTTGTAGAGGGAACGGTTTAACACTGGAGTTAGGTTTTCCCACTATCTGGCAAGGACGGCATGTACGGCAATAGGTACTAACCCCTCTCTTTAGCTTAGGCCAATAGAAATGTGACAGAATCTTGGCATAAGTTTTCCTCACTCCTAAATACCCTCCTACCCCATCATGAGCAACGCTAAGAATGTCCTGGCGTAAGGGCTTAGGAATCACTATTTGATGATGTACTGACCAAGGTGACTGGTAAGCGAGACGGTGGGACGGAATTTCCGCATCAATACACCAGAGCTAGTGTAGTAACAATTTACCTCTTGTTGGGCTTTAAACTCACTAACTGCCCTGTTGAGGAAGTTGGCTAGTTTAGGATTATCAGCCTGGAGTTGAACGAGCTTACTCCCAGTAACTGGAGAGGAACCAAAACGGGTCAGGGCCGAGACATCGTCCACATCAGAACTACCCTTATGGTTGTCTGTCGGTGTGCAGTCTTCAAAAAAATCACTTATTGAATAGAAGCTTCTTCCGACTCATCACAGGACAGGGGGAACTACATCGTCAAGATTTTCATTGACAGATTTATTAATTTGGACATCTGCCCGGTGGCTCATGCTACGAGTGACTGCACACGCGGGGAATAGCCCAGGGAGGTCTTTTTCTAATTTTGTGGTGTTATTCTCTGCTGTGGAACTTGATGAGACCATAGCATTTGGTAACATCACGCCTTGGCTGTTCAATTTATACATGAATAAGGTGATGCGAAAGGTAAACGTAAGGGTAATGGTTCGAAGATTGGACATTGTTAAAGAAAATGAAGAAAAATGGGAGATAAGCCAGTTGTTGCTTGCTGACGACACTGCACTTATGGCAGGATCAGAGGAGGTATTAAGGAAGTTAGTGACAGAGCTTGGGAGGGTGTGCGAAAGAAGGGTGTTGAAGATAGATGTGGGTAAAAGCAAGGTGATGAGACGTACAAAGAGAGAACGTAGCAGCAAATTGGAAGTGAGTCTTGGTTATGGAGTAGACGAGTCATGATCCCGGTTGCTGTTGGTCGCTCTAACGGTCGGGGGGGGGATAGGTGGTTTGAGGTGAACGATAACTTCTGGTAGGGGCAGCTTCTGGTAGTGGTGGTTTGAGGTGAATAATAACTTCTGGTACGGGCAGCTTCTGATAGTCTCTTCTGGTAGGAGAAGCTTCTGGTAGTCAGGAACAAACAGATGGTTGATGAAATTTCTTAAAAAGAGAAAATAAAAGAGGGTTGCGTCGCTCACAGTCAAGCAGCAATCTGGAGAGTGTCCGTTAAAATTCGAATAACGAAGGCTGAACACTTCATTTTGGAGACGGCCCGTAGTTGTGGCCCAAAAGACTTGTTTTGGGAAGCTGTCGTAATCGATGATTGTAGGGAAGTTCTTCGTATATTCAGACGGGCCCTAAACTTAAGCTTTTTTTCTTGTCTTCTATTTTTGCAATGTTCTGAAGCTGTCTCTCTGTATTCTCTCTGCTATACTTCTCTCTTGACTCTCTGTTTCGGTCGTCCTCAGCATCGCCCTTTTATACTTCGTGAATGGGAGCCGACGTTTCAAACATTGCAAAACGTACCCAAAGTAGGTAGTTTGAAGATCCTCAGCCAATGGAAAAGCAGAGCAAGCTTTTTCCGCCAAACCAGGAACGTTTCTTGCTTAGCGTTACCTGGAATCATACCTAAAGGGCGCGCTCCAACAGACTGGTATTGCGCAATGATTAAATATTTCAAGCATATATACACACACACACACACACACACACACACACACACACACACACATATATATATATATATATATATATATATATATATATATATATATACATATATGTATATATATACATGTACATTAGGAAAACAATACAAATTATAACATATATTGACGCAAGGTGTGCCTTAAAAATACAAATAGGAAACTTTATTCACATGACACAGCACAACCACAGGACTCTACTCACGCCAAGGACGTGACACCCTTACCCTTTAAAGTCGATTTTCGATACGTGGATATTGTAGGATTGTAACAGGAGGCTCTATCTGGTGAGTCTTTTGTTTGATTTAGAAACGTAGAGTTTGTTTAAGAAAATTAAAGGGTTGTGGTCAGAAGGTAAATGAATGGGTAAAGATGGATGTACGTATGGTTCAAAATGCTGTAATGCTGCCAAACATTCTTCTACTGTAGCATAGTTACGTTGATTGGGATTCATTTTCTTACTGAAATAAGATGTAGATACATGAAATAAATTATTCTATGCATTCTTTAACACAGGTTTGCTTGTGCTTCCTTCATACACATCTGTGATCTTTTGTTTTTGAATGTTCTGATACTTATTTAGAAAGAGTAAAAAATCTCGATAATATTAATTTCCTTTCTTTATATCACTAAAAAAAAGGCAATTGTGTTTTTCCCAATCAAAAAGTAATTCTTTTTCTTTATCTTCTGAATCACTTGATAAACTGTTGCTTTGCCAGAGACATTTGGCATACAGCTTTCTTCTTTAACCAATTCACTTATTGTCCGTTTTCTTTTCTTCATATGTCTTTTAGTAGATTCTATCTGTTTACTTTTCTTCGTAGATCTTTAAGTAGATTCAGTTTTTCCAACATCAGCATTGTCATTATCAGTGTCCTATCTACTTTTCTCTCCAGTCTTTTTATTCACCTCTCCTAAGTTATTTTTTCTTAAGATCTTATTTGTTTCTATGTTTGCACAAAATTTTCCAGTTTCTATACAACATCTAGGAATGCTTCTCTTACAAGGATTTATTTCCCTTACCTCACTCCTTTGACTTCTTGTTGTACCTCTATCAGTCTCCTTTGACTTGTATCTTTTTCTTCTCTGCTCATGGTCTGAGTCTTCTGAACTACTACTATCTCTCCTATTTCTTTTGGCTCCTCTTGATATGTTCCTTTCACTACTGTCACTTTCTGAAGACGTCCTCCTCTTACAACTCTTTCTTTCCTTCTGATCTTTAATTAAAGATTCCCTAGTCACAGTAGAAAGGAAAGTATTTGGAGTGGAAGCAGCATTACAACTTTCTAGGAAGAAAGTATCAATACCCAAGGATTCTGTGTCTTCGGCACGAACACTATCTGTGTTTGTGTTGTCTTATGAAGTGTGAACGTTTGGTACAGCACTTTGTTTTCTGGTTTGAAACATAGTAACAACATATATAGGATAAGTGGATTGATCTTCTAGTGAAGTCTCATCCATAATGGGGTCATTAGTGATAATAGGTGAATTTACCTTACTACCTGCTATGTCATTTGACAATAGTAGTTGAATGCCGACCACTGTCATCTCA
>NC_134791.1:36116829-36119329 GCF_046742065.1 Oratosquilla oratoria | reverse complement strand
ATGTCCAAGGTAATGAACGCCTGATGCATGGAATACCTTGTTCTACGTCTACCTTACTATAGCAACGTATATATTTACTTGAAGCATTAGTGAGTGCTACCGCAGTTGATCTTAGAAATGGGGTTAAAACAAGATCAAATAGTAATATTGACATTGTGGAACCAGTATCAATAAGGAAATATAATCTCTTGCACCCAATTTTGGCACTTAGAGGGGCAATCCGACGGCTGCAACAAGATCTCCTGATTCCTCATTCAGTTTCCCGGCTGCAAGGAAAAATCAGGTCGTGACACAAGTGAAGTTGAACGTGAGTTGGGCATATTCTTAAGGTTAAGCACCAACTCTTTCCAATTTCTGGCATTCTTGTCGTGGTATGTGTGATATCTACATACATGAGAGCGTTGCTCTGAATTGAAAGTACGTATACCAATGGATAAAAAGGAGCGAGCAATCTGTTGCAAGTAAGAATTGTTGTGCACGTGAGTTGAATATTTGGTTATGATCACCGTTGTCTGAGCCTGTATGTGGAACATTACAAATTTCGTTATGTGAAACGTTACTATCATTTGCTTCATTCGACCTGTTTCTTACATACATACGGAGATTAGGTACGGAATATTCTTACAAGGTATCTGCCACATGGGCTAACTCATCCAATGAGGTACTGGCATTGTATGTTACTAGTAGTGGACTAATATTACTGGGTAGAACTTTGAGAAATTTGATTCGAAAAAAACAATTTGTAACTTCTAAAGGTGTGACTATCATACGCAGTTCCTGTAGATACAGGATTGGTTTTGTGCATAATATTTAATTCTTTGACACAAGCCTATCAAATAATTAGTATTTTGACTTGTTATACAAAGATTTTGCCTTTGCTTTTCATAAGAATGTCCCCTTTGGGGCTACAGGGAGAAGGAGGCCTAGTCCTATTCCCGTTCCATTTTTGTCGCCTTTTACGACTCAAGTGGAAAAACTTGGTGCCGGTATTCTTTTTCCCCCACCACAGGGTTCGGCGGAATGAGAAAAGGAATATTCGGAGAAGTGGTACAGGACAGTAACAAGAGTGGAGGGGGGGGGGCAGCATAACGGAGGGACAGTCACAGTATAATAAAGTATCATAATTTCTCTATGAACAGATATTTTCTCTGTCACAGACAAAATTATGTGTGATTCTGGTCCGTAGGGGCGCCCCATATAGACCCTAAAATATCAGTTGTATGCTAATGAGCACCTTTTAACTCCACAATAACATGCAGCCACCCAGACAGGGAGAAGGGCCTTGCTGTGGATGTGCTGTATCTTGCGGCACTGCTTCTGACCCAGGGCAGTGGGCGAGATGCAGGGATGACCCGTCATCCAGGAGAAGCAAAAATATGAGGGAGGGAGGGAGGTGAATGGGAGTGGAGTATGTGGGGATGAAATGGGTGGAAGTGGTTTTTATACCTTTGTTTTTTGGCTACCTCCCTTGTAAGGAGCCTTTGGTATATGTATGTGTATAAATAGTGTAAGTTCTTTTTAGTTCATCACAGTTATAGGAATTTGACACTAAAACTTATTTTAGCAATGATATTTACAGGTAAATTAGAGGCTAGTTGATGAAATTTGGTGATTGAGTTAGTTACCTTTGTCAATGAAAGCACTTGCTAATGTTGGTCTCGTTGAACGGTGGCAGTTTGATAGGAACAGCTACTGCTACCACTGAAGTAAGATTTGTGTTCTGTACCACTTGACGAGCCATGATGCACCCAATAAACGGTGATTTATGGTGTGTGCTTGGTCTACGTTCAAATTAGCTGCATCAGTTTGGTGTAGGTGTGAGAAGATGGAAGCCGGCTCTTACGATCAACTTCTTCTAGCCCACATTAATCATCTCACAGGGGTCACCACGGAGGTTATTCGGAAGATGAGTGTTTTTTATTTATTTATTTATTTATTTTTTTTTTTTATTGAATACTGTAACTGAGAATCGACGAGCTGAACAAGTTATGATATACAGTAGAATAGAGGGTAGAAGGTAGAAGCATGCAAAGTGTATTACTACGATATATATATATATATATATATGTATATATATATACATATATATACATATATATATATATATATATATATATATATATATATATATATATATATATGCAAAGTAGACCACACGTACCCGTGTTCTTATTAGCATATATATATATATATATATATATATATACATATATATATATATATATATATATGTTGAGACATTCTGACAGGTTGACGTAAGCATACCTGCGAAACTAGTCAGGAATAAACTCAAGACTAAGACTCCTGTGTTTCCTACTCCGCTTACGTCATATATATATATGTATATATATATATACATATATATCTAAGTCTAAATAAAAATATTCTTCTAAAAAACGTTGTGGAAGTCGGGGACAGGTGGTATTTCGGTGACACTTCTAACTGCCGTATTTTCCGGCTTAAAATGAGCATCGGGTTATAATGCGCACCCATGCACTTC
>NC_134791.1:36089329-36111829 GCF_046742065.1 Oratosquilla oratoria | reverse complement strand
CCTCTGAGTCTTACTTGAATAAGGATGTCATTATAGACACCGTAACAGGAATTACAAAACTCCCACTTCACAAAGTATATCTAAAAACTGAGAGTCAATGGAGATGTAGTTGTAGCTGTAATTGTTGAGATGACAGTGGTCGGCATTCAACTACTATTGTCAAATGACATAGCAGGTAGTAAGGTGAATTCCCCTATTGTCAGTAATGGCCCCATTATTGATGAGACTTCACTTGAAGATCCCTCCATTTATCCTGTATTTGCTGTTACTAGGTCTCAAACCAGAAAACAAAGTGCTGTACAAAACGTTCACACTTCATAAGACAACGCAAACACAGATAGTACACGTGCCGAGGACATAGAATCCTTGGGTAATGATACGTTCTTCCTAGAAAAATGTAATGTTGTTTCCACTTTCTACTGTGACTAGGGAATCTTTAATTAAAAGCCAGAAGGAAGGAAAGAGGTATAAGAGGAGGAGGTCTTCAGAAAGTGACAGTAGTGAAAGGAGCATATCAAGAGGAACCAAAAGAAATAAAAGAGACAGTAGTAGTTCATTGGACTCAGACCCTGAGCAGAGAAGAATAAGGTACAAGTCAAAGGAGACCGATAGAGGTACGACAAGAAGTCAAAGGAGTGAGGTAAGGGAAATAAATCCTTGTAAGAGAAGCATTCCTAGATGTTGTATAGAAACTGGAAAATTTTGTGCAAACATAGAAACAAATAAGATCTTAAGAAAAAATAACTTAGGAGAGGTGAATAAAAAGACTGGAGAGAAAAGTAGATAGGACACTGATAATGACAATGCTGATGTTGGAAAAACTGAATCTACTTAAAGATCTACGAAGAAAAGTAAACAGATAGAATCTACTAAAAGACATATGAAGAAAAGAAAACGGACAATAAGTGAATTGGTTAAAGAAGAAAGCTGTATGCCAAATGTCTCTGGCAAAGCAACAGTTTTATCAAGTGATTCAGAAGATAAAGAAAAAGAATTACTTTTTGATTGGGAAAAACACAATTGCCTTTTTTTTAGTGATATAAAGAAAGGAAATTAATATTATCGAGATTTTTTACTCTTTCTAAATAAGTATCAGAACATTCAAAAACAAAAGATCACAGATGTGTATGAAGGAAGCACAAGCAAACCTGTGTTAAAGAATGCATAGAATAATTTATTTCATGTATCTACATCTTATTTCAGTAAGAAAATGAATCCCAATCAACGTAACTATGCTACAGTAGAAGAATGTTTGGCAGCATTACAGCATTTTGAACCATACGTACATCCATCTTTACCCATTCATTTACCTTCTGACCACAACCCTTTAATTTTCTTAAACAAACTCTACGTTTCTAAATCAAACAAAAGACTCACCAGATAGAGCCTCCTGTTACAATCCTACAATATCCACGTATCGAAAATCGACTTTAAAGGGTAAGGGTGTCACGTCCTTGGCGTGAGTAGAGTCCTGTGGTTGTGCTGTGTCATGTGAATAAAGTTTCCTATTTGTATTTTTAAGGCACACCTTGCGTCAATATATGTTATAATTTGTATTGTTTTCCTAATGTACATGTATATATATACATATATGTATATATATATATATATATATATATATATATATATATATGTGTGTGTGTGTGTGTGTGTGTGTGTGTGTGTGTATATATGCTTGAAATATTTAATCATTGCGCAATACCAGTCTGTTGGAGCGCGCCCTTTAGGTATGATTCCAGGTAACGCTAAGCAAGAAACGTTCCTGGTTTGGCGGAAAAAGCTTGCTCTGCTTTTCCATTGGCTGAGGATCTTCAAACTACCTACTTTGGGTACGTTTTGTAATGTTTGAAACGTCGGCTCCCATTCACGAAGTATAAAAGGGCGATGCTGAGGACGACCGAAACAGAGAGTCAAGAGAGAAGTATAGCAGAGAGAATACAGAGAGACAGCTTCAGAACTCCCGGAAGAGAGCTCAGAGACACACACACCCAACTCCCCGCCCACGAGAGTTGGAGTAACGACTCGGAACGCAGCGATACTGAAATAATTTCAACCCTGGGCAGGATTCGAACCAGGTACCGCCGGTACCACCATACTGACAGTCTGGGACTCTACCAACCGCGCCACCGAGTCGTGTGTGTGTGTATGTGTGTATGTGTACGTGCATTGTTAAAGCGTCAAGCGAGCCTGATAGGATGAAAATGTAACGTGCATAAGCCTAATCTCTGAATCCGTTTCGGAATTTAAATTGATATTTTGTGTGTGAGGTGAACACATTACCTCAGAGCCATCCAGAGTGTAAGGTGAATGGATAAACAACCGTCCCTTGTTCTACTTATCTGAGTTAACTGGATATTATTTATTTCAGCGCATACGTTTTTACCCTGCAATCCGTCCATCATACCCGGAAAAAGAATATAAATATATATATATATATATATATATATATATATATATATGTATGTATATATATATATATATATATATATATATGTATGTATGTATGTATATATATATATATATATATATATATATATATATGTATATATGTATGTATATATGTATGTATGTATGTATGTATGTATGTATGTATGTATGTATGTATGTATGTATGTATGTATGTATGTATATGTCGGGGTAGTGCATTTGATAGTTCCTGAATGCTGTATGATTTAGCTCCTTTATTGACGAAAGCTGTTATAGCCGGAGAAGTAAGGCTTTATGAAGCATTCTGATGCCTCTTCTATTATATCTTCTTCAAAAAGCTCTAAACAGTCAAGCACGTCGTCGCTGTACTCGAAATCTTTGTTGCCGCGTAGGTTCCTATGAAATTTAAGTAACTTCCTATGGAACGTACGTATCGATTCCCTTAAATTGAATGCCTTAACACCACTATAGAGGGAAAGGAAGGCTTTACAATGCTATGTAGCACATCCCTCGATAGTCTTCGGTCATGGTGTAGGCATGATATGGTATAATCTAAGCGATTGCTGGCCCCCCATATCCTTGAATTAATGCCTATATGAGGTGTTACCCCATCGCGGGTCCCCGTTTTGGAAAGGATCTTGACCATTAAAATTATAGTTATTAATATATATATATATACATATATATATATATATATATATATATATATATATATATATATATATGTATATATATATATATACATACATATATATATATACATATATATATATATATATATATATATATATATATATATATATAACGTAGAAACCACTGTTGGAGTAGAAAAGACTGGAAATGGGGAATCTATATATTTCGATTGCAAACTGCAATCCTCTTCAGTAGATACAAATAAGAGAGAGCGTGCTGCTTAAGTAGCACCCTTAACAAAAGAAAGGGGAACATGGGAAGAGGTCTCTACCCTCGGCTCACTCCGTATGTGAGGTCAGGAGGCAAATGAGTTTTCAATAGGTTGGTGATGAAGAGTCCGAAGATTATATCCGGGGACCATTGCCCCTTTGAAATATTCATATTGGGCTGATATTCAATGATAGTAGATTCTACCATTTTTCTCCTGAACTCACATCTGGATTTATAAATAAGCTCAGCTCTGTCCCAATCTAAACAATGTTTAAATTGCTTAACATGTTGGAACACAGCTGAGCTCTCTTGTCCATATTTAATGGAACGTTTATGTTCAATCATCCTAGTATTCAAATCCCTTCCAGTCTGTCCGATGTAAACTAAGTCACAACCTTTACATGGAATCGAATATACCCCCTGGCTCTGCTCTTCTTTTAACCTTTGGTGGACATTTACCACCTTTTTATTAATGGTGTTAGGGTAATAATTAATCAAATTTAATTTGTCTATGGGAAGAAACTTGGTCGAGGGAATGAATGATTCAGAAAAGGGAACGATTAAAGAGCTCTTGCCCAATGAAAAATTAGAGGAAGTGGGGGTGGTGTTGAAAAAATTGGATCTCGCTCGGCTGAGGGCTTTGACCAAGAACCAATACGGGTAAGCTAAATAACTAAGTTGAGATTTTATAATGTTTAATTCTCCTTCAAGAAACTGGGGGCTGCAAATCCTAAGAGCTCGAAGGAATAATCCTGAAGCGACGCTACTTTTTACTTTGTCTGGGTGACTGCTGAAAAAAAATTAAGATAACTCCCACAATGGGTTTCTTTTCTATAGACGGTAAAAGCAAGCTTGTCTCCGTCACGAACAATGAGAACATCTAAAAAGGGTAGCTTACCTTGTTCTTCCCATTCAACTTTAAACTTAATGTTGGAGGCTAACCAACATTATCGAATGAACCCCAATTTTCATCCCAAAGAGTGAAAATGTCATCTACGTATCTAAACCAAACCATGTCTACGGGTTTAATGGTAGGCAGAAGAACAGACTCAAAGTATTCCATGTACAGATTGGCCAGTACAGGAGAGAGATTTGAACCCATGCTACAACCAAATTTTTGTCTAAAAAAGAATTCTGACAGGAAAAAACATTTGATTTGACACACAGGCGAATAAGCGCAATGATTTTTGTAACAATATATATTTTGTAACAATATATATATATATATATATATATATATATATATTACTATAGTTAGGCAAATGTCATTAAAATTTGCAGCAGCTTCTGCGTTCACGAGTTTTTTGCTGACATTCTCGACTTTTCTTATGCTGGCGCGCTGTGTCGTGCTAAGTTCTCTAATTACCTGGCCAAATAGCATTGGTGGTATAGGTAAGGGCATGGGAATTATCTTCTCAATTTTTATGCAGAGCTTTCGCCTAACTGTTAGGCATCTTCAGTGCTAATGAGTACAGTGTTTCTGTTCTGTTCTGTTAAATTTGGGAGTTAAGCTCCCACGGGCTTTAAGTGTGAGCCCGTTTGGAGGGTGATTTGACTTATGAGTGTGTGTGGGTTAACCACACACACTCATACATTCACAAGATGTGCATACGTATATGATATACGTATGCACATCTCGGTGAATGCACCCAACCTAAGAGAACTGTGTATTCAGTAGACGGTGTTCTTATCAATTTGTGTATTAAATTTTAAAGAAAAAAGGAGGGTGATTCAATGTATGAGTGTGTGTGGCCAAGCGTTCATGCTTTTTGTGTTATCCTCGGCAATTTATATTTATTATTTCCAACTATGTGTTCTTGTCATTATTTGCACTTCATGTACATTGATTTTTTGCCAAATAAAGTCTATCTATCTATCTATCTATCTATCTATACATTTATTGGATGTGCATACCTATGTGAAATATGTATGCACATCCTGGCGAATCACCCTTCCTGACATGAACAAGTGCAAAGGTATATAATTTTAAAAGGGGGGGGGCTGACACTCCACCAGCCGACGCAGTTCGTAATCGCTTAAGTGGCTGCATAAGCGGCGCACAAGACCCTCAGAGGTTGTCGGAGGCCCTCTCCTCAGAAAAGCAGTTGCGGGGCAATACTTGAGGTAATGTTCGAGGGTGGCTTCTGTCGGGTTGATCTTAATCTGCCAGAAACAACGGTCCTCCAGCCGCAGACGGAAGAGCAGAGTTTCCACGTTTCTTGGTGTGGACCGAGGAAGTACAAGGGGCTCGTATTCTTTGACTGCCCTGTACCACCTCGCCCTTTCTGATACCTCTGCCTCCAGTCTGTACTGAAGGAACCGTTGTACCTGATTGAGAGCCCTGGTGCGTATGCGCAACTGATTTCTGCTGAGAGGGACGACAACATCGACTTCGGGTCTTTGGCGCGCCGCTTCAGCTGCGGCGTCGGCTAGCTCGTTACCTGGGACGCCCACATGGCTCGGCACCCAGTTGAGCGTAACACTCCTGCCTTGCTGATGTAGCTTCAGCAGAAATGCTAGGATGGAGGTCAGTAGGCGTACATTGTCGCTGGGCTGTGTCGACTCCAAGCTGCCTAGCAGCGACTGTGAATCCGTGTGGATTACCACAGGGCCAGCTCGAGACATTAGAGCATGCTTTAACACTCCTTGGACCGCTATGGCCTCAGCTTGGAGAGTGGACGCATGATCAGATACTCTCCTGCCGAAGGTCAAACCATCCGTCACGAAGGCAGCCCCCGCACTACGGGGCCTGTTGGGGTTTACGGAGCCATCCGTATAATAGACTGCCATTCCAGGTTCCGACAGTGCGCAGATGCCTTGTAGGGCCTGCGCTCGTACTCTTTCCTGGTCACATAACTTCTTCTTACAGGGAAGCTTTGTGACAACGAAGGTTGCAGGTATCGACAGCCATGGTGGTGGGGCCTTGAACTCTGGGTGTGGAGAGTCCCTACCCTTCTCAAGGAGAACGCTGGTGAGCCTGAAGGAGTCCAGAAGTCCAGCCGCTTGTGATAGCCAGGTATCAGAGTGGATAAGAGTACCCACCCGTCCCAGAGCTATCACAAGGCTCTGACTTAGCCCAGTTATCCTGAGGCTCTGGACTATCTTGGCAAGAAAGTCGACCTCCAGTCTTCTGACCCGTGACGTTAATGAAGGCAATGAAGCCTCCATGTGGAGGTTAACAATCTTGGTCCAAGGTTGAGCTCCCAGGATAATCCTTGCTGCGGCATTTTGGCAAGACTCCAGGTCTTCAAGCTTGGCAGTCGCCACATTTATGAGAGCTGGGGCAGCGTAATCCACCAAGCTACGGACTGCGTGCACATAGAATGTGCGAAGGACCTGATGCGTGGCACCAAGTGCCTTCCCCGTCATTGCTCTCATAACTGTGGTTCTTGCCTTCAGTCTCTCCTTGAGATAGGCTAGTTCCTTCTGAAAGGTGAGCCTCTTATCAATCCAGACCCCCAGGTACTGAAACTGGTGAACCCAGTCCAGCCTAAGGTCCTGGATGGTGAGGTGCTCCCCCTCTTTCCAGAGTCTTAATGCCATGGCCTTCGATTTTGTAGGGGAGATCTTTAACCCTAACCTGCAACACTCCGACGCCACAGTGCTTAGGCAGCGCTGAGCCCAGCTGAAGCACTGCCGTTTCCCAGTAATTATGAGTGCAATGTCATCTCTATAAGAGATAACCTTGCACCCATGTGGTAGAGGTAGTTCCAGAATGTTGGAGACGAGCACATTGAACAGAGTGGGGCTGAGGACCCCCCCCCCCCTGTGGAGTGCCATTCTCCAGCATTCTGGCCTCTGATATGTGACCCTGAAAGCGTACTTTCGCAGACCGGTGACTGAGATAGTCAGCAATCCAAGAAAGCAGCTTGCCTTTTACACCTCTAAGGCTGCCAGCAGCACTCGGGGCTGAATTGCCTGCATGATAGCTTGCCCTAGAGAACCGACTTTTCTATCAGCATCTCGGCCCACAAAGAGTGTTTGAAGAAGGAGTTTTAGTGATTCAGGTAGGAACGACATGGCTTCTTCTGTTGAGGACATTTCAGTTGTACATGGGTACATATCTATCGACTGTTGTACGGATTTCACATCACTTTTGATCAGTTTTGCTGCCGTCTTAATCAGTCTCATCTTCTCAGCTTCAGATGATGTCTCCTTTGGCCTTTGATGGAATTCGTGAATGATCGCAGAGGCCCTGTGGCGAAAGGTCACAACATTCTCTTTGCCATTTATTTCTGCGATGGTGATATCCTGACCAAAGTGCTTTTGGATACATTCCTTCATGTAGGTGAATCCATAAGGTGTGCAATCAGTTCTAAGAAGAAATTCCCCCATTTCTCTATGAGATCCGGTATCGTTGTCTGTTCCTCGTCATTGGCTTTGAGGTACTCTATTACTTTTATGAATGCATCATTCCGTGTGTCATCAGCCGGTCTACCACACTTAGGTCCCTTGCTTGGCACTGTAAGGAACTGGCGTGGAATCTGCTTCCCAGTTCTGAAGTTTATGCTACATATATTATGATAGACTGCGCCAGCGGCATGCAAGTCCTGGACGAATTCTACTCGAGCCTTTACTGTCTGACCATGCATCATTGCGTTCAACACAGCTCTCTGTAACCTTCCTCTGGAAGTCCATTGTTCGTACTGGTATAAGTTTATGCGTTTTTTGTCTGCCCTGGTACTTGTCTGGTGTTCCACAGAACAAACAGTGTTCGCTGTAGTTAAACGCAGAACTGACAGATCGACGCGCACGCACAGTGCCGCTGAAACCACCAGTACAGTCATATCCCCGTTTTCTGATGTCTCGCTCAATAGACAGTTGGGAGCAGAAGTCCATCCTGCATTTGGTGTGTACAACTTGTCCAGGTGCGACACTGATATCAGCCTGCCGTAGGTCATTTGCCTTGCTTATTCCATCACACCCCTTGGCACCTAATTTCGTGGTTTGTTCGCCGTTGCCGAGAGACTCGCTGCAGAAAACGCAATCGTCCATGCTACTGGTTAACCTGAAAAGAAAATTACAAAAGGCTATTAGACGTTAATTATCTCAATTTATTTATTAAATAATCAAAATTTTTGACATCTTTTGAGAAATGTGAAAGAAATAACAAAAGCACTGTTATAATTTTTTATGCCATTTCTATTAGCGTATTTTCGTGCATAACCTATTTCCTTTTTAAATCTAAATTTGTCCAGTTTATACCCATTACTGCGAGTCCTGCCCTGTTGTTTTATTATGATGACCTTGTTTGCATCACCCTTGTTATAACATTTGATTCACTTGAACACTTCTATTAGATCACCCCGCACTCTGTGTCTTTCCAGAGAGTGTAAGTTAAGGTGCCTAAGCCTTTCTTCGTAAGGCAAATTTCCGAGTCCATGTATCATTTTGGTCATTCTTCTCTGTACTGATTCTAGTGAATTTATGTCCATTCTGTAGGACGGAGACCAAAACTGTACAGCATAGTCAAGGATGGGTCTAACTATCGCTAGATAGAGTTTTATAATTACCTCTGTATTTCTATTCGTTACCGTCCTAGCAATGAAGCCTAATGTACTGTTAGCTTTATTTCTGGCGCTAATGCACTATATTATACACAGGTTTCTGCTCTGTAGTCAATATTTCATATGGAAGAGTTTTGTCTTCCCCAAAAATAATAAAATGAGGTGTTTCACCTGTTGCTATATTAATTTGGTTATTCAGAGTACATTTAACACAAGGATTCCAAGTATCCCAAGTCACACTATGAGGACTTTTCATACTTCTAAGACATGTAATTATTTTCTTATTTAACCTCTCTACAACTCCATTACTTTGTGGATGATTCACTAGAATATTTACTTTTTTATCTTAAATAAATTACATAATTTTTCCAAGATTTTGTTATTAAATTCAGTTCCATTATCTGAAACTAAGATCTTAGGTGTAGTGAAATAACAGATTATCTGATCATAGATTACTGAAACAATAGTTTCAGGTTTCTTATTTAGAATGGGTTGTAAAGTACAAAATCTTGAAAATAATCAATGGCAGCAAATACATATTCATATCCATTCTCAGACATAGGTAACTCCAATGTATCTATGTGAACTCTTTCCCAAGGTTTCTGTGGAATTGGATAGGTAAACATAGGAGCAGGTTTTGGTGTATTTCCTTTCACCTTAACACATTTCAAACAATTTTCCATATAATCATATATATCTTTCTTCATACCTGGCCAAAAGTATTTCAGTTGTGCTTGTCTATAAGTTCTATCCTTCCCTGGATGTGAACTTCAATATCTCTTTTACAAGAGTTTGTGGTATTACCAACTGATTTACTGGACCTCTAGAAATATCTTTCACACTTACAACTGTTTTTCTATACAAAAGTCCATTAGTCAAATGAAATTCCTTGATCTTATACCCCTTTGGTAGTTTTGGAGGATTTCCTCTTGGGTTCACCAAAATACTTGGCTAATGAGTCACATGTCTTATCATCCCTCTGTTCTCTTATTAGAATTTCCTCATATAAGGTTACTAACTCCTCTATACTACAAACAAAATTAATCAACACTGTCATTGGTTGGTTAATGTTTCTAGAAAGTGCATCTGCCGCAACATTCTTTCTACCCGGAATATATTTGAATTTAACTTCATAGCACTGATGTACCAGGGGTGATCAGAAAGTAATGACAGTCGGACTCGTAGCTGAGAGACTATAAGTGTTGGGGGGGCGGGGAGCAAGGGGCAGGAAGTGTTGCCTGTTGTTACATGTTTGAGCTTGTCGCTGTTTGTCTAGCTTACATTTTATCGTTGCGCTGTGCGATTGCGTCATTGTTGGTTTGCCTCTCTAACCGGAAACATGGATTTTTCGAAAGAAGGCTGCAGATTCTACACCTTCACAAGGTGGAAACTCGGGAAAAAAGCAACAGAGATCAGAGAGGAATTGTTGCAAGTTTTTCCCGAGTCTACTCCATCACTGGAAACTGTTTCCCGCTGGATTCGAGCTTTCGCAGCCGGAAAATTGCAGCTAGAAGATGATCATCGTCCTGGCCGCCCTCGGGCATCCGTGACCGAAGCAACGACGGTCCGTGCGCGGGCCATCATTGACGAAGATCCAACTGTTACTCTTCGATTCTTATCCTTGGAGCTCGGTGTCAGTTATGGGAGCGCACATGACATCGTGCATGAACACTTAGGGCTGAGGAAGAAGTGTGCTCGATGCTTACGGAAGAGCAGAAGAGCGAACGGGTGCGGATTTGTCGTCTATGGCTGGCTGAATTCGAGCCAAATGGTCCGAAACGGTTCTCAGATGTAGCTACCGGAGATGAGTGTTGGATTTCTTTCTTCACCACCAGAGACAAGCAGTCTAACATGGTGTGGTTGAGTGATGAAGAACCTCGACCTCAGATTCTGAAGGAAGGATTTCGCAGCAGGAAGCGCCTTTTCACCATCTTCTTCAATTCACAAGGACCAATGTGTGTGGATGTAATGCCTGAACAGTGTACTATCACAGCCCAGTACTACACTGATCACGTCCTTCCTCGAGTCCTGGAATATCAGGCCAAGACTGCACCAACCCGTCGCCGATCGCGCCTTTTGCTGCACCATGACAATGCTGCCCCCCACAAAGCTCGCCTCACTGTGCAGTTCCTGGAGCAGCAGGGGATCACACTTCTCCCCCACCCACCCTACTCGCCTGACCTTGCTCCCTGTGATTTTTGGTTGTTTCCAAAGATCAAGGGTGCGATCGCAGGGAAGCTGTTTCATCGCATCCAAGATCTGGCGCGAGCAGTCAATTCAGAGCTACGAGGTATATCGGCTTCTGAGTACCGTGAGTGCTTCATGAAGTGGCGAAAGAGGATGGAACGTTGCATAGAGGCAGGAGGGGAGTACTTTGAAGGAATGTAGGCCACTATTTGGATTTACCTCTGTACCGTGAAAATATATGGTATCACTGTCATTACTTTTTGATCACCCCTCGTACAACAAAGGAGAGAGTTGGGTCTTGCCAACTAACCCCTATACATTTTATATTTAATTTGTTTGTTACAGTTTTATAAAAAATAAATGTTTATATTACAATATCACAGTGTTGTATTTAACATTTGAAAGCAAACATTGGATGTTTTTTAACAATTTTAGTTAAGATATTATTTATGTAATAGCATATGAGCTCAATGAGGTTCCATTGTCCCTGTGGTCTAAATTAATCGATTTTTGGGCAATACTGTACATAATGTTGTAGTGAATGTCCTCCCGGCCTTGCGCATAAAGTGCAGGGCTCAGGTTCAGCTTCCCTGTACACCTCCCAGTAATATTTATATCCCAGTCTGAGTCTCATAGTGACTAAATCCATTTGGGAACTATGTCTACCATATGGATATTCCTCTGTATTATTTAATACTGTCTTATAATGCTTGCTACTTACACTACCCTTCTCGCAACATTTATCTAGGTCTATATTCATGTTAGCAATAACATTTGATCTTATTATTGACCTTATATATGTATTCATTATATGTATTCATTACTTATATGTATTCATTACTTATATGTGTATTCATTACTAGGAATATTGTTAACATCTCTAATTGCATTTCGTGCAAGACTATCTGCTTTTTCATTATAATACAATCCTATATGGGATGGTACCCATACAAAATAAATATGTGTATTGTTTCTCTCCAGGTTATATATAATATTTAAACATTTGTTAACAACATCACAATCAGCTGGAGAGGAAGATACAAGTTCATATAATGCACTCTGACTATCGACAAAAAAGTATACATTTTTACCCATACTCGTAATAATATGTAAGCCTTCTAAGATAGCATATAGTTCAGTTCTGGTTGATGACAAATTATTTGGGTCTTTTTGAAATTTCATAATCTTGAAATTCTTCAGAGGAAGAATATTCCCTTATAAACACGCCACATCCTGTCTTGGTACCCTCAACTGACCCATCACAGTACACATGTACCACCTGTTTCCGTGGGTATTGTGACAATTTGTCAAGAAAATGTGCTTTTAATTCGTATTTATACCATTGTTCCTTTGGTTTACTTAGCTTTTCAATGTCAATTTTTACATTGTATGGATTCCAGGTGGTATAGTAGTTATTTTTTATGTTCAAGTTCATTTCTTAGAACCTTACATATTTTGCGAAGATATGGGTTGTTAGTTACATGATTATCATTATATAATGCTAATATATCTCTTTGGAGAGAGTTTGTACCATTACACACTATACGACATACAGTTCGACTCGTTATTTCTTCTATTCTTAAAATAATACTGGGTAATCTTAACTCTCTTCTTAATACCTCTATCTTAGTTGTTGTAGCACACCCTAAAATAATTCTCATTGCCTTATTTTGTACGACTTCTAAGCATTTAAGTTGTGTATTGTATTGCACCAACACAAGTGAAGCATAATCTATGAGGGAACGTATCACATATATATAAAACATGCGAAGTATAGGTACACCAACACCTGACCCTCTCTTTGCTAAGACTTTGAGAGGGGCTAGTCTAGATACACACATATTTTTAACATATTCAATACAATAATTAGCATTTCTATAACCTAATTGTACACCTAAATAGTTGTAGTTAAGGACACGCTCAATTTTTTCACCATTTACAGTAGGTTTCCTACACTTTTTCTGTTTAGCTTGAAATTTAGTTTTGTTTTCATTTATGACAAGTCCCATGTATGTACATAGTTGTTCAAGTTCATTCACAGCCTTGCTAAGTGTTTTAGGTGTATCACATTGTATAAATATGTCATCAGCATAAATGATGACTTTGGTACCCTGTGTAAATTCATATCTAGCAATTTTATCCATTAGTATATTGTATAGCATAGGACTTAGAACTCCACCTTGTGGGGTACCTAACTCGAGTGTTTCTTCTTCTGATAGTGTTCCCTGTAACCAAACCTTACCTTTTCTATTATACAAATGGTCTTGTATCCATCCTAATAACTTTCCTTTGACTCCCTTCAATACAAGTTCCTCTAGTATAACTTCTTTATTAGATCTATCAAAGGCACCTTTCAAATCTACATATACTTGACAAGAAGCATTGGTATTAGCTAAGCAATGAACAAAGCAGTCGCTAGTAGCACGTCCCTTCATGAAACCATATAAATTTTCAGACATTTTATCACCCACTTTATAGATTAACCTACGTAAGACAATTCTTTCCATCATTTTGCACAAGCAGCTGGTGAGATTGGTCGAAATTTCACATCACTCTTAGGTACAGGTATAATTATGGCTGATTTCCATGCTGGGGGTAACGTACTATTTCTGTAAGACACATTAAACATATCTAGTATGGGATTTTTCCCGTCAATATTCAGTAATGCATTTATAATATTATATGTAAGTCCATCCTCACCAGGGGCTGTTGATTTACCACTTAACATTATGATTTACCATTGTAACCTTTGTAACCTATTATCTGCCAGAGCAATTTGATGTCCAACAGGCAGACCAGACAAAGCAGAAGCAGAACTCCATTGTTTAATGAGATCTTTGACCTTTTTTGCAGGATTTGAGTCACTGGTTACTGAAGTTTTCTTACCTTTGATCTTATTAACGTGATACCAAACTTCCTGAATTGATTTGGTGTTACGAATTTTATTTAGAAACTCATCCCAATACTTCTTCCTCGTGTCTCTCTTTAGCTCAGACAAATGTTTAGCAACTGTTCCCATAGCTCTCTTGACATCATGATCATTTGGCTGTGCTTGCCATCTACTCTGTAAGGCTGCCATTGTATCCTGACAATTTAATATAACAGGGTCATGTGCATATGATCTCTTTTGATTACGAGTGTGCTTCTGCCTAGTCTTGTTGTTGTCTACATATTCATTAATTACTTTAAGTAATCCCTGATAAATATCATTGGCATCTTGTAAATTAATATTATTATTACTGTACCATTTCTTAACATTGATCAGGAGCCCAGGAAATTTACTTGAGGGGATGCTTAACCTTTTTCTGTGTACTATGTTGGTTGTGGAGAGGGGGATATATGTCTTAAGGGCAAAGTGGTCACTGAGAAGAGATGGTACAACATTAGTTTCACACGTACAAAATGGCATATTAAATAAAGCAACATAATCTAGTCTTCCTCCCTGAACATGTGTAGGGACTTTGGCACCAGTAATTTGTACATTATTATTAGCTTTAAGAAAGGTTACCCACCTTACGCCATTAGTATTAGAAGTCTTAAAACTACCTAGGTCTACATGTCTAGCATTAAGATCGCCCAAGAGAATTGTACTTTCTTCTAATATGTGCGGAGGTAAATTATCAATGTACAGGGCACCAGAGTGAACATACATATTAGTGATATATATATAGTTATTTGATAAATGTAGACACACAGTGGTATATTCTATTCCCCCATTGATTCCTTTCTCCACCAAGGTAACTGGAAGTCCAGACTTAATATAAGTAACCATACCTCTACTGCTTCCATCATCACAACTAAGAATATGTTGATAATATCCTCTGAGTTCATACACCTCTGGTCCAGTTTCCTGTACAGCTATGAAGTCAGGGCTCTGTTGAAGAATATATGCATGTATATCAGTTATCCTATCTCTTAGTCCATTAACATTCCATGTCAATAAATGGAAAATTTTGTTATTCATTGTAGTGTTTTGCATCATTTTGGTGGGGGCCACTGTTTATTGTTCTGGCTAGCTAAGGCTTCTCTTCTGAACGCTTCAATTTTTTCTAGAATTAGTTCTATATTCCTAGATAGCTGTTCATAATTTTCGTGTCTCTCCTTATCTCTCTTTTTCAAAATTTCAAGTTTTTCCATGATAGATTCCATATTCTTCGCTTGTTGACAGTTAGCCTTCTGTATTTCTTGATGCACAGTTTCCTTTACTTCTTGATGTACTTTCTGAATGCCTTGATACACAGTTTCCTGTAATTCATGATGTACATTCTGAATGTCTTGTTGCACAAATTCCTGTACTTCCTGTTGGACTTTTTGTATGTTTTGATGCACTAATTCCTGCACTTCTTTAAATTTAGAGTCTGTGTATTCTTTCATCTTTCTCTCAAGCCTTACTTTATCTGCTCTTAATTCTTCTATACTTTCATTTAACAATGTAGTAAGTTTGTCCACTGCTAAACTTAGTCGTTCCTGCTCTTTAGCCACTATATTTACTTTATTTGACTGAGTAATGGATAGTGACCTCACTTTAGTTGTAGAATTAGTTGTTGCTTTCTCCTGTTGCAAAGGTGGAAATTCTTCCTGCATTGCTGTGACGTTCCAAGCAGTTCTTGTAGGTGGAGGAGCAGTTTGGTATACAGTAGTGGGTATACTTGGTATACTTGGTGGTAGAGTCTTGTAGCGTGGTTTTTTAGGGCATACTGGAGAACTTGCATTGTGTTGACCTCCACAGTTGCAGCATTTCAGTGGTACAGCTACTTTCTGTTGAATCTTTTCCCAGCACTCCTCTGAGAGATGTCCCCCAGCACAATATCTGCATCGCACATATGTAGCTCGACATCGCCAACTTTTGTGTCCCCATTTGCTACACCTTTGACACAGGTCTGGCTCTGGAACATAGGGAGCAACTTTCTTCCTTCCAACACCGATGATGTGAGTTTCTGTGTCAATAGGTCCTGATACTGCTCCTAAGAGTTGTGGTCTTGGATTTTTCCCAACCATCCGTCGTTTTAGCCACTGGAATCCTGGTGGACACTGTAATAAATTGACATTTATATAAGTAGGTACGTCAAAAATGACCACAGTACGTTGTAAGCCAGTTATAGGTTTCATTACTTGTCCCTGGAAGCCATCTGTTATCATGGTGTTATATTGCTGACCATTGATTAATGTGATATATGGTGCATTCCTCCCTTCCTTAAAGAGTGGTCTACAGTCAGGGTGTTGTTTTAATAGAGCCATATACCAGGTATATTTGTTTTCCAGAGAGAGGTTACATTTTTCTGGAAACGTTATCATAAGTCTTTCCCTACCTGTGGACGTGGTGGTGATGTCCCCGACTATAATATCTTGATTCACATCAGCTGCTTTAGTGTCTGCGGTGTTATTTTCTTCAATTATCAAGTCCTGGTCCATGCCGGCTACTTCTATTGCAGTCATTAAGGGATCTTTCGTGGTGGCAGATTTAGCTTGGTCTTCAGACGTTCCACTAACCTTCATTCTCTTGGCACGGGAACCGGCATTGTTGACACTGTCGTTCGAGTTCTCAGCTATCTCGGCCCAGTCCTTCACTTCTCCTACTCCCTGTGTTGACGTCTCTCCCATGCTACTTCCTTCACAGTTTTCATTATTCCAACTCTGTGGCAGAGTCATATCCATGTTGTTAACTTCCTGGGAGGATTCAATAGTAGCATAGGTGTGATCTAAGGAGCTCCTTTTCTTCCCAAATTTCGTGGTCATATAACACAAGAAGATTGTCTGTAGTTATGATCGGAACAACCTTCCTCTGCCGCTGCCCGGCAGCGAATGTGCCTAAGATTCTTATGTTGTTATGCAAGGGTGCATTTTTTCTATAAACTATGTATTGTGTATGTATTATGTACTATGTATGAAACTATGTATTATGTATGAAACCATGTACTATTTAAGTTTAGTGTCCCTTCGCCTCCAACGACTAGTGTCGTCTGCTAGGTGATACGTTGTTCGAAGGTACGATGAATGTATTCCTTGTATTGTGGTGTAGTATGAATGCTTAACCGCACTAGTACATGAATAATTACACTGATAAACAAGCTATAGATATCTGGTATGGTGTTCACTTTTTCTAATGTAGTTTTTTATGCTGATTTCAATTTTGAAAATCGTTTTGCTCTATCACGTCAGGTTTCTAAAATATTGACAAAAATTAATTTTCTAGAAACACCGTTCATCACATTTTTTTTAACCCCCACGTTTTTAGTAATATTTCATACAACGCCATTCAATATCATCGTCGTCTGTAAAAATAGTTGCATTTAATGTAACGTGTCAAAACATTTAAGATATAGCATTACTAATCTTTCATTTTTTTCTTTTTCAATTTTCAGGTTAAGGCAAAATTATGGCGTCCAGAGGTTGTATAAATTCACCGGATCTGTTTTGCTATGTGTGCGGCTATCTAACAGACAAATATCATCGGAAGACTTTTACACCATTTCTGAAGAAAGCATATGAACTATACTATGATTCAAAGGTGGATACTGGTAAATCCTGGGCACCACAGTTCATCTGTTTGACATGTGCATGCAACTTGCGTGGTTGGATTAGGAAGGCGAAGTTCCCATGATATGGCGTGAGTCAAGAAACCATACAACTGACTGTTATTTTTGTTTGGCAAATGTCACAGGCTTTTCTTACAAAACTCGTGCATCTGTAAAGTATCCAGACGTTCTCAGTTTCTAAACCAATTCTACATGATCCCGTAAGTTGTCCAATACCAATAGCACCTGCAGAATATACAGTTGATGAAGAAACGCAAGCAGAAAGTTCTCCTTCATCTTCCAGCAACGTATCCGACCCTGACTACCAATCCGGAGAAGGTATTCATTTAGTTAACAATGCTGATCTGTCTGACCTCGTACGGGACCTGGCCCTAACAAAAGGTCAAGCGGAATTGCTCGGTTCACGCCTTAAAGAATTTAATTTGTTTGCACCGGGTACAACTACTTCACATTTGAAAGAAAGGCATGGGTAGCATTCAAATCAGTTGTAGCCAATTTCCTTGGAAATTATAGATCTGCAGACCATGTTAATGTTGTGAAGAAATGCATCAGTGCGTACAAACACTTAGGAGCCAACATGTCCCTTAAAATTCATCTGCTCGACTCACATCTTGACTTCTTCCCCGAACACCTAGGTTCAGTTAGTGACGAACACGGTGGACGTTTTCACCAGGACATCTCGGTGATGGAGTCACGGTATCAAGATCGATGGAGTGTAGCAATGTTGGCCGACTACTGCTGGTCACTTCAGCGTGACATACCAAATGCTCAACACAAACGCAAGTCTACGACCAAGAAATTCAAACCAAACGCACCTTAGATTAAGAAAGTATTTCAGTGTGTATGGATTGCATGTTCAATATGTTGAACTAGATATTGTATAATACAAGTGCCATGCACCTCAATTTCACTATTTACTTAGCTGATGCCATGTTCATTATTACTCATGTAAAAATAAATTGGTCTAGTGAAATATAAATGGTTGAAGGCGTATATCAAATAAACGGTGGGTGACAGAGACAAATGGTTTTCATATCCTGAATCAGCATGTTTCACATGTCATAGAACAAGTGTTGGATACCAAGATATCCGCAACTTTTTAAAATTTGTATATCAGTGTTATATGTAATTGTCATGTACAGTCAGATATAAAAACTTGTATCTTGTAACAAAGAATGTGGATGCCTTTAGTTTTGCTTTATTGGTGGCCGAATGTGACGAGGGCGATTGGCCAGGTAGGTTTGAGTTAGTTGCCTGGAGGGACCGAGCTTGTAAGAACTGGTGAGAATACCCTGTGTCAAGTAAGATTAAACATTTTTAGTTCCAGTGCAGTTAGGTCTCTAGTGAGTAATTTAACTTTGATGATTATATTCCGAGTGTGTCTATGTCTATATGGTAATGGTTATACTTGTGCAAAGATCTTTTTCTTAAATACTCTTGTTGAAAGCTGCCGGCTTTTCCATGTTTCAATTCTCATTCGCCGGCAGCATCTTATTCTAAATTGGAATTGTTCTGTCATACTTAAGCTTTCATTTATAATTAAATCTATTTTCCTTTGTTGCTCTTTATTTGAAACAATATAGTGGAATGCTCTTAAGAAACAGTTGACTGGTAATTACACATAACTTAAGGGCCCAAGTCCTCTCTCATAATTCGGACTTTGTTACGCCATATTGGGGCCCTCAATTAGAATACTCGGGGATCATCGTGCCCTGGGAAGTCATGGCATAACAAAATTCTGAATAGCTGTATGATCAGTCCATACTCTGATTGGATATTCCAGTATCATATCTCTAAAACTTTCTAATGAATATATCACTGCTAATGTTTCTCTTTCTGTAGTAGAGCAGTTTATCTCTGCATTATTACAAAGTCCATTTCTCTCTTGCATAAGTATTCCTCCTAATCCTATGTCAGATACATTAGTGCAAAGAATTAATTCTTTATCATACATACATACATACATACATATACCAAGGCTTTTTCCCCCCTACAAGGGAGGTAGCCAAAAAGGAAAATAGTCTGGAAATATTAAAATTGGAGAACTCGTGAGTTTATCTTCCAACTTGTCAAAAGCTTGCTGTTGTGCAGGTCCTCACATGAACTTTGAGTCCTTTCTCAACAAAGAAGTTAATGGATTAGCAATGTCAGCATATCGTTGAATAAATTTTCTATAATATCCTGTCAATCCCAAGAAACTTCTAACTTTTTCTACATTGTTTAGAACAGGAAAATTCCTTACTGCTTCAACCTTTGAATTCACTGTACTAAGTCTATGTCTATCTAAGTCTATCTTATGTCCCAAATAAATAATACTGTCCTGCAAGAAATTATATTTTTCAAGTTTCTTTTTCAATTCTGCTTCAACTAGTCTTGAGAATATCAAATCTAATTTCTTAAAGTGCTCAACCACTGTCTGGGAATCTAATAAAATGTCATCTAGGAATACACTAGCAGTGTTTCCTAACAACCCATCTAGAATTGTATTCATTAATCTCATGTAAGTTAATGGACTATTACATAACCCAAATGGCATTAGTTTGAACTCATAATGTCCCGTTGGAGTGGAAAATGTTGTAAACTCTCGCGAGTCTTCATGCAGCTCTATTTGCCAAAAAGAAGATTTGATATCTATAGTTCTAAAATATCTATTCTCAGTTTCCAAACTTCTGAGAATGTTCCCTGTTACTGGTAATGGTAACCTGTCACGTATGGTGTGCACTAGAATCAAAGGAAAGTTCCACTCACTTTTACTATGTTCAATAATATCCTGCGATAACATTTCAGTGATCAGTTTATCTACTACTGCTAATTTAGAGTGAGGAACTCTGTAGGCGGGTATGTAAATAGGCTGTGTTCCTGGTTTTAATTTAATCTGATGTTTTAAAACAGTTGTTTTGCCTAAGGCGTCCCCCGGCAAAGCAATTGCTTTATTGTGCTTCACGAGCAAAGCAACTAAACTTTCATCCAACTCAGGGCAATTAGTAGGTTCTAATTGATTCTTGTATTTCTTTCCTAACTCTATTTCTTCCTGAACTGAACAGATTGATGAAATTGGTAATTCCACCTCCTCAGTACTCTCATTTAAAATCTTAATGGGTTTTGTACACACCTGAAAACATCCTATTTGTGTACCTTTCCTTAAAAATAAATCTTTATTTAAAGTATTAGTTATTAATATTTCTACCATGTTCTTATTTGACTTATAAATCCCTGAGTCCAATTTCAAACCTTTTTATCTAACTGATTCTGGGATGGTTAAAATTTCAGAGTCTACAGTGACTCCTTTCAACTGCACATCTGCACTGTTAATTTCTCTGGAGTGTAATAACGTCGAGTTTATTACGCCACCATCCACAATTTGATGTATTAGTAATTTGTGGGATTTCTTGAACACCTGAGTTGGGTTCACTATATGTGGCTTTACTGTCTGTTAGTTTGAACCACTCGGCCTCGTTATATAAAGTAAAAATGTTATCTTTCCTATCTATGTCTAGGGATTCATTGATTCCTGTCACTGGTCTTAAGTCTGGTTGATTTAAAAATTGGATTAACTGTGAATTCACTAACATCCCTAAGTCAGCAGGACATATCACCATGTTCTCTTTTCTCATAGTTGCAATTACTATCAATAAATATCCTAGAAAAACAGATTCTTCTACAACTATCACTGGAATGTGTAAATGTTCATTTGTATATAAGATAACTTCTAGTTCAACCTTACCTAATGCTTTTAAAACTAATTTCCAGTTACTCCTTGCAATGAGTAATGAATTGGTTCCAAGATTTTCACCCCTGGTTTCAACTGGTTTAAAATTCTACTAGTTATAACATTAACTACAGATCCTGTATCAATAGATATTTGAATAGGTTTATTGAACGCTCTACCAGCAATGAGAGGTCCTACAGAAGTCCTTTCAATTGTAATTGTTAGTTTATGACTATCTTTGCTGTTGGAGTTTTCTCTCATCTTTCTATCACTCTTATCCTTAACACAATACTTTCTATTTGTATATATATGGGGAGCTCTAGAATATTGTTTATTCTGTGTCTGGGGTTTTTCCTCTTGTTTCCTGGTGCATGCGAAATTTTCTATATTCTTGGGTTTTATGGTCTATTCTTTGGTGATACATACAGAAAGGTGGGTTTCTACACTGATACTCATCATGACCCTCATATTTGCAATTTCTACAAATAATTCCATAATAACAGTCTTGTGCTTTATGTCCCCAAGTATTACAATTAAAACATATAATTCTAGTATCCCTGGATGGACTTCTAACTTTCTGTCTATGTCCTAATTCGGTTATCTTATACTCTCCTCTAGAGTTCCTCTGTTGTCCCACTGTCATCACATATGGATTTATTATTCTAGTCTCACTGTACCCTTGCATTAGATAATCTACCTCCCCTAAATTCATATTTGACTTGAGATCTTTATACAGCTTTTCTGCCGTTAAATCATCACTATTTTTAGTCAACAATCCAAATGTGATCAATTTTATTACCTGAGAAACTTTCATTTTGTCACTAGATCTTTCTATCCAATCTGAATCTTTCAAGATAGAATTCATGTCTTTTGACCATCTATCTAATCTAGCTAAGTATTCTGTGTCTGATTCACTTGTTCTAACTTCTTTGATCATTCTAACCAAAGACCTGATAGGATCCTGATCACACTTTGACATAAAATGTTTAATGAATGCTTTCTTATAGGCTTCATATTGGTTGATATCTTCCATTTGCTGGAAATTTATGATAAACCTAGCTCTACCTTTCTCAGGATCTACATTCTCCTTTAAAATTTCTATTTTCCTTTTTTCATCTGTTATATTTTTGCTTACAATTAATGTATCTATTAAGTTAAGGAATTTATTAACTCCTAAGGTGTTTTCATCCCCGGTGAATTTGGGAATGTTTATATTTGAGGTATGTATTTC
>NC_134791.1:36081829-36084329 GCF_046742065.1 Oratosquilla oratoria | reverse complement strand
ACAGTGGTGAGGAACAGTGTGGATTTAGGATGGGTAGAGGTTGTGTAGATCAGATCTTTGTGGTAAGACAGATATGTGAGAAAGCTATAGGAAAGGATGTTTTTTTGGGGCCTTTATGGACCTGGAAAAGGCTTACGACAGGGTAGACAGAAAGGCAGTGTGGGAGGTTTTGCGGATATACGGGATAGGAGGAAAGCTTCTAGGAACTGTCAAGGGTTTTTGAGAGTAGTAGAGCTTGTGTCAGGATTAGAAATGGAGAGAGTGAGTGGTTCGAGGTAAAGGTGGGACTTCGTCAGGGATGCGTTATGACGCCCTGGCTGTTCAACATATACATGGAGAGGTTAATGCAAGGATAGTGGATCAGGGATTGGAGATGGTTAAAGAAAATGGAGAAAAGTGGGAGGTGAGCCAGCTGTTGTTTGCGGACGACACTGCGCTTGTGGCATGATCGGAGGAGGGATTGAGGAAGTTGGTGACAGAGTTTGGGAGAGTGTGTGATAGAAGAAAGCTGAAGATAAATGTGGGTAAAAGTAAGGTGATTAGATGTACAAGGGATGAAAGTGGCAGTAGACTGGAAGTGAGAACTAAGGGAGAGCGACTGGAGGAAGTGGATAGTTTTAGATACTTGGGTGCAAATGTGGCAGGAAAAGGTGGAGTGAAGGTGGAGGTAGAATGTAGATTGAGAGAAGCGAGTAAATGCCTTTGTGGATTAAAAAGTGTAATGAGGAATAGACATTTGGGAATGGATGCTAAGAGGAGACTATATGAAGGAGTGATTGTGCCAACAGCACTGTATGGGGCAGAAACATGGAACATAAGAGAGGAAGAGAGAAGGAGTTTGAATGTGTTTGAGATGAGGTGTCTAAGAAGTATGATGGGGGTTACTAGGCTATATAGAGTGAGAAATGAGGAGGTGAGGAGAAGAACGGGGGTGGAAAGGGAGTTGGGAGATAGGGTTGATGAAAGAGTATTAGGATGGTTTGGACACATGGAAAGAATGAGTGAAGAAAGACTAGTAAAAGAGGTATGGAAGGGAGATGTGGAGGGAGTGAACATGAAGGGACGTCCTAGGATGAGGTGGATGGATGGAGTGAAGGGGGCTTTGGGGAAGAGGGGAATGTCTGTTGAGGAAGGACGGGAGAGGACAGAAGACAGGGGTGAATGGAGAATGGTTGTATATGGATGATGTTGTGATGCATGAGGTGGAATGGGTGGGGGGGAGGTGGGGGTGAGGTAGTATGTGTGAGCAAATTTTGACGCAGCCCGAAGGGATTTCTTTCCGTCTTCTCCTTTATGCATGGGGGGACGGAGGGGGGGGGTGTCGCCGATTTAATGAAGCGGCCTTGCTGTGGATGTGTTGTGTCTTGCGACACTGCTTCTGACCCAGGGCAGTGGACAAGGTACAGGGATGACCCGTCATCCAGGAGGTGCTAAGATGAGAAGGAGGGTGGAGGGGTGTGGAGTGTATTCAGGGATGGAATGGGTGGGAATGATTTTATGCCTTTTCCTTTTTGGCTACCCCCCTTGTAAGGGGAAAAAAGCCTTGGTATATGTATGTATGTATGTATCATTATCATCATCATCATTATTATTATTATTATCATTATTATTATTATTATTATTATTATTATTATTATTATTATTATTATTATTATTATTATTATTATTATTATTATTATTATTATTATTATTATTATTATTATTATTATTATTATTATTATTATTATTATTATTATTATTATTATTATTATTATCAATATTATTATTAATATTATTATTATTATTATTATTATCATTATTATTATTATTATTATTATTATTATTATTATTATTATTATTATTATTATTATTATTATTATTATTATTATTATTATTATTATTATTATTATTATCATTATTATTATTATTGTTATTATTATTATTATTACTATTATTATTGCTATCATTATTATTATTATTATTATTATTATTATTATTATTATTGTTATTATTATTATTGTTATTATTATTATTATTATTATTATTATTATTATTATTATTATTATTATTATTATTATTATTATTATTATTATTATTATTATTATTATTATTATTATTATTATTATTATCATCATTATTATTATTATTGTTATTATTATTATTATTATTATTATTATTATTATTATTATTATTATTATTATTATTATTATTATTATTATTATTATTATTATTATTATTATTATTATTATTATTATTATTATTATTATTATTATTATTATTATTATTATTAGTATTATCATTATCATTATTATTTATTATTATTATTATTATTATTATTATCATTATTGTTGTTATTATTATCATTATTATTATTGCTATCATTATTACTATTACTACTACTACTACTACTACTACTACTACTACTACTACTACTACTACTACTACTACTACTACTACTACTATCATCATTTACTGTTGTTATTTATATTGTTATTATCATTATTATTATCATTAACTTTTG
>NC_134791.1:36031829-36034329 GCF_046742065.1 Oratosquilla oratoria | reverse complement strand
ACGCCTGGGTGTGACGAGTAAGATATCGTCCACATATCGCAGCCAGGTCACATGCTCGGGAACGATGTTGGCAAAGGGTCCTGTTTCTAGAAATTCCATGAATAAATTAGCCAGGACTGCACTTAATGGAGAGCCCATGGCCATGCCAAATTTCTGGTGGAAGAAAACTGTCCTGGAATTTAAAATAATTAAATTCAACACAAAGTTTGATCAAATCGACAAAATGGTTGGGGGGCAGGGGGAAGTCGATTTTCTCCTTCTCGATTCTATCACTAAGGAGCTGTATTACCTTATCCGAGGGGACACATGTGAAGAGACTTTTCACGTCCAGGCTGGCCAACTTCTTGTTTCTGGCGGAGATATCTCGGATTCTGTCTAGTAGGTCCCCTGAGTGTCTGAGATGAGCTCCACTGATGGTTCCCAGGAGGGGGGACAGATGTCTGGCCAACGTACCTGCTAATCTGTGGGGAGCACTCCCTATCCCTGATGTTATAGGTCTCATTGGAATATCATTTTTGTGTGTTTTGGGCAGACCATACATCGTAGCTGTGCGTGGGAGATTTGGCAATAAGTAAAGGAGCTTTTTACCTGCAACTGAACTTTTGAGAATTTTTCTTACCTTGTATGCGAAGTTCTTCGTCTCGTTGTCTACTTCTGCCTGGGAGACTTCACGATATGTATTAACATCACTGAGCAGATATTTCATCTTCCTCTCGTAGTCTGAATTGTCCATCACCACTACTCCACCTCCCTTGTCAGCGGTGGTGATTCTGATGGAAGAATCCTTGGCTAGCTCTGCTAGAGCTCGAACGTACCTTCTGGGTATTGTAGGGTTGGGACGTTCGTTGAGAGCTAAGGTCAGTAGTCCTTGTGTGTAACCTTGCATGAATTCACTGTCTTGGTATCTGTAGTTTTTCGTGATCAAATCGATGTTTTGATTCTTCCTGTGGGTACCGGTTGCAAACTTAAGCCCGAGGCTGAGTACTTCGGTTTCGGTGTCGGTTAATGCTCTGTTGGAAAGATTCATTATGATTTCGGGTCTTCCCATGGATTTCCAAACACTGTCGGCGCAAAGCCTATCCAGTTCACGTAGATGTCTATTCTTCTGTTGGTTATTGAAGGTAGCGATGTCAACTCTTATATCTTCGGCGACCGAATCGGACATCGTATGGCGGAGCTGCGAGCCTAACTTCTTGGCTTTCTCGAAAGCCTGGGAGACCCTGGTAGAAAGGCTAGTCCAGCATTCCGTGAGGTAGGACTTAAGGTGAGGAGGAAAGGGGTGGTCAAATTGGAGAAGTTGTTTAGGCGTAGACCTGGGGGCGACCATTTCCTCAATGCAGTCATGAAGGAAGTTCCGCCTATTCCGCAAGCTATAAGCCTTTCTCAAAGCACCTTTTTAACACTAAAATTTCCAGAGTTTCTTTTAGATAATTGCAAACAGCAGGCCGCTAAGATTCGGGAAAGCCGTAGGCAGCAGGACAGCACAACTAGACGTCTCGTGTTGCCAACCGGCGACGTTGCCACCAACCTGACACGTCTTTTAAGAACCACCAACTTGGAAATAGTGTGTCAGACAAGCAGAACAATAAAAGACATCACGAAGACGGAAACACACAACAACCAGACACCGAGCACCAAAGCCGGTGTTTATCGTATTCCGTGTTCAGGATGTGATAAAGTTTACATCGGAGAAACGTCACGTGACCTGAATACACGAATACGTGAACACCGTTACGACGTCAGGCATGATGTCACCACCAATGCATGTGTGACACATAGAAACAAGGAAAACCATCTTATGGACTGGAAGAATGCAGAGCTGCTGATGCGGGAACCAGACAAAATCCGCAGGAAGTGTTTAGAAGCAGCAATCATTCAAGGAACGAACACTATTGAACAAAACAGGGGCATGTTTAACATATCTCCTCACATTATTCCCCTAATACCCATGGCCAGCAAAATATTAAATACTTAAACCACCCTTTGTGGACATTTCGCTCACGGACGTTTGGGCCGGCATTCTCATCCTTTCCCAGTGTCCATCCCCCCACCCTCCTCCTCCTCCTCCTCCTCCTCCTCCTCCTCCTCCTCCTCCTCCTCCTCCTCCTCCTCTTCCTTCCCCCCCCCCCCCTTTTTCTCTCCCCGTTCCCTCCTTTCCCCTTATTTAATCTCAAGCATTTGTATCTCAACTTGTACTTGAAAAAGCTGTAATAAGCGAAACGTCGTACAAATAAAGGCTCCGTCCTCATATGGTGTTTATCATATATATATATATACACATATATATACATATACATATATATATATATATATATATATATACATATATATATACATATACATATATATATATATATATATATATATATTTGAATATCTGGGGAGCAGATTCTCTTGTATGCATGCATTGTTAAAATCGACAGCGTTAGTGAGGTTGTTGATCTTCTTGTGAGTATTCTCCAGTTTTCTAACAAATCTTCTGCCATTTGAAGGGTGGGCA
>NC_134791.1:36009329-36026829 GCF_046742065.1 Oratosquilla oratoria | reverse complement strand
AGTGTATGAAGTCGTCACGGTTCGTAGGCTTTCTGTAAACCCTGAATAGGAGGCCCTCAGTTGTCTTTATTAACAGGGTATCCAGAAACGGAAGCTTTCCCTCTTCTTCCTCTTCTATAGTGAATTGGATCTGCGGATTCACTCTATTTAATTGACTCCTGACGTCATCCAGGTCTGTCCTGTTTGGAGCGATTATAAGTACATCGTACACGTACCTGAGCCATATTGCCCTCCTTCCTATGATATGAGAGTAGTGGTCCTTCTCTTGGACCTCCATGAAGAGGCAAGCAGCCACGGCACTCAGAGGTGACCCCATTGCAAGGCCACTGTGTTGAAGAAACTCCTCTCCCTCGAAGGTGAATGAACCAAAGTTTACGCACATGGATACCAGCTTCATGAAGTCTCCCCTGGGCAGCGGCAACTCCTCCTCGTCCATGTTGATGACCACTCTCCACACTGCCTCCAGAGCTTTTGATAAGGTGCCACGTAAGAAGTTGTTTAAGAAATTAGAAACTGAAGGAGGAATACAGGGCAAACTGCTGAAGTGGATGAAAGACTTCTTACATGAAAGAAAAATGAGAGTAGTGATAAGAGACAAACACTCAAATTGGGATGAAGTGATAAGTGGAGTTCCACAAGGAACAGTTCTGGCCACAATAATGTTTACTATATATATTAATGATATGGATAAAGGAATTCAGAGTTATATGAGCTTCTTTGCGGATGATGCAAAATTGTTGAAAAAAGTGAACACTGAAGAAGATTGTGAGTCGCTACAGAGTGATCTCAATAAAGTATGGGAATGGAGTAGGAAGTGGGAGATGGAATTCAGTATTAAGAAGTGTAGTATAATGGAATTTAGAAGAAGCAAAAAAAGAATAGTGGGATCATATAAATTGGAAGAAATTAAAAAAGTAGAAAATGAGAAGGACCTGGGAGTCATTATTATGAACAATATGTCCCCTGAGAAACATATAAACAAAATTTTTGGAGAAACTTATAATCTAATAAGAACAAAGTGGCATTGACATACCTGGACGAAGAAATGGTGAAGAAAATACTAGTCACTTTGATAAGACCAAGATTGGAGTATGTAGCGACGACATGGTCATAAAAAAAAAAAAAAAAAAAAAAAAAAAAAAAAAAAAAAAATTGAAAGAATACAAAGAGCAATTATGAAATTGGCACCAGCATTCAGAACTATCATATGAAGAGAGACTAGCAAAACTTGAGCCACAGACATTAGAGCAAAGAAGAGGGAGGAGAGTTGATAACTTTTTATAGAATCATGAAAGGCATAGAAACTATTGATAGAGAGGATCTAATAAAATTGGATAGTAGGAATACAAGAAATACAAGAGGACACGGAAAAAATCAAGAAAGACAGTTATAGATGAGACCTGAAAAAGAACAGATTCCCCACAGGGTAATAAACGTTTGGAATAAGTTAGATGAAAAAGTGGTGTGTGCAAAAACAATATACGAATTTAAAAACAGTCTAGATAAAACGAGATATGAAGACGGGACAGAGCAGGAACGTGGGAAAGTATTTGTACAACATTGAATGGGTCCCAGTGATTAGAGATACATTTTTATCAATCACAATGCACTTTAATGTACCATCATAGTGCAGATGGGTTGAACACAAACTTTTGTGTATGTGTATGAAATCGAGCATACAGATATGTAGGAAAAATTGCGCTGAGCTTATATCTCTCTTGATGGTGTATTGGTCTAGTCACTCGGTACTGGTAACGTTCTCGCCGCATAGGTTCGAGTCCTCGGGCGTACCACGTTACAATTTCTGCATGCGCCTAGATGGCTTAGAATTAAAGTGCATTGTGGTTGATAAAAATTGATCTCTAATCACTGGGACCCATTCAGTGTTGTACAAATACTTTCCCGCGTTCGTATACTTACCAATGTACTATCATAGTGGAGATGGGTTGAACGCAAACTTTCGCGAATGTGTATGAACTCGAGCATACAGATATATAGGAAAAATTGCTCTGAGCTTATGTCTCTCTTGATGGTGTATTGGTCTAGTCACTCGGTACTGGTAGCATTCTCGCCGCATAGGTTCGAGTCCTCGGGCGTACCACGTTACAATTTCTGCATGCGCCTATATGGCTTAGAATTAAAGTGCATTGTGGTTGATAAAAAATTATCTCTAATCACTGGTATCCATTCAGTGTTGCACACACACACACACACACACACACACACACACACACACACACACACACACACACACACACACACACACACACACACACACACACATATATATATATATATATATATATATATATATATATATATATATATATATGTATATACTGAGTGAATTCCGCTTCACGGTGACGGTACTAAGCGTATGTTGTTCTAGGAGCTAGAAACCTGTGTTCCTTAAGTTTAGAGCTAAGTAACTGTGCCCTTTCTTTTGAAAGGTTAAGGTTTCTAACCAAGTCACTGAGCTCAACTTCGTTGCAGCATTTGGGATCGTCATATGTTGGTGGTTCATAGTATACTTCCATCTCATTAGAATCATTAGTGTCAGACTCTGATACAATTCCCCATGTGTTATGTGGCACAGGTGCAGGAATATCATCAGAGTGTGAAACAGGTCTTATTGCTGAAGGAATATTTGGGTATATTGTGCAATCTTTAGTCTTCTTTTTAAATTCAGCTTCTTTAGTCATACAAAAGCAGAAGTCATCTTGATGGTTCATCTGCTCTAGCCATGCTATTGGTACTCCAAAGGGCATACATTTAAGTTTCCAACTGACAAGATTTGGAGCATACTGATGCAACTCTTGCAAGCTTTGTGAGGTACAAATGGCTTGTCCTGTTCTCCCAGTTTCAGACAAAAGCTAAGTAACAGCACTTCAACGATGGAGTAATATTGCTCCGAGAATCTGAAGGGGTGAAATATACGCATAGCAGAATATATCTGACGAATTTCTGCAGCCTCTACTGTAGACATATTCACGATCTTAAATGAAAGAAAAATATATTATATTCTACATTTAAATCAATATAAGGTAAGTATTTCAATCGGTAATATACTTTATCATTTACTTATGTTATACAAGAAAAAAGAAAAATAGAAAAGTAACGTCTCCGTATAACTTGACAACCTGATGTGATAAAGATGAATAAGAAACACGATGCAACACTATCATATATATAAATATAAATATATATATATATATATATATAGATATACATATATATAAATATATATATATATATATACATACATATATAAATATATATATATATATATATATATATATATATATATATATACATATATACATATACATATACCAAGGCTTTTTCCCCCTTACAAGGGGGGTAGCCAAAAAGAAAAAGGCATAAAATCATTCCCACCCTTTCCATCCCTGAATACACTCCACACCCCTCCACCCTCCTTCTTATCTTAGCACCTCCTGAATGACGGGTCATCCCTGCACCTTGTCCACTGCCCTGGGTCAGAAGCAGTGTCGCAAGACACAGCACATCCACAGCAAGGCCGCTTCATTAAATCGGCGACCCCCCCTCTCCGTCCGCCCATTCCATAAAATGAGAGGACGGGGAGAAATCCCTTCGGGCTGCGTCAAATTTTGCTCACACATACTACCTCACCCCCCATCCACCCGCCCAATCCACCTCATGCAATCACAACATCATCCATATACAACCATTCTCCATTCACCCCTGTCTTCTGTCCTCTCCCGTCTTTCCTCAACAGACAATCCCCTCTTCCCCAAAGCCCCCTTCACCACATCCATCCACCTCATCCTAGGACGTCCCCTCATGTTCACTCCCTCCACATCTGCCTTCCACACCTCTTTTACTAGTCTTTCTTCATATATGTATGTATGAAGGTGGAAAAATAAGTCACGGGTCTAGTTCCGAGTTCCTGAGTTTATTCCTGACCGGTTTCGCTCTATGCTTCTTCAGAGGAATGTGACTCTGGAGTGAAGCTGGTGGTATACATAGTCTGAGTAGGACCGCGTTCCCTCCTTGTAGGTGGGTTCCGTTTGGTTGTACAATGGTTTATATTTTTTAATACAATGAACAATAGTTATAATACAGTATACAATAAATTTTTGTGATGTTATTATAAAACAGCTTCGGTGTGTGTGGAATGTTGATCGAGGGTGTAACAGTGTAAGTGAAGTGAGTGGTGTAAAAATGTGGGAATCCTAAAGAGTGCCATAAGATAACTTATAGTATTAAATAATATAAAGATAAAGATAAATAGAATAATATAAAATGAAATAAAATAAAATAAAATAAAATAAAATAAAATGAAATAAAATGAAAATAAAAATAAATAAATAAATAAAAATAATGTGCTAAATTTAAAGTGACATGACATCTCATCGCATATCGTTGTGTGACAGAATGTTATCAAAAAATACATACAGATACATATATGGTACAGTTTTACATATGATACTGCAAATAATAAATAAATAAATAAATGGATAATAACATATTCGAACATATTCGGACAGAATAAAAATAATAACAATAATAATAATAATGTGATAGTGGGCAACGTTCTCTTTGACACATCATTGCATGACCCAAGAAATAGATTAATTAATACATAAGATAATGAATAGTAATGTAATTTAATTAAAAATGAAGTAATATGAAATGAAACAAGAATAAAACAATGAATAAATAAATGCCAAAGAAATATATAGTAAAAATAAAAGCCCTCAACCCAGGAAGTGCGGACGTTTGGGCACCGGATGGAGTTTGTCGTTCTATGTGGGCGCTGTTCTGGGGCAGGTTCTTATGGCTGCGTATTGAGCTGTGAATTTTTCCCATTTTATATCCCCTACTTTTTGGCTGATGTTGGCATTGGTTGTTATGTATTGGGCTTCAATCACCTTCCTTTGTCTTTTTGATAGACCTTTCTTTACTACCTCTGCCTGTTGCCAGTCGGGAAGATGTCCTTCATCAACTTGTCACAATGTACCATCATATGTATGTATATATATACGTATATATATATATATATATATGTATATATATATATATATATATATATATATATACTTTGCAGTAATTCACAAGGCACACGTGAAAATAATATGCAGAAAAAACCACAGTGGTTTTTTCTGCATATATATATACGTATATATATACATACATATGATGGTACATTGTGACAAGTTGATGAAGGACATATATATATACATATATATATATATACACACACACACACACACATATATATATATATATATATATATATATATATATATATATATGTGTGTGTGTGTGTGTGTGTGTGTGTGTGTGTGTGTGTGTGTGTGTGTGTGTGTGTGTGTGTGTGTGTGTGTGTGTGTGTGTGTGTGTGTGTGTGTGTGTGTGTGTGTGTGTGTGTGTGTGTGTGTGTGTGTGTATGTGTATGTATATATATATAAATATGTATATATATTATATATATCGAAAAATATCATACAATCAATAAAAAATTCATGCAGGCCAGTGGATGGAAGGCTGGTAGATAGGGCTTTAATGGACTATATAGTGGTAACCAGGGGTAAATAGAAAGAATTTTGGGTGTACTTGTTCTTAGGAGAGAGTGGGGGAATATCAGATTATTTTATGGTGGAAGGTAAGTTGAGAGTGGAGAACAGATGGAGAAAGAGGAAAAGGACAGAAGGTAGGGAGGTGATTAGAATAAACAGCTTAAATGAGAAAGAAAAGGGGGAGTACAAGAAAAAACTGAGTGCAGAACTATGAGTTGAGGAGGAATGGGAATGTTTCAAAGTGGGAGTCATAAGGTGTGCAAAGATGGTGTGTGGACCAAGGAGGATGGGAGGGAATAGAAGGAAGGGTAGTGAGTGATGGGATGATAAAACAAAAAAGGTTGTAGAAGAAAAGAAACGAGCATTCATAGATTGTGTGCAAAATAGAACGAGAGAATCATATGAGAGGTGCAAAGAAAAGAGAAGAGAAGTAAAACAAAAGATAAGGGAGGCAAAAAGTAGAGTAGATGTGAAATGAAGTAAGAGTGTAAAAAAATGAAAGTAATTGTTATTCAATTGGTCTCACTTTAAACGAGAGAACTTACACTGGAAGGAACTCCTGCAACACAACAAAACCAACAAACATCCTATCCTTTCTCCAGGACCGCAAAATTTCAAGTGTCTGCTACCCCCACACCTCGCTATCGCCGAGGAAGCGACCAACAAAGAAAACGGACGGTACTGCAGCGACTACCAAAGAGAACGGACTCCAATACCAACATCAACAGACAACTTTTTGCCAAACACAAACACACGAAAAAAGACGTCGAAATTAATTGATTACTCTCATCAACCACCGATGGCTCCACATGTTCTTCAGGACACGATTTCTCGCTCGAATAGTCACTTGCATCTTTAGAATGGACCCACGACCATACGGACATCTAACACATGTCTTGGCACACCGTCGACAGATACATTATTTCACAAGTTCACTTGGGTAACAATTCCCCTGTCCCACTGAGTGATACAACCTGCGACAGGTGGTTTTACCCAAACCTTCTCTCCCATTTTAATTGGCAGGCCATCTAGGTCATCATCCAGCCTCCCATGTTTCACCAAAGGGTATCTCCAATCATAGGTGTACATAGAGCGTAGCGGCACAGACAACTCGTTTTGTTCAGACCTTGGTGTACTATTGTACCAATATCCTGCCTCAATAGGAGGGATACCTCCCCTCTCAGCAATAGCCTTAATGGTCCCATGATGCCTCTCAAATATTCCGTTCCCTTCTGGTCGGTAAGCAGCTCTAAATGCCATCTCAATTTCTCATTGATGCAACATGTCTCCCAAACACTGCGATCGAAAGGCCGTACTGTTGTCCATCAACAGTTCATCATCAGAACCTCTTTTCATAAAGATGTCCAATTCTGATGTGATACATTGTGCGTCTTCTCTCTTCAATCTCCTCCACATTGCAAAGAGAGTCACATCAACAGCCAGGCGCCCCCAGTTATATTCAACACTAAGTTCACCTCCCTTGTGCACAATAGGAGCAGGATCGATGGACTTACATCGGTCACAACTCTTCACAGCTCTCTTCACGGAATCGCTAGAGACTTTTGGGCCCAACTTCTTGGCCAGATATAAGGTTCTGTCTATTCCCATGTGGTATTTGTCATGCATTTCTTTCAAAATCGCCAAAGCACCATTCCACATGTGTGCTTGTTCAATTTTAACTTCAGTGTCCGTTAACCAGCTCCTTTTGACTCTGGTTGAAATATCAGCTCAGTTCTTTTCTGTAGGTACTAATGACACAGCAACATTCAACCCAAATTCATCAACCATCTCCTTTAAATTTCCTAAACGCCGTTTAATAATAAATTCGGCAGGTCCCTTCGTATGAACGCGCTTCTCAACACTTTTTTCAACCAGGCACCAACCGTTGCCGAATCAATCCTCAACTCTATAGAGGTAAGGCCCCACTTAACGGCCAAATTCACCCCCTTTCAGCACAGCTTCCAATTCCACGACGTTAATGTGGTTGGAATCGTCCTTTTTTTTTTTGTAGCCAAGTGGCATCCTCAACAGTCTTATCATTGATTTAAAAAACTGCTCCAACTGCAGTCTTACTGGCATCTGACCAAACAACACCATGTTTAACGTTGGGTACCCACCAGTTCCCTCATACAGGATCCTCCAGTTTTACTTTCTTGATAACTTCTTTAATCATCAACACTGTCTGTTCTCCAACAAAATCCTCCCAAAGTGAGCCTCCAGCTCTTCTCTTAATGAAACTACATGTGACATGCAACCATCCTGCTATGGGATAATGTCCCACTAATGAACCACAAATAGAGAACAATTCCCTATTTGTAAGTGTCTCGGCCACTTCAGGCACCTCATTACCTCTATGGAACATCAATTCTCATTCAACTTTTGATAGTCGTAACCCAAAAGCAGCTCCTCCATTGAGTGACTCAGAGGATTTGGCTATCAATCCAAATTTACTCGGGTGTCTAATCATTTCATCTGCAGATACTTTCGTCTCATCCACAAGGATGTCGTCAACATATGGGCTAGTCGCGTTCTTGATTGTTTCATTCTTGCTTAGGACATCCTTCAAAATCTTTGACATAATACGGAGTGCCGAGTTCAATTCAAATTTCAATAATTGACACGTTTTCACCCGAGCACCGCCATTTACGCAACGTCTCGCTACATACTTCAATCACCTCATCACCCGTGACAACGTTCGTATTCAATTCACTAAAATCAAGCACTGGTCTCACCCTGTTTTTTGTAGGTTGCTCCACAGCCATCAGAACAAGAACTCCAATTTATACTTCTTCCTTCCAGGGAACAAGAATCCCTTCTATTATCCACCTGTCAACTTCTTTCTCAAATTCTTCTCTTTTTCTCCCTTCAAGTTTGTTATTGTAACAACTTATATTATTATTCAATTTCACGGGTTGATCGCTCTTCTACAACCACCTGACAGTCCACTTCTGTCCATCAAACCAGACATGGAAATCTGAATCTTCAATGACAGCTTTCACTAAATTCCCATCACCCACAGTGGCCTGTTCAATTTCTTGATTAACTGACACCATACCAATAGAACCAAAGCACACTTTCCCTCGATAGACAGTAACAGCTCCCAAACGCTCAATGACATCAACGCCAAGCACCACACCAATACCATCAATTAGGTAATCAGACACTACAGCTCTCACCGGTAAACACTTACTACCGACATCGAATTTCAACGAATCTGTGCCCCTGCAGTCAATCTGGCTTCCATCAAAAGCATTAATAAAGATACTACATTTACAGTTACAGTTACCTTTACAGCATACTTGGAGTAAACTACCGTTGACGAACATCCCGTTTATCGGCTGAAAGAAACCTGAACAGCGAAGCTATAGCGATAATCCCATACCACACTCCTGGTCATATGGCCATTTCCCGAAGGTTGAGTGTGGTTGGAATTTTCCGCCAAAATCATCAGAAATCTAAAATTCCCGGCTCTGTGCAGGCATGCGCATTGTCGACCCCACCTCCCCCTCCCTACCCCCTCCCTTCTTAGCCGGCTCGCTTGAGTCGTCACTTCTAGCGCGGAAACGGGACTGAGCGGTTCACCTGCTGCCGGCCTTGGGGCCGGTGAGCCCGTTTCCTGCTTGTTAATCGACTGATAGTTTCAGCGCTTTCTGCATGGTTGCCGTTTTGTCCCATTCTTCGACTACCCTATTAGTGATCCTGTTGTTGCCTTCTTAAATCTTTGTGTTCCGGTTTGTGCCCTTTGCTGCGAGTCTGGTGGTGCGGAGGGGGGCTTCTGGTCTCGGCGGCCACATACCTCCGACCATCAATGTTCCTCTAACGCCTCACGGCTTGCATCTTCAGGCCCTAGGCGTAGACTTTGATTTTATACGCTCGCAATCCGTCCCCGTCTCCGAGTCGTCCCTGGTAAACAACCCGGGTCCTCTCGGAGGACAAGGGGACGTGTCCTATGGTACGGAGGGTGGCGCCCCCCAGGGTCGTCAGGCCTCTCGGCAGCCCCATACCTCCGACCATCAATGGTCCTCTAACGCCTCACGGCTTGTATCGTCAGGCCCTAGGTGTAGACTTTGACCTTATACGATCACAATCCGTCCCCGTCTCCGAGTCGTCCCTGGTATACAACCCGGGTCCTCTCGGAGGACAAGGGGACGTGTCCTATGGTACGGAGGGTGGCGCCCCCCAGGGTCATCAGGCCTCTCGGCAACCCCATACCTCCGACCATCAATGGTCCTCTAACGCCTCATGGCTTGCATCGTCAGGCCCTAGGCGTAGACTTTGACCTTTTCCACTCGTAATCCGTTCCCCATATGTCTTCGGGTCGTCCGTGGTAAGAACCCGGGCCTCTCGGAGGACAGGAATACGTGTCTTATGGTACGGAGGGTGGCGCCCCCGAGGGTCATCAGGCCTCTGACAGCCCCATACCTCCGACCATCAATGGTCCTCTAACGCCTCACGGCTTGCATCGTCAGAACCTAGGCGTAGACTTTGACCTTTTCCACTCATAATCCGTTCCTCATACGTCTTCGAGTCGTCCGTGGTAAGAACCCGGGCCTCTTGGAGGACATGGGGACAAAGAAACTGAAAAAAGTATTGCTAAAAAGAGACAGGCTTATAAGAAATATAAGTGCTCGGAAGCATCTAATGACTATGAAAGTTATGTATCAATAGAGAGAGATTTAAAAAAGACAATAAGAAAAAGAAAACGACAATACGAAATTAACATCGCTGATAAATCCAAAGAGAATCCCAAAGAATTCTATAGTTACATTAGAGATAAAAAGGTTGTTAGAAATCACATTGGTCCACTATTATCTGCTGACGGTCAACTTGAATATTCAAATGAAGGAATGTGTAATATCTTAAACAACTATTTTAGCTCGGTATTCGTAAACGAAACACCTCAAAGTGAATTCCAAACTGAAACCTGTGAAAAGTCTAGGGTAAACTTACTACGGTAAATATAACAAAAGAAAAAATTAAAAGGTGTATAGATAAACTCAAAGTTAATAAAACACCAAGGCCTGACGGTTGGCATACAAGAATCTTAAAGGAAACGAAAAATGAGATTGTTGTTCCATTAGAAATTATTTTCAAGAAATCCATCATATCCGGAGATGTCCCAAGAGAATGGAAGCTAGCTAACGTTACTCCCATATTCAAAAAAGGTGACAAAAAGAAACCAAATAACTATAGGCCTATAAATTTGACTTCAATCGTAGGAAAAATAATGGAAACTATCATCAGAGATGATATCGAACATCATTTAGAAAGTAACCGTTTGATAAATGATAGCCAGCATGGTTTCAGATGGAAATGTTCTTGTATGACTAACTTACTCGAATTCTACAACACAGTTATCTCGAATTATGACAAAAGAAACAATATAGATTTAATATATTTAGACTTTGCAAAAGCTTTTGATACCGTCCCACACGAAAGACTAATTACTAAATTAGCTTTACACGGAATAAGTGTAGCCTATTAGGTTGGACTAGTAATTGGTTGAATGGTCGAAAACAGAGAATTGATTTAAATGGAAAAACTTCTAGATGGAAAAATGTTACAAGTGGAGTTCCTCAGGGTTCCGTTGTTGGGCCACTTCTATTCATAGTATATATAAATGATATAGACCATGGACTAAAATCTACTGTTTCCAAATTTGCTGATGATACAAAACTGTGCGGAGTGGCAAATGATCACTCAAACCAATTAGATATTCAAGAAGATTTAGATAAATTACAGCAATGGTCTGAAAAGTGGCTAATGAAATTTAACACAAGTAAATGCAAGGTAATGCACATAGGTAAAAATAACAGTAAGTACGATTACAAGTTATTTGGAAATTCGTTAACAAAAGTGGATAGTGAAAAAGATCTCGGCGTAATTATCAGTAACGACCTCAAATCATCCAAGCAGTGTATTTCAGCCTCTGAAAAAGCAAATAAGATTCTAGGACTGATTGCTCGATCTTTTGATTTCAAAAGTCCATCACTCATTAACAAGCTATATAAATCGTTAGTTCGTCCACATTTGGAATATGCTGTTTCCGTATGGTCACCGAATCTCATTAAAGACATTGACAGACTGGAAAAAGTACAACGGCGAGCCACAAAACTGATTCCAAATATCAAAAATAAATCATACGAAAATCGACTAAAACATATGAATCTGTTTTCTCTAAAAAAGCGTTGACTCAGAGGTGACTTGATACAGGTCTTTAAGATTCTAAAGGGAATTGACAACATCAAAAGTGACAAAATTTTCACATTGAATGAGAATCAGACAAGAAACAATGGTCTCAAACTGTCCGGAAATAGATTCAATTTGGAAGTAGGTAGAAACAACTTTGCCAACCGTGTAGTTAATGAATGGAATAAACTTCCTGCACAGGTAGTGCAATGTAGTTCAGTTCGAAGCTTTAAAAATCATTTAGATAAACACCTAAGCAAGATGCTGTAATGATTATAATTTATTCTATATTATTTGTTTTTGTTTTGTTATCATTTGTCTGTCTGATTTTCATTTATTATTAGTTATATGTCAATTTATTATTATTTACTATTTACCTGTCTATTTATTATTTGACTATACCTATGCATTTATTTATGCATTTTATTTGTTATTTACATTATTATAGTTTTTATTTATTATTTTATTATTATTAAGATTTTTTTCGCATCCGACCTAGATATGGACCAAAAGGTCTCCTGTCGGCATGCTCCGCCTTTGTAATCCTTTGTAACTTAATCTAATCTACAGTCATGATGGTCGAGAATTTTACCATGTTATGATTTATTTCAACGCTCACTGTGACTCAGTGATGTCATGGTATGATAAGATGACGTCATTATGTGATAAAATGACGTCACGATGTAGTCCTATGACGTCAGTTGGTGTCCCTGTGACGTCACGAGGCGATCCTATGACGCCATGATTAAATCCGGTGACGTCACAGTATAATCACATGATGTCACTAGGTATTAAACATATGGAAGTCCGCTTGTGGGTGATGAGACGTCACAAACTGCCATAGCACACTATTGGATGAGGACGCTCGCCACGGGCTTCGAGGACTTCTTGCGGGAAGACTTGGGGTGAGTTGGATACATACCGAGGGTCCAGGCCCGTCTTAGTGGGAGACGTTCAGGGAACGTCTTCACCCAGGACGAAGCCTCTTGACTAACGCCCACGGACGAGGTCGCTCGGAAACGAACTCGGCCTCGCATACTCCCTTTCGGTCTCTCGCTTACCCCGAGGATCTTCACGAAAGTAATGAGAGTGGTAGGCGTACGCTGGACGGAAGCAAGCGTCTCCGCACTCATGTCCCTATAAGGCTAGTTGATGCATTTGCCCACCGGGGAGGGTGCATCGGCCGACACCTCGGTGGCTCTGAGAGTGTTGGCGGACGTGGAGTTCGGGGTGGACTGGGACGGGTCTGCCCTCGCTCCCACACAGAGACTTTATTGGCTCGGGATTGAGTGGGACACAGTCAGCGCTCTTCGGGTGCTCCACTGCGCCAAGAGAGCGTGCTTCTCTCACACGTTCTCCCTCCTTCGGTGGCGGGGTGTGTGTGTGTGTGTGTGTGTGTGTGTGTGTGTGTGTGTGTTGGGTTGCCTCAACTTTGCGACCCCGGCCCTTCCACTGAGCCGCTTGGGGCGCCGACGGCTGGTACGGGAGGTCGACAGGAGCATACTGCTTCTTCCGCGTGACCTGCCCGGGCCGATACCCTCAGCATTCCACAGCTTGTTGCGTCCCTGGCTTCGGTCGGGGGCCCTACGCCGGTCGCTCTATCCAGGTTTCAGGAGACCTACGTGGTGTGGCAACTACGCCCACAAGTGTTCGAGTCGCTCTCCCTCCGCTACGGCACCCCAGAGGTGGACCTGTTTGCCTCCCCAAACACGACCCAGCTCCCCCTCTACCTCACCTGCATCCAAAGGACACGCACAGGAGGCCCAGACGCCTTCACGGAGGACTGGAACAGCTGGAAGTATGTATTCATTTTCCTCCTCCAGCGACACCGGTCCTCCTGAAGGTGATGCAGACCCTCAGGTCCTTCAAGGGTCAGGTCCTCCTGATAGCTCCCTACTGGCCAACCCAGCCGTGGTTCGGGGAGCTAATGAGATGGGGCCCTTCTCCCCTTCTACTGGGGTCCGCCTGCCTAGCCAACAGCCTTACCGCGCCTCTCCAAGCGTCACTCCAACTTGATACTTGGAGTTTCTACGGGGAGCTCTCAGACAACTCTTCTCTACAGAGGCAGCAGACAAGATGCTCAGAGCTCACCTTCCGTCCTCAGTGCGGCAGTGTGGGTCCTGCTGACGGAGATTCCGGAACTGCCTTCGGAGACACGCGATGGTGACCATCTCCGCCAGCACGGTTCTGGACTTCCTGACTTGGCTGGCTGCCTCCACCAACAGGGCACCGGCGACTATCTTACCTCACTATACAGCCCTCACTGATCCGCTACGCTTTGGTATGAACATCCGAGTGCCACAGAGGGCGCGAACCCTCCTAATGAAGGGGATCAGCGCCTCGAGAGAGCCGAGACATCAACCGGTCCTGGCCTGGTCCTTGCATCGGTTCTGCAGTACCTGGCGTTCGAAAGGGCCATTATGGAGGAAGAACACTTCCCTCAACGTGTCGTCTTTCTGCTCGCCTTGACTACGGACTACAGGGCTTCACAGCTGGCGGCAATCACCCGCCACCCGTCCTTCTCCAAACTGGAGGACAGCTCGGCCCTAACCCTCTCTCCATCACCAACATTCCTGGCCAGGAACGGCCGAGCGGACGACATGATTGGCCCTCTCAGAATAAAATCCTTCCGGGAGGGAGGACGCCCACATCCGCTGCGCCCGGTCCGTGCGTTCGAAGACTACGTGGAGCACACGGAAGAGATTTCTGAGGATCATCTCTTCTACAACTCGAAATTTAGGATTCCCCTAACCCCGAGGTCCCGGGCGCACCTGCTTTTCCGCTTTTTGGAGAGAGCCGACCCGGGCCATGCCCAGCACGCCCACAGCATCAGGGACTTCGTGGCATCGCTGGCGTTTCTCCGCACCCACTCTGTGGAGCTGGTGCGGGACCTAGGGGCTGGACATCGACGACTCCCTTGGGGACACGGTGTCTCTACCACTCGGTCGCTCCTGTCCCATGAGTCGCCATGGAAACGGCTCCACCCCTCTCATCTCATGAAAAAAAGGGGGGTGGAGGGGGCAAAGGGCGACCGAGGAGTGGGGAGGGGACAGGAACCGCTGAACAGGATAAAAAATTCGTATAATTTACGCATTGTGTGAACAGTGCAATGTTGTGCATGTCACATTCTTCGGTGTGGGTACTTGACGTTTCTTTTCTCCCCTCTACTGAGTGATAAAATGAATAAGTCTCCCATAGGAAAGACACACGTAATAACGGTTTGAATCAGGCTTCACCTCTCCTCCCACCTATCCTCGTCTCATGCATAGCTTCGCTGTGCAGGTTTCTTTCAGCCGATAATATTTCTTTGTCGCGGCTCGTGCCGCTTAAATTGTTTTTATCGGCTTAAGAAACCTGCACAGATTTAGGGTCCCTCCCTCCTCCCACAGGCGAAGCCTTCATTTCTCATTGAAGTGACGACTCAGGCGAGCCGGCTAAGAAGGGAGGGGGTAGGGAGGGGGAGGTGGGGTCGACAATGCGCATGCCTGCACAGAGCCGGGAATTTTAGATTTCTGATTATTTTGGCGGAAAATTCCAACCACACTCAACCTTCGGGAAATGGCCATATGACCAGGAGTGTGGTATGGGATTATCGCTATAGCTTCGCTGTTCAGGTTTCTTAAGCCGATAAAAACAATTTAAGAGGCACGAGCCGCGACAAAAAAAAAAAAAAAAAAAAAAAAAAAAATCTACAAGCGCCTTTGCATGAGCATCGTTGATTAAAACATCAACAATAGGCAGTACACCTTAATATGCCTTTGCATTGTAAGGGCGACTATAGGCGCAGTAGTTACCCATTACTCGTTTCCCGAGTTCCGTTTTTGACAGTGATTAGCAACATGGCCTAATACATTGCAACTCACCTCTTGTTCCTTGCGGTCCATAATCAAATGAGGGCTACTACAACGAAAACACTTCCCTTTGAACAGGCTAGTGTCAGGTTTCTTTATTCTTTTATCTATAGTCGTTCCAACAGTCACAGGTGATAAACCACCCTTATGTCTTGACGCTAAAATTCTGGCGTGACTAATCAATTCACGCATAGCTATTGTCAGCACATTTGGAACTCGCTGCAAAGAAACACTAATATGGTCTGGAAAGCCATTAACAAACGTCAACTTCATCACATTTTCCAAACCAATTCCAGTAAATTTGGCGGCACGAGCCGCGACAAAGAAATATTCTACTCCATCCATCCATCTCATCCTTGGTCGCCCGCTCATGTTCACTCCCTCTACCTCTTTTACTAATCTTTCTACATTCTTTCTTTCCATGTGTCCAAACCATCCCAATATTCTTTCATCAATCCTATCTCCCATCTTCCTCTCCATCCCCGTTCTCTTCTTCACCTCCTCATTTCTCACTCTATCCAGCCTAGTATCCCTTGTCATACTTATCAGGCACTTCATCTGAAACACGTTTAAGCTTTTGCTCTCTTCCTCTCTTATGTTCCTTGTTTCTGCCCCCTACAGTGCTGTCGGCACAATCACCCCTTCATACAGTCTCCTCTTAGCATCCATTCCCAAACATCTATTTCTCATTACACTTTTTAATTTCCCAAGTCATTTTCTTGCTTCTGTCGATCTACATTCTACCTCCACCTCCACTCCTCCCTTTCCTGTCACATTCACAACTAAGTATTTAAGGGGACCCCCCGCCCAAAATCTTTTTTTCTGAAGGATCTTGCTGATTTTTTCTGTGTGATATCTAGGTCTGAGGAAACCTTCACAGCATGAGTTTTATTCAGATCTGACGAGTAGTTTTTTTATTTTTTAATAAAAAACGTGAAAAACACCGTATTTTTGGGCTTCTTTCAAATCCTGTCTCCTCTTACAATTTTTATTCGATGTCTTTCATTTTACAGCAAAAGAATCTTCTACATATATAAAAAAAAAACAAATAGAAAGTTTTTTTAATATCTTTGTTTAACGCCGAGGAAAAAAAATATAAAAAAAATTATCGAAAAAAAGCAAAAATTTGACTTTGACATGTTACTAAAACAAATTATTTAACATATGCAAAAAAAACTCTATTTTATTTTTTGTCATTTATCTAGCTATTAATAGAGACCTCATATGCAAAAATCGGTTGAAAATTGAGGGAGGAGATAGACTTTGAGTATCAAAAACTTACATTTTTCAGAAATGAGTGTTAAAGTTTTTTTTTTTTTTTTCCTTAGTTTGACTAAATTTTACATTGGACCTCCTAAGACCCATTGAAAACAGGTTCCATTGTATTTTCATGATGATTTTGCATCTTTCAAGTAACTCAGGCACTTTGTACCCTCCTACAGTGTAGGATATTATTCACTCAAAGTGAGGGTCTCATAAGCCGCCACCTCACTCTTTGTCGCAAAGTTTGAGTTCTTGGTCTAGAATGACCCAGCAAGGTAGTCTGATTGCTGGGATTCAGCTCTCTTTCTTTTCTTGGGTTTCCTTTCTGGTGTTGGAACAGGCTCTTGCTGCATCAGGGACATCACTGTGAGGTTTGAGACTCTAAACCCAAGGTGTTGCAACAAGGAGGCATCCTTGTAGCTACTTGTTAGCAAACAGTTGTTTGCGTAGAGACGACTTGTCTGATATAGGTGTAGAGGACAGAGGATCAGGTGCTGAGGATGTGGATGTAGATGGAAGGGAGAGAGCTGCTGGAGGGAGTACTAGTGGTGGTGGCGGAGGTGGTGATAACAAAGTTAATGCTGGGGTTCTTTCTTTCTCCCCTTGAGTTGCTAATGTAGACGTTCTTATCTTCTG
>NC_134791.1:35984329-35989329 GCF_046742065.1 Oratosquilla oratoria | reverse complement strand
ATGAGAAATGAGGAGTTGAGGAGAAGAGCAACGGTGGAAAAGGAATTGGGAGATAGGGTTGATGAAAGATTATTGGGAATATTTGGACACATGGAAAGAATGAGTGAAGAAAAATTGGTAAAAGTGATATGGAAGGCATAGGTAGGGGAAAGTGAACATGAGGGGGCAACCAAGGATGAGATGGTTGAATGGGGTAAAAGGGGCATTGGGAAAGAGGGGAGATGTCTGTTGAAGAAGGAAGGGAGAAGACAGAATATAGGGGTGAGGTGGAGAATGGTTGTGTATGGACGATTCTATGATGCATGGATAGGAGTGGGTGGGGGATGGGGGTGAGGGAGTATGTATGAATGATATTTTGACGCAGCTCGAAGGGGTTTCGCCCCGTCTTCTCTTTTTCTGCATGAGGGGACGGAGATGGGTAGTCACCGATTAAATGGAGCGACCTTGCTGTGGATGTACTATGTCTTGCTACATTGCCTCTGGTAGTGGCCGGGATGCAGGGGTAACCCGTCCTTCAGGAGGAGCCGAGCAAAGAGGGAAGGAGTGGAGTATATGTGGATGAAATGGATGGGAGTGGATTTATGCCTTTGACTTTGACTATCTCCCTTGTAAGGGGGAAGAAATTGTTAGTATATGTATGTATGGGATTAATACATTCTCCTTCTGGGATTCGAACCCTCGCCTGAGGGGCTTGCTTGTTATAAGACGAAGGCCGTACCATCGTGCCTGCGACGACCATTCTCGTACTGTATTGCATCAAATCCTTTATGCAGACTAGTTTTCTGTTATCAAATCGAGCTGATATCCAGATTTTTTTTTTTTTTTTCTTTTTTTTTCAAAATTACCCTTCAATATAATGAATCAATCGAAATAAACTCCATGTGAGGCCGTTGCCTTTATTAGTACGACGTTTTGCTTGTTACAGCTATTTTCATGTATTAAATGCACTTAAAAAGATGTAACAAGCAAAACGTCGTAGCAATAAAGGCTCCGTCCTCACATGGTGTTTATTTCGATAGACTTGTCGGCCACTGCCACTTTCACATAATGATTCAACTACATCAGAACGCCGGACCACATCCTCAGTGGGGTCTCGCCAATCGAGCTCCTGATCACCTCTGGGTCCTGCAGCCCTCAATTGGCGTAGATCCAATATTCAAACAATTATTTTGAAATATATGTTGGGAATAGCGTAGCTTCATTCACACGCCGTATCAAATTCCCACGGTTTCTACGAGCAAGCTCCCCTACAGCCACCTTTCTCGTTTCAAACAGCTCTGGGTAGATTCATTGCACTTGCCCTATCCATGAGTTCAGTGGGCATGTACTGGTCTACTTGTAACATTGTACATTTGCTGCATATTATACATACGTACATTTAATATTGTATATTGTACATGTGTGTTGTTAGATCGGGAGATACATGTTTTCCCTTTATGTAAATGTCATAGAATTGTTGTATATTTTGTTTGTTTTTTGTATTTATAAATAAGTATGTTGTAAGAACCAAGTGTTCTGCACACTCCCTCAAGAGTTTTCCCGCCTAACTTGGCATCCCCAACCTCTCAGTCTTGTTTTCGCCTTCAAAGTGAGCGCTCACTTTGTCTCTGTAGTGCTATAAAATGATTAATTTATACATACGACGAATATTATTAGCCACCCAATACAGGCATCCCTTTTATCTATTATATTGATGGTTTTCTTTTGTGGAGACAACTTTGAGAATGGGATCAACATCAGGAAAACGTGCCACATGCCCATATAGTCTGAGTTGATGTAATAAGCCTAGACTGAGTCTCACGGAACAGTCGCTAATTTGATACATTGTCATTCCAGTGATGTCCCATGATTCTACGAAGGTACTTTGTACCAAAGAAGTCGAGGTGCTTCTTCAAGTCAGCATTCAATGTTCATGTCTCACAGCCATGCAGCAAGAGAAGGAGCACAAGCAACTCGAAGATTTAGATCCTAGTCCTCCTGCGTAAATACCAACAACGCTATATACTGATATGATCCACTATTGTTATGAACTACATTGCCCAATTATGTGAATTCCAAGACCTTTGCCCTTGTCACATGCATGAATAGACTGATCTGTGTCATCCAATAAGCCTCAAAAGTCTTGGATCATGATGTTGCTCCAGGAGACCTGGAATTCAAGCAGTCTCGCCTGCCTGTATAATGACTCGAGGGCTGTAACTAGGACATACAGCGATTCCTCCACAAGTACAGCACCATCAGCAAAAACAAAGTCAGTGACCTTGGCGCTGCTGGTGGATGCTTCGCAATGATCGACAACTCTGCCTGATACCCAGTCTATGCAGATATTGAAAGGTATTGGGTCGTGAAAGGCCGCGCTGTAGCCTTGTGGATACAATGTCGAACTTACGAGCTCTAGCCAGGCGGGGAGGCGATCCCAACAACGGCCTAAAAAAAAAAAAAAAAAAAAAAAAAGCACAGCGGATTACCGTAACTGCCAGGGCCTTGCTGTAATAGGGACTTCTCACTTCCCACTGGGTGGAAGTGGGATGGTGAGTATTGGGTCAAGGACACATTTCCATCACTCCTGAACTAGAGAAAATTAGTTAGATAAACCTCCTCAAGTCATTTATCCTCGCACGAATCCCAAGGATCCGCAGAAGATCCCAGAAGAGAACACCCCATTATATATCGAGTCAAATATATTGTTGAGATCAACATAGACTACAAGAAACCCCTTGTTGAAATTCATGTCGGCGTTTCACGAGAATATGAAGCGCTGGAACAAGGCTGACGCTCCCTTTCACCAGAACCGATTTTGAGGTCTTGAAATAGACTTAATATATTTGAAAAGGTTTTGGTGAATTAATATGAGATTATCACGATGATATCTCCGGTGCTATATAGTTTTCTGTGGTTCAGGTTGTTAGGTCAGGTTAGGTTATATAACATTAGGTAAGGATAGGCTAAATTAGGGTAATTCTTAATTAACCTAGGTTTTCACCCTGACCACGATTACTTTATTCTGACCTTAATGTGGGTTCAATTATATAAATGATAAACCTGAAAGGTATATATTTAAGACTCATCCAGATGACACTGTTCAGAAGCTTTGTTCAAGCAAACACCAAACGACATTTATCCCGTACGATGAGCAGATGGAGTACGATGGAGTCAGAGACATAGCGATAAATTTCACTGATTCCAACGACGTACATTACAAATTTTGTTCAGATTAGACCAAGACTATTATTCAGATTGCTTTCGTTCCAAAGTGGTCAATCCAGTGTACATAATTCATTCTGGCCAGCACCAAGATATTATATCTTGATGAGAAGATCCTTTGGTTCAAAATAGGTATCATCTTGTTTAGGATTATGGAGGTTTTGCCAAGTATAAGCAAAGAAGGTGAGGAGCCTACGCCAGGAGGCACGTATCTGCTGATGAAGCCGTCACCTTTGCCCAGTGCACTTGGACTGTTGGGGCAGGTAGCCAACAGTCACTGCTGGGAATCGGAGAGAGGTGCACTGGTAGAGTAATCGGAAGCGCGCCGTTCTCGCATTTGCTTAGTTGTGGGTTCGAATCCTGAATTCCTCTCCTATTCCCAGCAGTGACTGTTACCTTCCCCAACAATCCTAGCGCACAAGGCAAAGGTAAGGGCTTTGGCCACAGCTACGCGCCTCCTGATGTAGTTTCCTCACCTGTGAGCAAAACTTATTGGGAAATTAACCAAACTGAATAGAAATATATGAAGATGAATGAATAAGCGAATAAATAAATAAATAGATGAATAAATAAATAAATAGATAAATAAATAAATGAATAAATAAATGAACAAATAAACAAGTGAGGTTGAATAAATAAGTTTATTATTAAATGAATAAATTAATTGCTAAATTAATTATTCAATTGATTAATCAATAGATTAGTAAATATATTGATTAATGAATATATAAATAAGTAGATATAAGTAAATAAATGGGTAATTCATTTAGTTAGTAAATATATATCAATCAATTACCTATTTCAGTTTATGCTATCGCAGGACCATTTTGTCAAAATAAGTGAGAACTTTGGTCTGGATGGGTGAGAAGGTTAAGTTTCTACCAAGAAAAAAAAAAAAACAAGTTCTAGCTTCGAGTACAATACGATGGTGTTAGTGTCTTTATTGTGCGATACAAGTTTAGTATCATCCTTCAATAAACAATAATTTGGCTTTAACAATACAATTTTATTGCTATCTCTGCAACTTGTAAACCCAGTCGTTAATGTCGTCAAACTCTCTCTGACGACACTTTAAAGTAAAAGACATTCAGACATTCCAGACATTATGTAGCATGTATAATGTGATCTACAGGCCCCGTCAACATAATATAAAATACTACACCCTGGTGTGGACATTGTATTGGTTACAAAGTCTCATGTCAGGGTTAGCAAGGGAATGCAGTGCATTTCCTGGCCCCATCAATTATCCCCAAAATCCACTTACCCCTCTTTATCACAACCTCGTCAAACCCCGTCCCCTGACCCCCGACACCATACTTATTCATTATAACAATGCTATTTTCTCGCAGTATGAGATATAATTAATCAAATGTTTGATTGCTGTCATTAGGGTCATCTTGAAGGGTACCTAACCGTCTATTGCCGGATCATAAACGAAGTTTCCTCCACCACTCTGCCTTCGGGCGCAGACACAAGCAATGACCACATCTTGAAGGTCAATGACAAAATGCCTCTCATCCCGTAGGACCCAGACAGGCACCCGACTACTGACGGGAACACATTGGTAGCCATCCTCAGAGCACCGTGACCCCTCGCAAACACACATGGCCTCGAGAACCCTCGAAGGTCTGTGGAGGGTGGACAGCGGGCGGGTCGTGTATGAGGTGGGGCAGTCACCGATGAGCTCGGAGTTGTGAAGCCAGGTGGGCCGGAGCTGGTATTCAGGGGAGACGTGGTTGTCATGAAGAGAGGAGCTGAGTCCGGTACAGTTAATACCCCGGTGGAGAAGATGGCTG
>NC_134791.1:35964329-35971829 GCF_046742065.1 Oratosquilla oratoria | reverse complement strand
TAGACTGTGTTGGACCCCTGCCTAAGACCAAAAAGGGAAATCAATTCATTCTTACTGTCATGTGCCCGGTAACGAGGTATCCTGGAGCTTTCCCTTTTAAGAAAATAAATGCCAAAGTTATAGTTGACACCTTGTTGAAATTTTTTACTCAAGTAGGATTGCCAAAAGAAATTCAATCCGATCGAGGAACTAACTTCACGAGTGACCTCTTTGCCAGTATCCTAAAAGAGCTAGGTATTTCCCAAATCATGTCCTCTGCTTATCATGCGGAATCACGAGGGGCATTAGAACGTTTTCATCAATCTCACAAGTCAATGCTCAAAAAATATTGCAATCTTCGGATTGCTCTTCGGATTGGGATGAGGGCTGTACGCGGTCAGAGAGACGGTTCAACAGTCATTGGGATACTTTCCCTTTGAACTGCTCTATGGGCGCCAGATAAGAGGGCCCCTCAAGGTTCTAAAAGAACAGCGGTACCAGGAAACTCCTCAATATCCTAACTAGGCAGTGAATCAGTTCTTAGATAAATTAAAAAATAAACTGCACATAGTAAAAAACATTACCTTGATCAATTTAAAGACCTCTCAAAAAAAAAAAAACTCATTTTGATAAAAAGGTTAAAGTTAGGAAATTCAATCCAGATGATGAGGTACTTCTCTTACCAGTCCCAGGGACCCCTCTTTCTCTCAAATTCCAGGGCCCATATGTAGTTTCTCATCGGCTGGATAAGCAAAATTACGTAGTCCTCACTCCTGACCGTCGTAAAAACTCTAGATTGTTCGCATCAATCTAATGAAAGAGTACGTTCGTAGAAAGCATACTGATGTGCTAAAGAGACCCCCTTACCGATGATCCTAACTTTCGAGAGATCGATACGATTGCTCTCAAGTCCAACTCTGCCCTCCTTGAAGAACCTAGTAAATGCCTTGGGCACCTAGATGAAACAAAACGGGAAAGCATAATTCGGTTATTCGAGAAACACCCCTCCGTCTTTCGGATAAACTAGGACTGTGCACCACCATTACTCATGCTATAGAACTGCATGATAATACTCTTCCTATCCGCCAGACCCCTTATCACCTCAACCCCAACAAGGCAGAGAGGATGCAGAAAGATGTGGCCTACCTGTTGGAGAACGGACTAGCTGAACCCAGCTGCTCCCCCTGGGCATCGCCGGCGCTTCTAGTCCCGAAGAAAGGTGATGACGAGTGGAGGCTCTGTGTCGACTACCGGAAGCTCAAGGCGGTGACAGTCAAGGACTGCTACCCGTTACCCCGCATCGATGCCCTCGTGAATCAAGTGGGAAGAGCTTCTTTCATCTCTAAGGTGGACCTGATTAGAGGCTACCACCAAATCAGATTAACCCCCCAGAGCCCAAACCTTATCCTCTTTTATCACCCCTTTCGGCCTTTTTAACTTCCTTGTTTTACCTTTTTGGGCTTTGCAATGCCCCTGCTACCTTCCAACGTGCTATTGATTAAACTATCGCTGGTCTTCCTGATACTTTTGATTATCTAGACGATATCCTTATTTTAGCAGATACCTGGGGAGAATACATCCGCAAGTTGGAAGCCCTTCTTGATCAACTCGCCACCACTGGATTTGTCATCAATCTGTCTAAGTCCATCTACGGCAGTGCGACGATATCCTACCTGGGGCATGAGGTGGGAAACGGACAGTACCGACCTAAGCAGGCGAACGTGGAGGCTATCCTGAACTTCCCTGTACCCTCCAACCGGAAATCTCTCCAACGGTTCTTGGGGATGGCGGCATTCTACCGCCGTTTCTGCCGCAACTTTTCCTCCATTGCGGCCCCTCTCACAGCCCTCACCAGTCCCAAGGAGAAATTCGTCTGGTCTCCAGCCTGCCAACGCTCCTTCGAGACCCTTCGGCAGTTCCTGAGTAGCGAACCGGTGTTGAAGACCCCTGACTACTCCCAACCCTTCGTTCTCCACGTAGACGCACCGGGGGAAGGAATAGGAGGAGTCTTGCTGCAGGCAGACGACAACACCCGGGCTTTGCATCCCGTGTGTTACTACTCTGCCAAACTACTACCCTACCAGCGATCATATTCTATGGTAGAGAAGGAGATCTTAGCCCTCGTCTCTACATTCAAACATTTCGAGTGTTACCTGACGTATCCTGGTCATGTAACGTTTGTCTACTCCGAACACAACCCTCTTACCTTCATCGAGAGGGCCCGTCTCTCCAATCAACGAGTCCTCCGGTGGGCCCTTGTCCTCCAAGCCTTCAATTTTCGCATGGTCCACATCAAAGGAGAGGATAACATCATTGTTGACACTCTGTCTAGGGGAGCGACCAGCCTCCTAGACGATTCACGGTCCCTAAGGACTCCCTAGTCCAGCTGGCCCCCGTTACGCTGGACTTCCGGAGTGGAGTGTTATAGCCAACCGTGAATCTAATGCGACTTTCAAATCTCCCGACTGCTACCATCGAAGTTTTGAAGCCGTCTTATCCCAACGTTGTTCATACATATGCCTAAAGTACGCCATACGTTCGGCTTCGAAGCCTGACCATGAATCGCCAAGCCACGCCCCCCCTCGACTATATAAAGGTGATCGGCCCCGAGCCTACCTTCTCTTATCTACTACCCCCCACCCCCTATGGACTTCACCTTACTGGTCTCATCACTTCGACGCTGTTGATCGTTACACCACGTCTGAATTTGCAAGTATTTGTGTAAACCATTGTCTTGTCATGGATGATTTCGTCCATAAGTTGAATGAAGTTGATAGGAATTTCTTCCTTAAACTCAAGAAACTACAACTTAAAATAGTTTAAACTATTAGCGCGGTTGATTTTAACCAAAATTGTCTCCGTGAAAACCTGTGCCCTAGAATTATACCCCGCCGACCCACTATGGTCTGGTTTTGCTAGAGACCAACCCAACATCAAGAAAGAGGCTGCAGAACTGTTGGATGAATACAGCCAACATCAACTATGGGTTGCTGATACCCGCATCCAGAAAAGCTCACCATCTTGCACCGAGGACCTGTCAGAAATGAAAGGCCAGCACAAGGCTTCATCAACTTATCTTGTGCCACCTTGTCCAGCCAGCAAGAGAAATTACTAAATTTAGGTTTAAATTGTCATTATATCCGCCGCCCCCACCCAGATAATAAAAGGATAGAAATAGAGCATCTCATTGACCAGCTATTGACTTTACAAAATGAAAACCGTGTAACCCTTTCTTCTACGATCAGGCAAGAACTTGTCGGTGAAGCCGGTCGTAATAGGGGTACTTTCAGGAGTTCTCTACTCACTCCGGAATTGAAGGAGGCCGCTAAGGAACTTAGGGAAAGAAAAGACATTATTATTCGTAAGGGAGATAAGGCTTCTGTTTTTGTCGTTCTAGACACCAATACTTACCTTGAAAAAATGGACTCCATATTTGAGAACCCTACCAAGTTCCAGCGCCTTCAAAAAGATCCATGTGAAAGTCTAAAGAAAAAGATCAACGCTCTCATCCAGGAAGCCAATAGGAGCTCAAAATGTTTCAATAAAGTGATTGGAGATTTTAAACCTGGTTACTGTTATGGGACAGTAAAAACCCATGAACCTGGGAATCCTCTCAGGTCCATCATAGCACAGGTCTCAACTCCCACCTATCATGTTGCTAAAGCACTAAATCTTTTCTTATCTCCTTATGTTCCTACAGGCCGTACTGTCTCCCCCGCTGCTTCCCTCGACGCCGAGTTGTTATTTACCCACGTCCCCGTAGATGAGACCATCAGCTACATTCTGGACCGAGTCTACCGAAGTGACCTTCCTCCTCTCAACCTTTAAGAATACGTGTTGAAAGCCATGTTGGAGATCTGCACGAAAGAGGCCCCTTTTCTCTCCCACAGAGGGGAACTCTTCAAACAAGTTGATGGGGTGGCAATGGGGTCCCCTCTTGGTGTCTTATTTGCCAATATGTACATGGCTCATGTGGAGGAGAAGGTTTTCCAGCATCACCCCCCCCCCCTTGAATTCTATACCCGATACATCGATGACATCTTCATCACCACCTCTAACGACGAATATGCCAACAGCTTGATGATGGCCCTCCAGAATAACTCCTGTCTGACCTTTACCTGCGAACGTTGTGATCAACGACGTCTCCCCTTCCTGGAGTTAGACATTACCAAAGATGAGGTTGGTTTCTGGACGAAGGTCTACACCAAAGCTACCAATGTGGGCCGGTGCCTCAATAACCGTGGTGAATGCCCTACAGCCTACAAGTGGTCTGTAGCTGCAGCTTATATCAACAGGGCCCTAACCCACTGCAGTAGCTGGATAGAGACCCACCGTGAGTTTGACCGTATCCGCCAACTTCTTAATAATAACGGATATCCTGATCACATGATAGAAGGACTCATCAAGAAGAAACTTGACCAATACACCGCTCCCACCCTGACTCCAGACTCCCCAGGCCACAAGATCATCATCTACCACCGAAACAATTACCACGATCATTACAAGGAAGAATGTGATGCCATTAAAGGTATCATAAAAAGAGGAGTCACCCCCACTGATGCAAACGGTACCATCGCTTTAAAAATTTACTGCAAACCAAACCTCACTAGATCCCTGGTTATGAGAAATAACACTGCCCCTAAGACCCCATTCGAGGCCTCTACTAATGTTATTTATGAGTTTACCTGTCAGGAGAGCCACTATGACGGCTCCAACACTTACACTGGTAGAACCTCCACCACTTTAAGAAGACGTCTCTATTCTCTATGTAATTTCTTTGTTATTTACTTATTATTTCTCCTGTTTTTATTTTTCTAAGAATCTGATCAATTTAATCTAAATTTCCAAAAACAATATCTCTTATTATTTGTTTTGATTAAGCTTTCTTCTACCTTTCACTGTGTTCATGAAGGTGTTTTCGTGCGCTGATACCGTAGGATCAGTGCTAATTCACAAAAATAGACGGCGTTGAATGATACAGCATACACCAAGCAAGATCTCAAGATGCATTATGCTCATTATGCATTACTTCGTCAAGTAGGCCAGAGAGAGAAGGAGCAAACGGGAAAATCGTAGCTAATGAAGTTGTCTGGCGCCATCTAGAATAGTCGTAAAACGTGGCCAATTGGTTAACAACTTCATTAAAATGGTTCAGTTCTCAGGTTTTTTTTTGTTCAACTCTAGACATTTACACTAATCCTTGCGGCACGATGGTGTACCCCAAGTTGAATGAAATCGTTTGGCGTTATTCAGAAGAAAGTCTATTCAGGTGTCATTGTCGCAATATAATTTGTGCCTTTAACTGGGTTGCTGTCAATCCAGACCACGTTCAGAACGTGAACCATCCACAACAAAGTGCATAAGAAGTACCGCGGTATTGGTGTTGCCAACTTGCTTTTGAATAGAGGTTTCTCTAAGCTGAATGAAATCGTCTAACGTTAACCAGAACACATCTCCAAATATGGTAAAAAATACCCAATCGCGCAAAGGAAGCTTACAGTCATTCAGATCGCATGCATGACTTTCGACGGAGATCTCTTTGCAGGGCAGGGGACTCCGGAAGGCGTACAGGAAGGCGTTGATTCGGGGCAGCAGCCGTTGACACCAACAGGAGGAAGAATCATGTCTGGAGGCCCGTGGAGTCACGGCAGCACCGCCGACATCGTTCTTGATCACCTATGCGAGTGTCTGGAATCTTTGGGTCATATCAATATACAGTAAATGGACAAAAGCTCCTCCCTAAGACCAATGGAGGTCCTTTAGGTCAGACGCCTCACTGTCGTCTTAAGAAGAAATCAAGGTTTCCATGATTGAATTCTAGACCCTTTTTTGATCAATCGAGACCCTCTTCAAGATGAAGTCCGTCCTCTTTAGCCTCACAAAATGGGCTCTTGTCCTCCGCCGGAGCAACATTCATAAAATGGACTACGTCATCGTGTTCAAGAGATTAAGGAGGCAATGGCGAGACTTGTTCAGGTGCCCTGATCTCCTCCTTGAGACTCCGAAAGACTCCAAAGGGTTTTCTTGCCCCCGGAACGTAATCTATATCGGGGATATTGAAAAGATGAATATCTCAGGAGACCTGTTCCTTTACAGAATACAGAACATCTGTGATGAAAACACATGAACTAATTTAGGGTCCCTTGTCAATTTGGACGCCCACACCTATAACTCGCACCAAAGATTAATCCTTTCATGGAATTCTACTAGTCCAGTGTATCTTCCCGCTACGTTTTACGACTTTAGTTGTTTATTCTAGCTACAATCTGCCGATTTTGTTCAGCGGAGGATATAAGGAAAAGTTCCGCAGTGAAAGGATTGATAGCCCCAGGTTTGAATACCTCGTGCGGTTTGTGCCGGACAACAACCTTTTCATTGCACCCTCTAGAGATGGGAGAAGCACCATTGGCTGAATGAAATTGCCTAGCTTTAATCAGAACAAATGGAAATTGTCAAAACAAATGAAAAGTTTAAGCGAGATGTGTTTAACCTTTTTGCTGAACAATTGGTTCCCCTTTGTTGACTAAGATAGTCTGGCGGCAGCCGGTACAAGTGTGTGTATTGTGGAGAGCAGTTAAAAGGTTAATCTGAGACTCAAGCTCCATTCTTGATTAAAGTCCACCATTCCCATGGTCCAATCATTCGACATTACCTAAAAAAAAAAAAAAAAAAAAAAAAAAAAAAAAAAAAAAAAAAAAAAAAAAAAAAAAAAAAAAAAAAAAAAAAAAAAAAAAAAAAAAAAATTGCATAAGGGGCCAGTAGACCAAAAAGGTTGAATAGATGTAACTGCGTCACCTGAAAGTTCATTCGATTTGTGCGACTTGCAAAGCTGTATTGACGTCACCATCGCAAGATCTACGGTTCAATGCCTTCTCCCTGCCGTTTCTTGTTTGGTGTGTGTGTGTGCGTGTGTGCTTAAGTGCGTGTATGGAGTGCCGAGGTAGAGTGTCACAAACTTATCTTCCCTTTCATCATTGGTTTCCTGTTTTTCTTAATTTTCCTCTTCCCTTCCGTCTTTTTATTTTCTTTTTTCCTCTTCCGTGTCCCTTCTCTTCCCGCTTTCCTACTCTCGTGTTTCCCCTCCCTTTTTTCCCATAAATAAATACCTTTCCACTCTCGCGAGACTAACTGCCATTCAAAAAAAAAAAAAAAAAGGACTGCTGATCCCTTTTAACTTTTACTATCCCTTCTCTCAATTTACCTCTGCAAATCTGTGCGATATTTCCCCTAAGTATATAAGCGCTGGTCAGCACCAACGAAATATATATATATATATATATATAAATATATATATATATATATATATATATACATATACATATATATATATATATATATATATATATATATGAAGTTTTACTTTAAATTATGATGCACATTTATCATTGCTAATGTAAGAATGATTGATGAACGTTCTATCTGAACAGGCAATTTCAGGTTAAGATTAAAACACTGGAAGTTTGAAATGCGCCGTTACATTTTGCTTCCAACAAACGGAAATTATATATATATATATATATA
>NC_134791.1:35929329-35934329 GCF_046742065.1 Oratosquilla oratoria | reverse complement strand
TCTTTCTGTGAAATAGTTTTGTATCCAGCTTGCAATTTTCTGTTTTATGCCGATTTGTTTGACTTTTTTCATGAGGATCGACTGATCAACTTTATCGAACGCTTTCGAAAAGTCCAAGTATACGACATCTACTCCAATTTCTTTTTCCAGGTAACCAAGTATGTCCATTCTATGCTGTAAAAGTTGCGACAAACAGGATCGTCCTTGTCGAAAACCGTGTTGGCCTTTATTATATAACTCGTTTCTTTTCATGAAGTCGACAATTCGCTTTACAAGGATCCTCTAAAAAAATCTTTATAATATGCGAGGTTTTCCCCACAGGTCTATAATTTTTGGCAGCCGCTTTATACCTTTAAATATCGGTGTAACTAGACTTTGTTTTAGCACTCTCGGGACCTGACCTGCATCTAATGAAGTACGCCATAGTATGTACAACAGGAGTATAGCTGGAACCATATCTGGTCCTGCAGCAGAGAATGTATTTATTATCGGCTGAAAGAAACCTGCACAGCGAAGCTATAGCGATAATCCCATACCACACTCCTGGTCATATGGCCATTTCCCGAAGGTTGAGTGTGGTTTGAATTTTCCGCCAAAATCATCGGAAATTTAAAATTCCCGGCTCTGTGCAGGCATGCGCATTGTCGACCCCACCTCCCCCTCCCTATCCCCTCCCTTCTTACCCGGCTAGCTCGAGCCGGGCGTCGCGTCACTTAGATCGCGGAAACGGGACGGAGTGGTTAACTCGCTGCCCACATGGGAGCAGGCGGTCCCGTTTCCTGCTGGTTAATCGTCTGTTAGTTTTATCGCTTTCCGCTTGGCTGCTGGTTTGTCCCATTCTTCGACTTTGATTTTATACGAGCACAATCCGTCCCCGTCTTCGAGCCGTCCCTGGTAAACAACCCGGGTCCTCTCGGAGGACAGGGGACGTGTCTTATGGTACGGAGTGTGGCGCCCCCCAGGGTCATCAGGCCTCTCGGCAGCCCCATACCTCCGACCAACATCGGTCCTCTATTGCCTCACGGTTTGTATCAGGCCCTAGGCGTAGACTTTGACCATATACGATCGCAATCCGTCCCCGTCTTCAGGCCGTCCGTGGTAAGAACCCGGGCCTCTCGGAAGACAGGGGACGTGTCTTATGGTAGGGAGGGTGGCGCCCCCCAGGGTCATCAGGCCTCTCGGCAGCGCCATACCTCCTACCATCATCGGTCCTCTATTGCCTCACGGTTTGTATCAGGCCCTAGGCGTAGACTTTGACCATATACGATCGCAATACGTCCGTCTCCAGGCCGTCCGTGGTAAGAACCCGGGCCTCTCGGAAGACAGGGGACGTGTCTTATGGTACGGATTGTGGCGCCCCCCAGGGTCATCGGGCCTCTCGGCAGCGCCATACCTCCGACCATCATCGGTCCTCTATTGCCTCACGGTTTGTATCAGGCCCTAGGCGTAGACTTTGACCATATACGATCGCAATACGTCCCCGTCTCCAGGCCCTCCGTGGTAAGAACCCGGGCCTCTTTGAAGACAGGGGGACGTGTCTTATGGTACGGAGTGTGGCGCCCCCCAGGGTCATCAGGCCTCTCGGCAGCGCCATACCTCCGACCATCATCGGTCCTCTATTGCCTCACGGTTTGTATCAGGCCCTAGGCGTAGACTTTGACCATATACGATCGCAATACGTCCCCGTCTCCAGGCCGTCCGTGGTAAGAACCCGGGCCTCTTTGAAGACAGGGGGACGTGTCTTATGGTACGGAGTGTGGCGCCCCCCAGGGTCATCAGGCCTCTCGGCAGCGCCATACCTCCGGTCATCAATGGTCCTCTAACAGCCTCATAGCTTGCTTCGTCAGGCCCTAGGCGTAGACTTTGACCTTATACGATCGTAATCCGTTCCCCATACGTCTTCGGGTCGTCCGCGGTAAGAACCCGGGCCTCTCGGAAGACAGGGGGACGTGTCCTATGGTACGGAGGGGGTGCCCCCGAGGGTCATCAGGCCTCTCGGCAGCCCCATACATCCGACCAATAATGGTCCTCTAACGCCTTAATGGCTCCCTTTGTGAGGCCCTAGGCGTAGACTTTGACCTTTTCCACTCGTAATCCGTTCCCCATACGTCTTCGAGTCGTCCGTGGTAAGAATCCGGGCCTCTCGGAGGACAAGGGGACGTGTCCTATGATACGGAGGGTGACGCCCCGAGGGTCATCAGGCCTCGGCAGCCCCATACCTTCGACCAATAATGGTCCTTTAACGCCTTATAACTTGCTTTGTCAGGCCCTAGGCGTAGACTTTGACCTTTTCCACTCGTACTCCGTTCCCCATACGTCCTCAAGTCGTCCGTGGTAAGAACCCGGGCCTCTTGGAGGACAAGGGGACGTGTCTTATGATACGGAGGGTGGCTCCCCGAGGATCATCAGGCCTCGGCAGCCCCATACCTCCGAGCTTCAATGGTCTTCTAACGCCTCACGGCACCACCCTCCTTCCAGGTTTCTTAAGCAAAAATCACCACCCAGCCCTTCTCATGAGCCACAGCCAACCTCTTATCAACTTCACTTGGCTTGAGTTTAAAGATGACTTACCTGATGTTCCACCCCCAAGTAAAACACAAAAGAACTTTAGACTTAGGGAGTCTAGTGTTAGTTAAAATTAGTATAAATTAGTTCAAAGAAACTACAATCATTTAGTGTAATGAGAAGAGGAAAATCAGTTTTAAATAGTACAGTTTAAGTTGGCGCAAAGTGCTAGGTATTACATAAATAAAATGCCTTGACCTTGAAAAAAAAAAAAAACACAGGTCGAAATGGACATGACTTCTCCTATTCAACTTAAGCTAATATATAGTCATGATGGTCAAGAATTTTACCATGTTGAAATTAATTTCAACGCTCACTGTAACTCAGATCGAAATGACCATGACTTTTCCTATTCAACTTAAGCTAATCTACAGTCATGATGGTCGAGAATTTTACCATGTTAAAATTAATTTCGACGCGCACTGTGACTCAGGTCGAAATGGACATGACTTTTCCTATTCAACTTAAGCTAATCTATAGTCATGATGGTCAAAAACTTTACCATGTTAAAATTAATTTCAACGCTCACTGTGACTCAGGTCGAAATGACCATGACTTTTCCTATTCAACTTGAGCTAATCTACAGTCATGATGGTCGAGAATTTTACCATGTTAAAATTAATTTCGACGCTCACCGTGACTCAGGTCGAAATGGACATGACTTTTCCTATTCAACTTGAGCTAATCTACAGTCATGATGGTCGAGAATTTTACCATGTTAAAATTGATTTCGACGCTCACTGTGACTTAGGTCGAAATGACCATGACTTTTCCTATTCAACTTAAGCTAATCTGTAGTCATGATGGTCAAGAATTTTACCATGTTAAATTAATTCAACGCCCACTGTGACTCAGGTCAACATGGACATGACTTTTCCTATTCAACTTAATTTAATCTACATTCATGATGGTCGAGAATTTTACCATGTTAAAATTAATTTCGACGCTCACTGTGACTTAGGTCGAAATGAACATGACTTTTCCTATTCAACTTAAGCTAATCTGTAGTCATGATGGTCAAGAATTTTACCATGTTAAACTAATTCAACGCCCACTGTGACTCAGGTCAACATGAACATGACTTTTCCTATTCAACTTAATTTAATCTACAGTCATGATGGTCGAGAATTTTACCATGTTAAAATTAATTTCGACGCTCACTGTGACTTAGGTCGAAATGAACATGACTTTTCCTATTCAACTTAATTTAATCTACAGTCATGATGGTCCAGAATTTTACCATGTCAAAATTTATTTCAACGCTCACTGTGACTCAGTCATGTCACGGTATGATAAGATGACGTCATTATGTGATAAATTGACGTCACCATGTAGTCCTATGACGTCAATTTGTGTCCCTGTGACGTCACGAGACGATCCTATGGCGCCATGATCAATCCGGTGACGTCACAGTATAATCACATGATGTCACTAGGTATTAAACATATAGAAGTCCGCTTGTGGGTGATGAGACGTCACAAATTGCCATAGAACACTATTGGATGAAGACGCTCGCCACGGGCTTCGAGGACTTCCCGCGGGAAGACTTGGGGTGAGTTGGATACATACCGAGGGTCCAGGCCCGTCTTCGTGGGAGACGCTCAGGAAACGTCTTCACCCAGGACGAAGCCTCTTGACTAACGCCCACGGACGAGGTCGCTCGGAAACGAACTTGGCCTCGCATACTCCCTTTCGGTTTCTCGCTTACCCCGAGGATCTTCACGAAAGTAGTGAGAGTGGTAGGCGTACGTTGGACGGAAGCAAGCGTCTCCACACTCATGTTCCTAGACGGCTAGTTGATGCATTTGCCCACCGGGGAGGGTGCATCGGCCGACATCTCAGTGGCTCTGAGTGTGTTGGCGGACGTGGAGTTCGGGGTGGACTGGGACGGGTCTGCCCTTGCTCCCACACAGAGACTTTATTGGCTCGGGATTGAGTGGGACACAGTCAGCGTCCTTCGGGTGCTCCCCTGCGCCAAAAGAGCGTGCTTCTCTCACACGTCCTCCCTCCTTCGGTGGCGGGGGGGGGGGGGGGGTTGCCTCAACTTCGCGACCCCGGCCCTTCCACTGAGCCGCTTGGGGCGCCGACGGCTGGTACGGGAGGTCGACAGGAGCATACTGCTTCTCCCGCGTGACCTGCCCGGGCCGATACCCTCAGCACTCCACAGGTTGTTGCGTCCCTGGCTTCGGTCGGGGGCCCTACGCCGGTCGCTCTGTCCAGGTTTCAAGAGATCTACGTAGTGTAGCAACTACGCCCACAAGTGTTCGAGTCGTTCTCCCTCCGCTACGGCACCCCAGAGGTGGACCTGTTTGCCTCCCCAAACACGACCCAGCTCCCCCTTTACCTCACCTGCATCCAAAGGACACGCACAGGAGGCCCAGACGCCTTCACGGAGGACTGGAACAGCTGGAGGTACGTATTCATTTTCCTTCTCC
>NC_134791.1:35856829-35921829 GCF_046742065.1 Oratosquilla oratoria | reverse complement strand
AGTAATGACATGTTTATTAGGTACTATTAATGACAGTTTTAATGTGTACTAATAAGGAAAATTTAAGAATATAATATTTTGACAAGTTTGGAAGGTACTATTAATAATGAAATTAATGTTTAATAATAATGACAATTTTAGAATTTATTAATAATGACAATTTTTTAATATACTTATGATGATAAGTTTAAAATATACAAAAAATGACAAAATTACAATAACTTAATAATGACAAATTCAGAATATACTAAACAATGGTATATTTAGGATATACTAATAATAAGAAGTTTAGAATATTCTAATAAAGACAAGTAAGGAATGTACTTATAATAACAAGTTTAGAATATACTAAAAAAGATAAGTTTAGAAGGTACTAATAATGACATGTTTAAAATATATTAATAATGACCAGCTCGGAATATACCAATAATAACAACTTTTGACATGTTTAGAATATATTAATAATGACCAGTTCAGAATATACCAGTAATAAAAACTTTTGAATGTAGTATTAACAATAACTTCAATATGTACAATAATAAAAAGATTAGAATATACTAATTATAATAAGTTTAGAAGGTACTACTAATGATAGCTTTAATGTGTACTAATAATGAAAAGATTAGAAGATACTGCTTATGATAAACTTTATGTGTATTAATAAAGACAAGGGCAGAAGGTAGTATTAATGTTTCTTTAATGTGTAATAATAATGACAAGTTTTGAAAGTACTTATTATGACAAGTTTAGAAGGTACTATGAAGGATAACATGAATGTGTAGTAATGACATGTTTAGAGGGTACTAATAATAAGTTTAGAAGGTAGTATTAATGATAAATTCAATATGTACTAATAATTTCAAGTTACAAGGTTCTATTAATGATAGATCTAATGTGTACTAATAATTACAAGTTTAGATTTTGCTAATAATGTCAAGTTTAGAAGCTACTATTAATGATAACTTTAATGTGTACTAATAATGACAAGTTTAGAATATACTAATACTTATGAATTTAGAAAATTATATCTTAGTGTATAATAATGACACGTTTACAAGGTATATTAATGATAACTTTAATGTGTACTAATAATGACAAGCTATAGGGTACAATTAATGAACTATTTAATGTGTACTAAAAATAAAAAATTTAGAAGGTACTAATTTTGACAAGTTTAGAGGGTACTATCAATGATAACTTCAATCTGTACAATTTTAGAACATACTAACAATGTAAAATATGGAAGGCACTATCAATGCTAATCTTAATGTGTTCTAATATTGATAACTTTAGAAGGTGCTATTAATGATACATTTAATGTGTACTAATAACAGCAAGTTTAGAATGTACAGTATTAATAATGAGAAGTTTAGAAGGTACTTCTAAAGATAACATTAATGTGTACTAATAATGACAAGTTTAGAATATACTAAAAATGACAAGTGTAGAATAAACCAATAATGACAATTTTAAAATATACTAATATACATATATTCAGTTTAGAAGGAACAGTTAATGATAACGTTAATGTGTACTAATATTGAAATAATAATAATTACAAGTTGAAAAGGCACTATTAATCATAAACCTAATTTGTACTAATAATGCATATTAATAATGACATGTTTAGAAGATACTATTAATGATAACGTAAATGTGTACTATTTATGACAAGTTTAGAATATACTAATAATGACAAGTTTAAAAGGTACTATTAATGATAACTTTAAAGCGTTCTAATTATGAAAAGTTTAGAATATAGTAAATTCACAATTTTAGAAGGTACTATGTAATAATAACCTTAATGTATACAAACAATAATTAGTTTAGAATACACTAATAATGTCTTTTTAATATACAAGCCGCGGGCTTCGCCCTCCCCGCCTTTGCCGGGGGCTTGGCTGCGCAAACAGCAGCCTACGGCCGCAGCTCTCCGCGCTCTAATCCCACGATAGGAATCCCGTGCTGGGGATCCCGTGTTGGGGTTCCACCCCGAGGCCGAGGCCAAACCCAAGGGACATTTTTTACTGGTCAGTTCAAGGGAACATGGCGACCACTGAGGACTTGCGACCACTGAGGACTTGCGACCACTGAGGACTTGCGACCTTTGAGGACTTGCGACCTTTGAGGACTTGTTACCTTTGAGGACTTGTTACCTTGAAGGACTTGTTACCTTGGAGGACTTGTTACTTTGGAGGACTTATTACCTTGGAGGACATATTACCTTGGAGGACTTATTACCTTGGAGGACTTATTACCCTGGAGGATTTATTACCTTGGAGGATTTACAACCTCGTAGGACTTGCAACTTCAGAGGACTTGCACCCCCCCTAGGACTTACGACCTCGGAGGACTTACAGCATCGAAGGGCTTACAACTTCGGAGGACTTGCACCCTTGGAGGACTTGCACCCTCGGAGGACTTGCACCCTCGGAGGACTTTCACCCTCGGAGGACTTGCACCCTCGGAGGACTTGCACCCTCGGAGGATTTGCACCCTGGGAGGACTTGCACCCTCGGAGGGCTTGCACCCTCGGAGAACTTGCACCCTCTGAGAACTTACAGCCTCGAGAGGCTTACTGCCTCGGAGAACTTACGACCTCGGAGGACTTACAGACCCCCCTATCCATTTTTAAAATGTGTCACCTTTGAAATGGTTTAATTTTTATTATTATTTTTTATATTATTATAAATTTTATTTGTTTCTTTTTATTCATTTATCATTATGATATTTTTTCCGCATCCGACCTAGTTATGGACCAAAAGGTCTCCTGTCGGGAAAACCCCTTACACGGGTGTGCCCAGATTGCCGTAACACGCTGGTTCAGTTTTGGTCAAAAAGAGCAGAATGGTCAAAAGTAGAAGAGTTTTTTTTTTTTTTTTTTTTTTTTTTAATATATATCAACAATGACATTTTAGAAGGTACTATTAATGATAAATTCAATGTGTACTAATAAAGACTATGTATAGAGTATACTAATAATGACATGTTTAGAATATTCTAATTATAACATGTTTTATACAAATAGTGGCAAACTTAGCATATAATGATGACAACTTTAAAAGGTACATTTAATGATAACTCTAAGTTTAGAATATATAAATAATGAGATGTATAGAATATACTAATAATGTCAAGTGTAGAATATTCAAATATAGACAACTTAGAATATACTAATAATGACTAGTTTTGAACATTCTAACAATGATATACTAATGATGACAAATTTAGAATATTCTAATAATAACATGTTCAGAATGTACTCTTAATGATAACTTTAACTTGTACTAATGACGACAAGTTTAGAATATAATAATAACGATAAAATTAGAATATACTAATTATGACAAGTTTTGAAAGTACTATTAATGATAACTTTAATGTGTACTAATAGAAACAAGTCTAGAAAATACGAGTTTAGAAGATACTATTGATGATACCTTGAATGAGTATTGATAATGACAACTTTAGAATATACTGATAATGACAAGTTTATAAAGCATTATTAATTATAACATAAATGTGTACTAATAATGACAAGTTTATAAAGCATTATTAATTATAACATAAATGTGTACTAATAATGACAAGTTTATTAGTTACTATTAATGAAAATTTTAATGTGTACCAATAATAAAAATTTACAAATATACTAGCATTGATAAGTTTATAAGGTTAATAATAACTTTAATGTTTACTAATAATGACAACTTTTGAATATTTAATAATGACAAGTTTAGAATATACTCATAATTACAGTTTTAGAGTTTAACATCTACTAAAATTGCAAAATTAGAATAAGCTAATAATGACAAATTTAGAATACACTAATAATGACATGTTTAGAATATACTAATAACGACAAAATTAGAATATACTTATAATGAACAATTTAGAATACACTAATAATGACGAAGTTTAGAACATACTAAAAATGAAAATTTTCAAGGTACTATTAATGAAAACTTAAACTTGTACAAATAATGACATGTTTGGAATACTGAAATGACGAATTTAGAATATACTAAAAACGACAAGTGTAGAAGGTATTATCAATGATAACTTTAATGTGTACTAATGATGATAAGTGTACTATAAAGTTTCTAAAGTAGTATTAATGATAACTTTAATGTGCACTAATAATAACAATGATAAGTTTAGAAGCCACTAATAATGACAAGTTTAGAAGGCACTATTAATGATAACTTTAATGAGTACTAATGTTTAGAAGGTACTACTAATGAGAAGTGTAGAAGGTACTATTAATGATAACTGTAATGCCTACTAAAAATGATAAGTTTAGAAGGTACTATTCATGATAACTTGAACATGTACTACAAGTAACAAGTTTAGAATGTGCTAATAATGTAAGTTCACTGTTAATGATAACTTAATGTGTTCTAAGAATAAAAAATTTAGCAGGTGCTAATAATGACCAGTTTCGAATATACTCTTCATGACAAATTAAACGTGTACTAATAAGGACAAGTTTAGACGATATATTTAATATGTAATATGAATAACAAGTTTATAAGGTACTAATAATGCCATATTTCGTATATACTAATAATGACAAGTTTAGAATATACTCATAATAACAAATTTAACGTATACTATCAATGATAACTGTATGATAAGAAAAAAGTATAGTATATACTAATAGTGTTCAGGCAAAATAAGGTTCGACTTGGAACAAATTGCAACAGAATTGTTTTCACCACAGGGCATGCCCATGAGGTGTCTAGAACATCATACTAAAATTCCTAAGAAATCCACGTTGAGAAAATATGTCTAATTTGCATAAATCCAAGATGGCCGCCAATTTTCGATAATTTGCCATATCTCCGCATTTAGATGTAATAATTGAGTAATTTAAAGTGCTAAAATGGGGTTTTTGAACACAAGAATTGACGTGGAATAGGTTACATTTTTATTGGATAAAGAATTTATAGCCAAAAATCCAATATGGGCAAAAAATATTGAAAATATTTCATATACGTGGTATACGAACCATAAGAAAAAAATATATATATAACTCCAATAATAAATAAAAATGTGCCTGTTATGCTGCCTCATGTGACTAACTCTTGACTAACTGTATTTTTGTTTCTATTCCAGGGTAATTAATCTGAGATTCAGCAAACATTGACAATGGAGAAGTGTCGCATCTGTAATGAATCAATCTCTGACGGAAAGGCGACAGTTGTTCTTCGAACAAAAGGCAGCGATGGCGTGAATCGTGCAAGTAGTCAACGTGGTAGCGATTTGGTAGTGAATCCAGGAGAGACACTACACGTGGAATGTCGCCGCAACTATTGCATTGCACGTTACCTAGCAAGGCAGCAACAACCACCAAAACCCGGCTGTGAGCTCCGTTCTGAACTACAATTCAATTTTCAAGAACACTGCTTGTTTTGTGGACTGGTAGGAAGCAAAGAGAACTGGGTGTTTTCCCAGTTAGAACAGAAGACTTTCAGAAGAGTATCCTTCAGGTTTGTCATTCTAGAAATGACGAATGGTCTGCAACAGTATTAGGCAGAATAGCATCGGTGAATGACCTACACGCAGCGGATGCAATGTATCACCAGCAGTGCAGTAGCAACTTTAGGACAGGGAAAGGCATTCCTACTAAGCACTCTTTAGACACCAGTGGTACTGGAGACAAATCAAAGAGGCTCAAACTCGGAAGGCCTGAGATAGACGAGAGAACGTCAGCGTTCCTGGAAGTGGCTCAGTTCTTAGAAGAAAATGACGAGGAGCAAACCACCTTGTTCTCAAAATGTCAGAGTTTCTTCAAAACATGAAAACTAAAATAAAGGAGCACTTTGGCGAGAGGGTTATAATGACTGTGCTGAGCACCAAAGAATGTGTGGTCACACTGCGAGATTCAGCAAGCTCAATCCTCTATGCATTCCACAAGCAACAGAAAGCTGAAAATATTGAAGATAACAAGTTGAATATTATTGAAGCTGCTGCAAAACTCATTGCCAGTGATGTAGTCCATGGAAACCCCAAAGGATTTCTATCCAGACACGGGAGACATTGCTGATTCTACTAGCTACATTCCAAACTCATTGCAATTACTGCTTAGGACTATGTTTGCTGGTAAAAATGTTGGTGTAAAACTTGCTTCGATTGGGCAAGGGATAATAGCCCCTCTTCAGCTTGGCCTAGGTATCCAGATGCACCACCATTTTGCGTCACGTTTTTTTGGTGGACACGCTTCACGGGCATGGGTTTTCATCTTCCTATGCTGAGGTCATGAAATATGAACGGAGTGCAGCTGTTGTACAAGGTACTGAGATCCCTGGGTATTTCGAAGAGCACCACATAGAGTATATTGCCGATAATGTGGACCATAATGTGGCAACAATTGATGGCACAGGGACATTCCATGGAATGGGCATTATAGCTGCTGTTACGCCAGAAACAAAAACAAGTAAGGCTGTCCCCAAAGTCTGTGTGACGGATAAAGAGATTGCTGCCATTGGTCGCATTAACATTCAGTACTTCAAAATTCCTCCAGCATTAGAACCTATCATCTACAATCCACTGGTTTGCACGACAGAAGAGGATCCAACATCAGAGTTAGATATACTGTGGAAGACATCCTTACTGTGGGTCCTATCCATGCCAGCATGCGCAAACATCAACGATGCAATGCAGAATTTCAGCGGGGTCTCCTACGAAACCAGCGACCAGCACAAAGATATTTCCAAGGCTAGACAGGCCAGAGATGTCAAGGACACCCTCGATCTTATCAGCTATCTGAAGGAAAGAGATCCATTCAAGGAGAATACCTCACTTCACAACATTGCTAATGGCATGGCCGCTCAGGACGGAGTCAATGTTGACCAAGCAAAAGAAATTGGAGACAAGATTCTTGTGAGCATGGCAGGGAAATCTGTGAAAGAGTTCACCTTCCGAAAAGCCGATGAAGCAATGACACTTGCATCCAGATCAACTGTCAAAGTCAGAGGGGAATCTGTAGTAGTGGATCCACGATTGGTGTTCCAGCGACTAGTAATTGTAGGTGAACGGTGCGAAGACTTGTCAACGTTATTTAAGTTCGAACTCTGTAGCCACCCTCGTGCCTTATTTGACTCGTCATCCCTTCCCTTGCAGGCCCATAACCATCTTTCTCACTCCCCATTTCTATTCTCCTTCCTTCCTCTTCTTGTTCCCCTTTTCCTTCAACTTTTCTTCTCCTTCTTTCCCTTCCCGGTTTCCCCCACTTCGTACCACTTTTCCAATTCCATTTTTCCTTCCCTTCTGTCCCTCTTGCTTATGTTTTCAGTAACCTTCATCACCCTTTCTCTTGTTTTTCCTCACCCCTTCTCCCTATTTCTCCCCTTCTCCTCCCATCCCCTGCTCCTCCATTCCGTTATCCACATCTTTTTCACCCTTCCGTATCTTTCTCCCTCTTCCGTCCTCCTTCTTCCCACACTTCTCGATATCTCCCTCCTACCTTATTTCACATTCCCATACATTCTATATTATCCTCCCTATTCCTCTTTAGCCCCATTTCTTTCCCTAACCTCCTCTCATTCTCTTGTGAGAATTTGAAAATTTGATCGAGAGTTTTTGTGAAATCTCCTACTTGAGCTTTATTTATACATGCTATTTCAATCAGACATTGGTTTCATTTAAGTTGTATTTTAGAAAAAGGTATATCCCGACCCCCACCCCCACCCCTCTAACTGTAGAAGAACTGGTCATGGTCAATTCCGGGAGATACGCAGAAATGTCAAATACTATAGTTACCACTAAAATATGAAGTTTTTAAGATTCTATAAATCCAAAGAAAGCAAAATAGTATAGGATTGACTTTAGTGTTTAACAACCATTCCTTTAGTAAAATGTTCACGAGATTACTGACACGACTATGATTCCAAGAATACACTCGGGTGCTATGAAAGGGCAAATGTCAAATATGAGAATTAATATTATTGGTCCGGATAGGAATAAAAGCTTGTGATTTGTCAGCTTCCAACTTTGCGTTTTCCAAATACTGCTTTCGTCCTCATGATAAAAATCCATTTAACCATTAGTTAGAAATGTTGCGAGTAATGATACTTATTTTTCACTCTCTCTGCCTACCTTTTATCTTGAACATACTTTTCTCAACCTTCTATTGTGTTCGTGCTCATCCATTTTCAGATTTTTTTTATTGATTTTTTTTTCATTTATTTATTTATTTTGACAGCTCCTTTACTATTTTCGATCTATAGTAACGTTTCTCAACCAGGGTTCCGCTAAAGGTCCCTATGGGTTACGCGAGAACAAGTGAGATAAGCTAATGCACTTTTGATTTTTTTTTATTCAATTTCATATACGTTATATAATTCAACACGCACGACATATTCTTGGTTATTGTAATAATGTGATGTAAAAATCATCCTATCTTACCTAATATTATGATGATAAAATGAGAAGGATATGGTAATGTTTTTGTTTTTTTGCGCAGGGGTTCCTTGAGACATGCAATTTATTTTAAAGGTTACAACGCAGGGGTAAAAAGGTTGAGAAACGCTGCACTAGAGTATTTATTTTTTCTTCCAACTGTATAAGTATTGCATAACTTCTTTGTCAAGTCTTGCGATCGCCGAATGGAAGGCGGCCTGTTTGGTAGGCCGCCTTCCATTCCAGCATCTTCGGCTCTATTTTCTCTCAATCTGCATTTTCATCTCTCATATATTTGTTTAAAAATCGTTTTATGGCTATACTCTTTAGAGGTTTTGATTTGGCATGTTTTAGTTTGCCCACAACTAGCCTTTGGTCTGAACCACATGACATCAATATTATGTTTTTTAAATCTAAAAAATCTTGTTATGTTTTTATATAAGGTGAATTATGGGCTTGTCGGTGTAGTTTTGCCGTATGCTTTTCTACCCGTACCAAGTCCTTTGCGGTCTTTTTCAATGTGTCCATTCAGATCACCCATGATAACTACATTTTCGACGTATGGTAAGTCGTTCTTAACATTCTGGAGGGATTCATGGAATACTTATCTTTTTTTTCATGGTAGTTATCATGCAAAACCGTTCTACATTTTCGTACAAGTCTTGTTTCACATAAAGCAAGTATGTCGACTTTCTTTTCCTTTAGCACTAAAATCAGTTCCTCCTCCTTTCCTCTAAGCGTTCCTACATTTAATGTAGCCATTGGCAAAAATTTCCGGGTCCATTTCAGAGTTCCGAGGCACAAAATGAGTTTCTTGAGCACTATTTCCCGGTTCACTAGGCCTTTTCCACACCATTCGAGACTATTAATTTGGTACCACGTGGCGTCCATTCCCTTTCGGTTACAGGTCTAGGTCCACATGATGAGGGCCTCCGCCGGTCTATGTCAACCATGGATGTTGCGCTCCTCCAGGTCGCAAACCACGGTTATTTTTCATCACATGAGAAAATAGGTCAAGAACCCGTAGAGCAAAAAAGTTTATATTATTGGCTGTCTTGAGTTCTATGACCAATAATAACAAGTTTTAGTTCCATGTCATCTGTGGGGAACGGAGAACTGAGTGATACAGGAAAGCGATCACATGTTACTTTTTTATTCCTTTTACACACGACGCCCGTAGGTACGCATCTATTTATATCACACACACATACACACACACTTACACACTCACACACACACACACACACACACACACACACACACACACACACACACACACACACACACACACACACACACACACACACACACACACACACACACACACACACACACGCACACGCACACGCACACACACACACATAAGGAGCACAAACGAACAATTTCATCTTCTGCGTCTGTCTCACAAACCTGACAAGTGTGAACATAGGTTGGTAAATCTTAGCATATGAGACACACGACGCACGTAGGTACGCATCTATTTGTATCACACACACACACACACACACACACACACACACACACACACACACACACACACACACACACACACACACACACACACACACACACGCACACACACACACACACATAAGGAGCACAAACGAACAATTTCATCTTCTGCGTCTGTCTCACAAACCTGACAACTGTGAACATAGGTTGGTAAATCTTAGCTTATCGCTATCAACCCTTTCACTGTGATGGTATCTTTATACACTTTAGTCTTGCTAATGCCAAAATTATTTTATACAATTTAGGGCAGAAACTCATATCTAAATATAATAGCAAATTTAAGATCTTGTTTTACCTCACGCCAGGTGGTGACGATGAGGGGGTCAGATCTTAGATGCGTAGTTAAGATTGTTCCTATAATGGAACTTTAGACGACACTAAAATGAATCTGATATTGACAACATTAGGATATAGGCCTAGTAATAATAACAAGTTTAGAATATTCTAATAATGACAAGTTTAGAAGGTACTAATAATGATAACTTTAACTTTACTAGTTTGGAAATTAGTACTAATGACAAGTTTACAAAGTAACATTAGTGATAACTTCAATGTGTACTTATAAAGATAAGTCTAGAAAATACAAATAATGACAAGTTTAGAATGTATTATTGATAATTTTAATGAGTACGAATAATAACAAGTTTAGGATATATTTACAATGACTTTAGAATATACTAATAATGACAAGTTTATAAGTAACTATTAATGATAAATGTGTACTAATAATGAGAAGTTCATAATGTGCTAAATACAACAAATTTAGAAGTAATAACAAGTTTATTAGGTACTATTAATAAAAAATTTAATATGTACTGATAATGAAAATTTAGGAATATACTAGTATTGACAAGTTTAGAAGTTAATTTTTAATAATAATGAGAAGTTAATATTTAATAATAATGAGAAGTTAATATTTAACCCATTCAACTCCGATGACAAGATGTCTTGTCATTTGGTCAAATAAAACAAAAAATCATAAAACACCAAAATGTTTGATCAAACACCAGAAAAATATGACGTCAGTCCTCGCTTCGCTGCGAGCGAAGCGAGGACTAACGTCATATTTTTCTGGTGTTTGATCAAACATTTTGGTGTTTTATGATTTTTTGTTTTATTTGACCAAATGACAAGACATCTTGTCATCGGAGTTGAATGGGTTAATAATAATGAGATGTTTGAGATATACTAATAATGACAATTTTAGAATATGCTAATAATGACAAGTTTGAAATATACAAAAATGAAAAAATTACAATGAATTAATAATGACAAATTCTGAATATACTAAACAATGGCATATCTAGTATATACTAATAATAAGAAGTTTAGAATATTCTAATACAGACAAGTTTATAATATAATTTTAATAAGTTTAGAATATACTAAAAAAGAATAGTTTAGAAGGCCCTATTAATGATAACTTTAATGTGTACTAATAATGACATATTTAGAATATACTAATGATGACCAGTTCAGAATATACCAACAATAAAAAAATGAACGTAGTATTAACAATAACATCAATATTTACAATAATAGAAAAATTAGAATATACTAATTATAATACGTTTAGAAGGTACTATTTATGATGATTTTAATGTATACTAATAATGATAAGATTAGAAGATACTACTTATGATAAATTTTATGTGTATTGATAAAGACAAGGGAGGAAGATAGTATTAATGTTTTCTTTCATGTGAAATGATAATTACAAGTTTAGAAGGTACTAATTATGTAGAAGGTACTATGAAAGTGTAGTAATAATGACATGTTTAAAAGGTGCTATTAATGAGAAATTTAGAAGGTAGTATTAATGATAACTTTAATGTGTACTAATAATTTCAAGTTACAAGGTATTGATAATGACAGGTTTACAAGGTACTATTACTGATAAATCTAATGTGTACTAATAATTACAAGCTTAGATTGTGCTAATAATGTCAAATTTAGAATGATAACTTTAATGTTTACTAATAATGACAATTTTAGAATATACTAATAATTGTTAATTTAGAAGACACTATACGAGTAGATGGTATCTTAAAAGTGTATAGTAATGACACGTTTAGAAGGTCTATTAACTTTAATGTGTACTAATGATGACAAGCTATAAGGTACAATTAATGAAATCTTTAATGTGTACTTTTAATGATAACTTCAATCTGTACTAGTAATGACAAGTTTAGAATATACTATAATGTGTTCTAATACTGACAAGTTTAGAAGGTACTATTAATGATAAATTTAATGTGTACTAATAATGATAAGTCTAGAATGTACTAATAATGAGAAGTTTAGAATATACTTTTAAAGATAAAATTAATGTGTACTAATAATGACAAGTTTAGAATACACTAATAAGGACAAGTTTAGAATAAACCAATAATGACAAGTTTAAAATGTTCTAATATACATATAATAATGTACAGTTTAGAATGTACAATTAATGATAACTTTAATGTGTACTGATAGTGAAATAACAATAATTATAAGTTGAAAAGGTACTATTAATCATAACGTTAGTGTGTACTAAAAATGCAAAGTTTAGCATATATTAGTGATGACATGATTAGAGGGTACTATTAAGAATAACTTAAATGAGTACTATTTTTGACAAGTTTAGAATATTCTAATAATGACAAGTTTAGAAGGTACTTTTAATGATAACTTTAAAGTGTTCTAATAATGAAAAGTTTAGAATATGGTAAAATGGCAAATATAGAAGGTACTATGTAATAATAACCTTAATGTGTGCAAATAATGGTTAGTTTAGAATACACTAATAATATATATTTTTAATATATTAACAATGACATTTTTAGAAGTCACTATTACTGATAACTTCAATGTGTACTAATAAAGACTATGTATAGGATATACTAATTCCAATAATAACATGTTTAGAAGGAACTAATAATGATAACCTTCATGTGTACTACTAATGACAAATTTAGAACATACTAATAATGATAATTTTAGAATATACAAACAGTGGTAAACTTGATGATAAGTTTAAAAGGTACATTTAATGATAACTCTAATGTGAACTAATGAAAACCAAGTTTAGAAGATACTATTACTGACAACTTTAAAGTGTACTAATAATGAAAAGTTTAGAATATACTACAAATGACAAATTAAGAAGGTAATATGTAATAATAACTTTAATGTGTACTAATAACATGTATAGAATACACTAATAATGACAAGTTTAAAATACTTTAATAATGACAACTTTAATGTCTATTAGTATAAGGAAGTTTAGAATATACCAATAATAACAAGTTTAGGAGGTATTAACAAAAACAAGTTTAGAATATTCTAATAATTAAAAATATTGAATTTAATAATATATACTAAACTTTGCATTTTTAGTACACACTAACGTTATGATTAATATTACCTTTTCAACTTATAATTATTGTTATTTTACTATTAGTACACATTAAAGTTATCATTAATTGTACATTCTAAACTGTACATTATTATATGTATATTAGAACATTTTAAACTTGTCATTATTGGTTTATTCTAAACTTGTCCTTATTAGTATATTCTAAACTTGTCATTATTAGTACACATTAATTTTATCTTTAAAAGTATCTTCTAAACTTCTCATTATTAGTACATTCTAGACTTATCATTATTAGTACACATAAAATTTATCATTAATAGTACCTTCTAAACTTGTCAGTATTAGAACACATTATAGTATATTCTAAACTTGTCATTACTGGTACAGATTGAAGTTATCATTAAAAGTACACATTAAAGATTTCATTAATTGTACCTTATAGCTTGTCATCATTAGTACACATTAAAGTTAATATACCTTCTAAACGTGTCATTACTATACACTTTTAAGATATCATCTACTCGTATAGTATCTTCTAAATTTACAATTATTAGTATATTTTAAAATTGTCATTATTAGTAAACATTAAAGTTATCATTGATAGTAGCTTCTAAATTTGACATTATTAGCACAATCTAAGCTTGCAATTATTAGTACACATTAGATTTATCATTAATAGTACCTTGTAAACCTGTCATTATCAATACCTTGTAACTTGAAATTATTAGTACACATTAAAGTTATCATTAATAGTATCCTTTAAACATGTCATTATTACTACACTTTCATAGTACCTTCTACATAATTAGTACCTTCTAAACTTGTAATTATCATTTCACATGAAAGAAAACATTAATACTATCTTCCTCCCTTGTCTATCAATACACATAAAATTTATCATAAGTAGTATCTTCTAATCTTGTCATTATTAGTACACATTTAAGTTATCTTAAATAGTACCTTCTAAACGTATTATAATTAGCATATTCTAATTTCTCTATTATTGTAAATATTGATGTTATTGTTAATACTACGTTCATTTTTTTATTGTTGGTATATTCTGAAGTGGTCATCATTAGTATATTCTAAATATGTCATTATTAGTACACATTAAAGTTATCATTAATAGGGCCTTCTAAACTAGTCTTTTTTAGTATATTCTAACCTAATTAAAATTATATTATAAACTTGTCTTTATTAGAATATTCTATATATGCCATTGTTTAGTATATTCAGAATTTGTCATTATTAATTTATTGTAATTTTTTCATTTTTGTATATTTCAAACTTGTCATTATTAGTATATTCTAAAATTGTCATTATTAGTATATCTCAAACTTCTCATTATTATTAAATATTAACTTCTCATTATTATCAAACATTAACTTCTCATTATTATTAAACATTAACTTCTAAACTTGTCAATACTAGTATATTCCTAAATTTTCATTATTACTACATATTAAAATTTTCATTAATAGTACCTAATAAACTTGTTATTACTTCTAAATTTGTTAAATTTAGCACATTATGAACTTCTCATTATTAGTACACATCATTAATAGTTACTTATAAAGTTATCATTATTAGTATATTCTAAAGTTGTCATTGTAAATATATCCTAAACTTGTTATTATTCGTACTCATTAAAGTTATCAATAATACATTCTAAACTTGTCATTATTTGTATTTTCTAGACTTATCTTTATAAGTACACATTGAAGTTATCACTTTAGAAAGTACTATTAATGATAACTCTAATATGTACTCATAATCACATGTTAAGAATATACTAATAAGGACAAGTTTAGAAAGTACTATTAATGATAACTTTGATATGCACTAATAATGGCAATTGTAGAGGATACTGATAACAAATATTATGAAAATTGAGAATATACTATTATGGGTAAGTTTATAATATACTAACAATGACAAGTTTAGAAAGTTTAATGTATAGTAATGATGATACGTTAAGAACATACTTATAATGACGAGTTTAGAGCATACTAATAATGACAAGTTTACAAGATACTATTAATGATAACTAATACTAATAATGATAATTATAGAACATACTAATAATGATCAGAATAAAGATACTATTAATGATAACTGTAATTGTACTATTAATGACAAGTTTAGAATATACTATTAATGATAACTCATAATCACATGTTTAGAATATACTAATAAGGACAAGCTTAGAAGGTACTATTAATGATAACTTTAATATGCACTAATAATGGCAATTATAGACGATACTGATAATTACAAATATTAGAAGGTAATATCAATGATAACTGTAATGTGTACTAATAATGACAAAGTTAGAATATACGAATATTGACAACTTTGGAAAGTGCTACCAATTTTAATACTAACAAGTTTAGAATATAATAATAATGACAATTTTAGAATAATGACAGTTTTAGAATACACTAATATTGCCATGTTTAGAATATGTTTAATGAACATTATAAATAAAAAAATAAGAACATGCCAATTAAGATGTGTTTAGAAAGTGATATTAATGATAACTTTAATATGTACTAATAAGGATAATTATATAATATACTAATAATGATCAGATTAAAGATATTATTAATGATAAATTTAATATGTACTATTAATGACAAGTTTAGAATGGTAATTTTAATGTGTTCTAATGTGTTCAAATAAAACATTTGGAAAATTCTTTTAATGATAGTTTTAACATGTACTAATTAAAAAATGTATAATGTATTTTTGATAAAACAAGTTTACAATATACTAATGATGTCAAGATAAGATTAGAATATACTAATGTTTAGAAAAAACTCTTAATATGTACTATTAATACTAGAATATACAAGTAATGAAAAGTTTAGATACTACTAATAATAACTTAAATATGTAGCAATAATAACAGGTTTATAATATACTAATAAAGAAAAATTTAGAATACTAATCCTAATACTAACAAGTTTGGATATGTTTAATGTGTACTAATAATGACAAGCTTATAATGTACTAACAGACAAATTAAGAAGGTGCTATTAACTATAAATTTAATGAGTCCTAATAATGACAAAATGTTAATATATACTAATAATTAATCACAGGTTTAGAATATACTTATAATGATATTTAGAATATGCTAAGATTGACAAGTTCAGAAGATACTGTTAATGTTAACTTTAATATTTAGAAATAATGACAAGTGTGGAATATACTAATTACGATAAGTTTAGAAGGTTCTACTAATATTAACTTCTAAACTTTGACAAGTTTTATGTGTACTTATAATCAGAAGTTTACAATATACTGATAATCAGAGGTTTAGAAGGTACAGGTGTGTGTACTAATAATGAAAATATTAGAATATACCAATAATTAAAAGTTTAAAAGGTACTGTTCAAGATAACTTTAATTTGTACTGATAATGAGCAAGTTTACAATATACTAATAAAGACAAGTTTAGACGATAAATAATAAATTCAGTATATACTAATATTGAAATACTAATAATAAAAAGTTTAGAATATGGTAATAACAACAAGTATAGAAGGTACTATTAATGATATACGAATAATGACAACTTTGGAAAGTGCTAACAATCATGTGTATCAATACTAACAAGTTTAGAATATAATAATAATGAAAAGTTTAGAATAATGGCAACTTTAGAATACACTAATATTGCCATGTTTAGAATATGTTTAATGAACACTATAAATAAAAAAAAATTAGAACATGCCAATTAGTGTTTAGAATATTCTAATGGTTAGAAAGTGATATTAATGATAACTTTAATGTGTACTAATAAGGATAATTATATAATATACTAATAATGATCAGATTAAAGATATTATTAATGATAACTTCAATATGTACTATTAATGACAAGTTTAGAATGGTAATTTTAATGTGTTCTAATGTGTTCAAATAAAACATTTGGAAAATGAAAGTTTTAACATGCACTAATAAAAAAAAATTAAAGGGTATTTTTTATAAAAACAAGTTTATAATATACTAATGGAGTTACAATATACCAATGGAGTTACAAAACTCTTAATGTGTACTATTAATGTGTACTATTAATACTAGAGTATACAAGTAATGAAAAGTTCCCTCCTTTCCCCTTATTTAATCTCAAGCATTTGTATCTCATCTTGTACTTGAAAAAGCTGTAATAAGCGAAACGTCGTACAAATAAAGGCTCCATCCGCATATGGTGTTTATCTAGTCAAAAGTTTAGAAGATACTACTAATAATAACTTTAATATGTAGCAATAAAAAAAAAGTTTAGAATACACTAATACTAACAAGTTTGGATAAGTTTAATGTGTATTAATAATGACAAGTTTATAATGCACTAACAGACAAATTGAGAAGGTGCTATTAACTATAAATTTAATGAGTCCTAATAATGACAAAATTTTAATATATACTAATAATCACAGGTTTACTTACTTACAATGATATTTAGAATATGCTAAGATTGACAAATTCAGAAGATACTGTTAATGGTAACTTTAATGTTTAGAAATAATGACAAGTGTTTAGAAATAATGACAAGTGTGGAATATACTAATAATGATAAGTTTAGGTTCTACTAATATCAACTTCTAAACTTTGACAAGTTATTGTTAATAATAACTTTTGTGTATACTTATAATCAGAAGTCTACAATATACTAATAATCAGAGGTTTAGAAGGTACAGGTATGTGTACTAATATGAAAAGATTAGAATATACCAATAATTAAAAGTTTAAAAGGTACTGTTCAAGATAACTTTAATTTGTACTGATAATAAGCAAGTTTACAATATACTAATAAAGACAACTTTAGAAGATAAATAATAAATTCAGTATATACTAATAATAAATTACTAATAATAAAAAGTTTAGAATATGGTAATAACAACAAGTATAAAAGGTACTATTAATGATATCTTTAATGTGTTACAAGTTTAGAATATAGTGATAATGAGAAGTTTAGAAGGTAGTATTATTTACAATTTCATAATGCACTAATAATGAAAAGTTTGGAAGATATTATTAATGATAACGTTAATGTGTACTAATAGATACAAATTTGGAATCTAATAATAATAACTTTTATGTGTTATCAAAATAAAAAGTTTGGAATATACTGATAATGAGAAGTTTAGAATAATTTAATAATGACAATTTTAGAATATACTTTTAATGATAACTTGAATGTGTACTAGTAGTAGTAACCATAAGTGAATTAATAGTGACATATTTAGAGTATACTAATAATAAGTTTAGAATATACAAAGTACTATTGATGACAACTTTATTATGTACCAATGATGAGATGCTTAGAATATGCTAAAAAATGACAGTTTAAAAGGAACTATTAATGATAACCTTAAAAACTAGTGATAATAACAATTTTTGAATATACTAATAATGACAAGTTTAGAAAATACTATCAATGATAACTTTTCAATATACTAATAATGATAAGTTTAGAAAATACTATCAATGATAACTTTTCAATATACTAATAATGACAAGTTTAGAAAATACTATCAATGATAACTTTTCAATCTACTAATAATGACAAGTTTAGAAAATACTATTAATTTACAATGTACTAATACTGAAAGGTTAATACACAAGTAATAAAAAGTTTAGAATAAAAGGTAATGACAACTTTAGAGGAATGTAATATTGACATGATTAAGATATAGCAATAATGAGAAGTTTAAAAGGTACTGTAAATGAAATACAAGTAATAAAACTTTTAGAATAAAAGATAATGACAAGTTTAGAAGAATGTAATACTCACATGTTTAAAATATAGCAATAATGATAAGTTTAAAATATCCTATTAATGTGGAAATAATGAAACGTAATAATGAGAAGTTTAGAAAGTACTGTTAATGAAAACTTTCATGTGTACTAATAATGAAAATTTACAATATACTAACTAAGACAAGTTTAGAATATGCTAATATAATAACTATAATATAATAATAATAACAAGTTTAGAAGGTACTATTAGTGATAAATCTAAGGTGTTCTAAAATGACAAGCTTAGAATATACTAATATATAGGTTCTGAAGGCACTGTTAATGAGTGCTAATAATGAGAATTTTAGAATATACCAATAGTGATAAGTTTAGAAGGTACTAATAAAAAAAACTTTAATTTGTATTATTAATGAAAAGTTTATCATATAATAGCAACTTTTTAAAAATGAAAGTTTCCTCTCTACTAACTATGATAAGTTTAGAATATACAAATAGTAACAGGTTTAGAAGGAACTATTACTGATAGCTATGTTTAGAATATACCTACATTGAGAAGTTTAGAAGGTACTATTAATGAAAAGTTTAGAATATACTAACATTGGCAAGTACTGCTAATATTAAAATGAGAAGTTTAGAATGCATTATTGATGATAACTTTAGTGTACTAATAATGACAAGCTTACAATGTACTATTAAGGAAATTTTTAATGTGTCCTAATAATGACAAATTTAAAAGGTACTAATAATAGTAACTTTAATGTGTATTAATAATTAAGAATATACTCACATTTATAAATTTAGAAGGTGCTATCAGATATAACTTTAATTTGAACAAATAAGGACAGGTTTAGAACATATTAATAATAACAAATTTAGATCATGTTTAGAAGTTACTATTAATGATGACTTAATGTGCATTAATAACATGTTTAGAATATACTAATAATGAGAAGTTAAGGTACGATAAATTATAACTTTAATGTACTAATAAGAAGTTTAGAATATACTAAATGACAGGCGTAGACGGATCTACTAATGATATATTTAATTTGTACTAATAATCACAAATTTAAAATGTACTACTGATGACAAGGTTAGAATATTTTAAGAACGATAATTTTAATGTGTTCTAACAAGAAGAGGTTTATAATATCCAAATAATGAAAAATGAAGGTATTTTTAATGATAACTTTAATGTCTACTAACAATGACAAGTTTAGAATATAGTAATAATGACAAATTTGGAATATACTATTAATGATTACTTACATGTGTATAATATACTAATGATGTCAAGTTACTGTAAAGGTAGAAGGTACTGTTAACGTGTACTAATAATACTAGAATATACAAATAATGACAAGTTTAGAAGATACTACTATTAATAGCTTTAATATGTGTGGATAAAAACAAGTTTATAAAATACCAATAAAGAAAAGTTTAAAAACAGCAATAATGACATGTTTGGAAGGTTATATTAATAATAACGTTAATGTGTAATGACACGTTTGAATTATATTAATAATGCAAAGTTTAGAAAATACTAATACTATCAATGATTTGTTTTGAATAAACTAACAATGTCATGTACTACTTTAACATGTACTAATACTCACAAGTTTAGAATATAGCAATAATGACATTTTTAGAAAAATGATAAAATTTGGAATATATTAGTTTTGCCACGTTTAGAATATACCAATAATTATAAGTAATAGTTTTAACATGTACTAATAATGAAAAGTTTAGAAGGTATTTCTAATGATAACTTTAATGTGTACTAATAATGAAGTTAGAGAATATACTGATAATGATAATTTTAGAATATACTATTAATGATTAATTTAATGTGTACTAATATGGCAAGTTTATACTATACTAATGATGTCAAGATAATAACGTTAATGTGTACTGATAATGACAAGTTTAGAATATACTAATAATGATGTTTAGAAGGTACTGTACTAATAATACAAGTTTAGGAGATACTACTAATAATATTTTTAATATGTATCAATAACGACGTTTATATTATAAAAATAAAGAAAAGTTTAGAATACACTAATACTGGCAAGTTTGGAAGGTGTTATGATTGATAAGTTTAATGTATACTAATAATGAAAAGTTTATAATATACCAACAATAACGAATCAAGGTGCTATTAGCTATAACTTTAAGGTGTCCTAATAATGACAAAATTAGAATATACTAATAACGACATGTATAGAAGAAATGCACTAATAACCACAGGTTTAGAATGTATACACAATTAAAAGTTTAGAATCTACTAAGATTGACAAGTTTAGAAGATACTCTTCAAGATAATTTTAATGTGTAGAAATAATGACAAGTGAATATACTAATAATAAGTTCTAGTAATGATAACTTTATTTTGTACTAATAATGACAAGTTTAGCATATAAGTTTACAAGGTACTATTAATGATAACTTTAATGTGTATTAATAAATACAAGTTTCGAACATATTTATTAAGTTTAGAAATTACTAATAATGACAACTTTAGAAGGTAATATATATCATAAATTTAATTTGTACTAATAATGACCAGAACGTGCTAATGACAAATTTAAAATGTACTATAAATGAAAACTTTGATGTCTTCTAATAATTAATGTTTGAAAAATACTAATATTGAAAAGTTTAAAGTTAATGATAACTTTAATATGTACCAATAATCACAAGTTTATAATTTTGTAATAATGACAAGTTTTGGAGATTATATTAATGATACATTAATGTGTCGTAATAATGACACGTTTGAATCATATTAATAATGCAAAGTTTAGAAACTTCTGGTAATAGCAAAATCAGAAGTTGCTATTAATGATAAATATAATACGTACTAATAATGATTAGTTTTGAATAACCTAACAATATCATGATTAGAAGACATTACTAATGGTAACTTTAACGTGTTAATACTCACAAGTTTAGAATATACCAATAATGTCAAGTTTAGAATAATGATAAACTTGAGAAATGATAAACTTGAGAAATCTGCTAATAACCACAGGTTTAGAATGTATATACAATTAAAAGTTTAGAATCTACTAAGATTGACAGGTTTAGAAGATACTCTTCAAGATAACTTTGATGTGTAGAAATAATGACAAGTGTGGAATATACTAATAATGATAAGTTTAGAAGGTTCTTGTAATGATAACTTTATTTTGTACTAATAATGACAAGTTTAGCATATAAGTTTACAAGGTACTATTAATGATAACTTTAATGTGTATTAATAAATACAAGTTTCGAACATATTTATTAAGTTTAGAAATTACTAATAATGACAACTTTAGAAGGTAATATATATCATAACTTTAATTTGTACTAATAATGACTAGAACGTACAAATGACAAATTTAGAATGTACTATAAATGAAAACTTTGATGTCTTCTAATAATTAATGTTTGAAAAATACTAATATTGAAAAGTTTAAAGACACTGTTAATGATAACTTTAATATGTACCAATAATCACAAGTTTATAATTTTGTAATAATGACAAGTTTTGGAGGTTATATTAATGATAACGTTAATGTGTAGTAATAATGACACGTTTGAATAATAATGCAAAGTTTAGAAAATTCTTGTAATAGCAAAATCAGAAGTTGCTATTAATGATAAATATAATACGTACTAATAATGATTAGTTTTGAAAAACCTAACAATATCATGTTTAGAAGACACTACTAATGGTAACTTTAACATGTATTAATACTCACAAGTTTAGAATATATCAATAATGAATAATGATAAACTTTGGAATATATGTAATAGCAAAATCAGAAGTTGCTATTAATGATAAATATAATACGTACTAATAATGATTAGTTTTGAATAGCCTAACAATATCATGTTTAAAAGTAACTTTAATATGTATTGATACTCACAAGTCTAGAATATACCAATAATGACAAGTTTAGAATAATGATAAACTTTGGAATATATTAGTATTGCCAAGTTTAGAATATACTAATAATGATATGTATACAAGGTCCTAATAATGATAACTCTAATGTGTACGAATAATGAAAATTTTGGAATACCCAAGAAGATATGTTTAGTATATGATAATACTGATATGTTTCGAACAATGACAACATTAGAAAGTATTGTTAATGATGATTTAATAATGAGGGTTTAGAACATGACCTATTTTCTCATGTGATGAAAAATAGCCGTGGTTTGCGACCTGGAGGAGCGCAACATTCATAGTCGACATCGACTGGCGGAGACCCTCATCATGTGGACCTGGACCTGTAGCCGAAAGGGAATGGACATTAAAGTTATCATTAAAAGTATATTCTAAACTTGCCATTACTATATTTTGTATTTTTTCATTATCAGAACTCATTAAAGTAATTATTAGTACACATTAAATATTTTACTAATAATACCTGCTAAACGCTATACGTTTTTTTCTAAACTTCCCATTTCATTATAAACTAAATTTTTTATTAACATGTAAACTTGTCATATTCTACACTTTTCATCATCATTTCACATAGAATTTATCCAAACTTATCATTATAAGTATATTCTAAACTCATTAATGGTATATACTAAACTTAATAGACATCAAAGTTATCAGTAATAGTACCTTCTAAACTTGTCATTATTAGTATATTCTAAGCTTGTCGTAATTAGTACAAATTAACGTTATCAATTATGGTTCCAATTATACCTTGTAAACTTACCCTTATTAGTATATTGTACCTTGTGCATAATGTATATCAGTACACATTAAAGTTATCATTAATAGTATCTTCTAAAAGTTGTCATTATTTTAAACATCATTAATAGTACCTTCTAAAATTATCATTATTACTATTATATTAAACTTGTCATTATCAGTATATACTAAACTTTATTATTAGTGTGCATTAAAGTTATCATCATGTATGAGTACTAATAATGGAAAGATATGCCAATGATGACAAGATTAAAGGGTACTGTTCTATATGTTACTATAATTATTAACTATATGTAATAATAATGAAGAATTTAGAATTTAGAATATACTAATAATAATAATTTTAAAAGGTACTAACAATGATAACGTTGATATGAACTAATAAAAACAAATAGAATATACTAATACTGACAAGTTTAGAATATAACAATAAAACAAGATTAGATATTTTTAAAGATAACATTAATGTGTAGTAATCATGAGAAATTTAGAATATACTAATAATGAATAGTGTGAAAATACAATTAATATATTTATTGTGTACTAACAATGACAAATATAGAATATTTGTACCGACAGGTTGAAAAGGAACTATTAATGATAACTTTAATGTGTACTAATACAAACAAGTTTAGAATATATATTCTAAGCTTGTTTTTATTAGAACACATTAAAGTTTAGTAGTGATAAGTTTTTAACGATAATGATAACTTTAATGTGTAATAATATTAACAAGTTTAGAATATACTGATAATTACAAGTTAAAAGGATGCTGTTTATGATTAGTGTATAAGGTACTATTAAGAACTTTATTTTTCACTAATGATAAGTTTAGAACACACTAATAATGCCAGGTTTAGAAAATACTAATAATGTCAAACTTGGAATATAGTAATAATGAGAAGATTAGAAGATACTATTAGTGATAAGTTTACTAATAATGACGAGTTTTGAATATACTAATAACGACATCTTTAGAATATACTAGTTTAAACTATAATAATAATTACAAGGTTTAATGAAAACTTTAACATACTAATATTCCCAAGCTTAGAATATACTAATAATGATAGATTTAATATGAGCTATTAATGACAAGTTTAGAGCATACCAATAATGACAAGTTTAGAATATTCCAATGTAGACATGTTTAGAATAAGAAACTTTCTATTAATGATGAATTTAAGATGAAGTATTAATGACAAATTTAGAACATACTAATGATGACAAGTTTAGAATATACCAATGAAGACATGTTTAGAATATATATGTTTAGATTATACTGAAGTTTAGATAGTACTATTAATGATAACTTTAATGTTTATAAAACATTCTAATGATGACAAGTTTAAAAAGTTTGATGTGTACTTATAATGACAAGTTTAGAACATTCTAATAATGATAGGTTTAGAAGATCCTATTTACTATACTATACTATTTAAAAGGTACTGTTAATGATAAGTTTAGAAGGTACTATTAATTACTTTAATTTTTACTAATGATAAGTTTAGAACATACTAATAATGCCAAGTTAGAATGTACTAATAAAACAAGATTAGAAGGTACTTTTAATGATAAATTTAATGTGTACTAATAATGGCAAATTTGGAATATACCAATAATAAAGATTAGGATATACTATTAATGATAAGTTAACTAATAATTACGAGTTTTGAATATACTATTAATGACATGTTTAGAATATACTAGTTTAAATTATGATAATGACAAAGTTAGAATAATGGTAACTTTAGCATATTGCATAATAATGATTAATAGGACGTTATCATTAGTTTTTGGATAGTGACTAACAATAACAGGTTTAGAATACACTAATAATGATTACTAATTAATGTTTGAATTATACTAATAAAGACAAGTTGAAAAGGAATTATCAATGATAACTTTAATATGTTCTAGTAATGACAAGTTTAGAATATACGATTAATGACACTTTTTAGGTACAACTAATAAAAACTTTAATGTGTACTAATAATGACAAGTTAAGATTATCGTATTAACGAGTGCTATTAATGACAAGTTTAGGATATACCAATAACGACAAGATCAGAAGATTCTTTTAATAATAACTTAAATATGTAGTAGGAGTGACAACTATAGAATATACAAGTTTATACAAGTTTGGAAGCTACTTATAATGTGTACTAATTATGAAAGTTGGAAATATACTATTATGGGTAGGTTTGTAATATACTAATAATGACAAGTTTAGTAAGTACTGTTAATGGTAAGTTTAATGTATATGGAATATACTAATAATAAGTTTACAAGATACTGTTGATGATAACTAATACTTATAATGATAATTATAGAACATACTAATAATGATAATTATAGAACATACTAATAATTATCAGATTAAATATACTATTAATGATAACTTTAATTGTACTGTTAATGACAAGTTTAAAATATACTAATAATGAAATTTAAAGAATATTCTATTAATGATAACTTTAAAGTGTACCAATAGTGAGAAGCTTAGAATATGAAAGATAATTATGTGTTTAGAAAGTACTATTAATGATAACTCTAATATGTACTCATAATCACATGTTAAGAATATACTAATAAGGACAAGTTTAGAAAGTACTATTAATGATAACTTTGATATGCACTAATAATGGCAAGTGTAGAGGATACTGATAATAACAAATATTATGAAAGTTGAGAATATACTATTATGGGTAAGTTTATAATATACTAACAATGACAAGTTTAGAAAGTTTAATGTATAGTAATGATGATACGTTAAGAACATACTTATAATGACGAGTTTAGAGCATACTAATAATGACAAGTTTACAAGATACTATTAATGATAACTAATACTAATAATGATAATTATAGAACATACTAATAATGATCAGAATAAAGATACTATTAATGATAACTGTAATTGTACTATTAATGACAAGTTTAGAATATACTATTAATGATAACTCATAATCACATGTTTAGAATATACTAATAAGGACAAGCTTAGAAGGTACTATTAATGATAACTTTAATATGCACTAATAATGGTAATTATAGACGATACTGATAATTACAAATATTAGAAGGTAATATCAATGATAACTGTAATGTGTACTAATAATGACAAAGTTAGAATATACGAATAATGGCAACTTTGGAAAGTGCTAACAATCATGTGTATCAATACTAACAAGTTTAGAATATAATAATAATGAAAAGTTTAGAATAATGGCAACTTTAGAATACACTAATATTGCCATGTTTAGAATATGTTTAATGAACACTATAAATAAATAAAAATTAGAACATGCCAATTAGTGTTTAGAATATTCTAATGGTTAGAAAGTGATATTAATGATAACTTTAATGTGTACTAATAAGGATAATTATATAATATACTAATAATGATCAGATTAAAGATATTATTAATGATAACTTCAATATGTACTATTAATGACAAGTTTAGAATGGTAATTTTAATGTGTTCTAATGTGTTCAAATAAAACATTTGGAAAATGAAAGTTTTAACATGTACTAATAAAAAAAATTAAAAGGTATTTTTTATAAAACAAGTTTACAATATACTAATGGAATTACAATATACAAATGGAGTTACAAAACTCTTAATGTGTACTATTAATACTAGAATAGTTGAAAGTTTAGAAAGTACTGTTAATGAAAACTTTCATGTGTACCAATAATGAAGTACCTAAAAGTGTCATTAATCGTATATTCTAAACTTGTCATTACTAGGACATATTAAAGTCATCATTGATAATTCCTTTTCAACTTGTCATTACTAGTATAATTCAAACATTAATTAGTAATCATTACACTGGCCTGCGTTTAATTTTTTTTTTCCAAAGGTCGAAGGTTTTTCAAGTGATACATAGGTTTTTTTGGTGCGCTGAATCCATAAATGCCATCCGTTTCCTTGGATCAGGTCTAGTTTTTGAGATATGAGAAGTGCGACTTTTGGGCCTTGTATAGTACTAAGTATTAGGAAAACGAGGCTGCAGGTATAGCCTATTCTTGTTTTTTTTTTTTTTTGCATAAAAATTGTACTGTAGCACCCCAAAACTGATACTGAAACCTAATAATGTTTTTGTTTACTTTCAGGAAACTGAAACCGAAACTGAAACTGAAACTGCATTGACTACATTGACAAACTGCATTGACAATACTGAAACTGAAAATGGTTTAGAAAAGTGTGATCTCCAATCAATGTGACTGATTTAATAAGAATCTGTGCTTTTTACAAGAATCTGTGCTTCTTGTGTTTCTATTTTGGACACGTATCTTAGATAGACAGAAAATGGAACGCAAATGCACAAATCATCCTGATAGGTTCTGCTACATATGTGGTAATGTGATTCTTCCTCGTCGACTAGCAAATATAACTGATTTTGTGAAGAAGGCATATCATGCTTACTTTGGAGTTAAGCTTGGGGACCAGGACAAGCCATTTGCACCCCATGTTAGCTGCAAAACATGTGTCGAGAACTTGCGTGACTGGAGAAATAAAAAAAGGAAGAGTATGCCATTCGCTGTTCCAATGGTTTGGAGAGAGGGTAAAGATCATGTGTCAGACTGCTATTTCTGCATGACTAATCTTAAAGGAGTCAACCGCAAGAACAAGCATTGTATTCAGTATCCTAATGTTCCGTCTGCCATACGACCAGTCCCTCATGGTCCAGGCCTGCCCGTCCCCGAGCCAGATGTTGCAATGGAATCTAGCTCTGAATCGGAATCTGATAACGCACTAGACAGGGCAGAGGGTGGAGAATACATGCCAGAAGAGAATGACCGGCCAGTACCTCTAACACAAGCAGATCTCAATGACCTGACACGGGATCTAAACCTATCAAAGGAATCAGCACAGCTTCTGGGTTCTCGTCTTCGTGAGAAAATTTTGCTAGCACCTGAGACAACATTCTTTTGGTACCGAGAGCGTGAAAGAAAATTTAGACAGTTCTTCACAACCCAGAAGGACTCGTCATTAGTTTACTGCAACAACATTGCTGGTTTGATTCAATCAATGGGGCTGGACTATGTTGCTACTGAATGGAGACTGTTCATCGACTCTTCCAGCAGAAGTCTCAAGGCAGTCCTCCTTCACAACGGAAATAAATACTCTTCAATTCCAATCGGTCATTCGGTGCAAATGAAAGAAACTCATGACAACATGGATCAGCTACTGTCTGCTCTGAACTACAATGACCATGGTTGGTTGATCTGTGGAGATCTTAAGGTAGTTGGATTGGTTTTGGGACTACAGGGTGGGTACATGTTGTCGTGGTGGCCATTCTTGTCTGACAAAATGTTGATCATCAGCCCGACTATCCCACAAACACAAAAAGCATGGATACTTTCCATGCTTTTTGTGTTTGTGGGATAGTCGGGCTGATGATCAACATTTTGTCAGACAAGAATGGCCACCACGACAACGTTTGGATCCTGGTTCACACAATGTTCAGGCTCGTTCTCTTGTTGAACCAAACAAGGTCTTACTCCCACCTTTACATATCAAACTGGGACTGATGAAGAACTTTGTGAAGGCAATGGACAAGGACGGCATGGGATTTACTTTTCTTCAGCAGAAGTTTCCTCAGATCAGTCTGGAAAAGCTTAAGGCTGGCATCTTTGATGGGCCTCAGATAAGGGAACTTATGAAGGACTCAATGTTTGACGATGCACTGAATGCAGCTGAGCTGTCCGTTTGGTGGTCGCTTAAGTCAGTGATAAGAAACTTTCTAGGAAATAACCGAAGTGCAGAATACGAGAAAGAAGTCGATGAGCTCTTGAACAGCTATTAAAAATTAGGGGCTCGCATGTCAGTCAAATTGACTTTCTACGGTCCCACTTAGACTATTTCCCTCAGAACTGTGGTGACTTCAGTGAGGAACAGGGAGAACGTTTCCACCAGAATATTCGTGTCATGGAAGAACGCTACCAAGGCCGGTGGGATGTGAACTTTCTTGCGGACTATTGTTGGTGTTTGAAACGAGACGTGGTGGCTGCCCAACACAGGAGAAAGTCACTCAAAAGGCCCTTCATCCATGATTAGATTTTCTGTAATATATCCTCTTTATCTTCTGAACTATGCAAGAAAAAATTATTTCTTTTGTCAAGATTTTTTTTCCAAAATTAAATGGAATAAATATCACACAACACAATAAAATTGTCAAAAGCACTGATTATTACCACATTCTAAATTTGACATTATTTGTGCAAATAAAATCGCACACTTCTTATTATCAGTATATTCTAAATTTGTTATTATTAGTAAACAGTGAAGTTATCATAAATATTATCTTCTAAACTTGTCATCATTAGTATATTCTAAACATGTCATTATTAGTACATTCTAATAATTATTCTAGATAGTATTATAAATAGTATCTTCTAAATCTGTCATTATTAGAATGTTCTAAACTTGTCACCATTAGTTCTCTACTTTCATTATTAGTACACATTAAAGTTATCATTAATAGTACTTTCTAGACTTCTCATTATACGTATATTCTAAACATGCCAATATTGGTATATTCTAAATATGTCTTCAACCTCTCATTATTAGTATGTTCTAAACTTGTCATTAATTGTTCATATTAAATTTATCATTAATAGGACGTTATCATTAGTATATTCTAAGTCTGGCAATTTTAGTATATGTTAAAGTTGTCATTATTCTAACCTTGTCATTATTATTTTTAATTCAAACTAGTATATTCTGAACATATTATTATTAGTATATTCAAAACTCGTTATTATTAGTAAACTTATCATTAATAGTATATCCTAATCATTATTATTAGTATATTTCAAATTTGCCATTATTAGTACACATTAAATTTATCATTAAAAGTACCTTCTAATCCTGTTTTTATTAGTAAAAAAGAAAGTAATTAATCTTCTAAACTTATTAATAACAGTACCCTTTAAACTTGTAATAATTAGTATATTCTAAACTCGTCATTATTAGTTATATTTGTAGTATCTTCTAAACCTGTCATTATTAGAATGTTGTAAACTTGTCATTGTAAGTACACATCAAAGATATCATTAATAGTACCTTTTAAATTTGTCATCATTAAAATGTTTTATACTTTTCTTTATTAGTACACATTAAAGTTATCATTAACAGTAATTTCTAAACTTCTGTATTCTCTAAACATGTCTTCATTGGTATATTCTAAACTTGTCATTAATACTTCATATCAATTTTGTCATTAATAGGACCTTCTAAAGTTATCATTATTAGTATATTCTAAACTTGGTAATATTAGTATATGTCAAAGTTGTTATTAAACCTTGTCATTATTATTATCGTTTAAACTAGTATATTCCAAACATTCTAAACTTGACATTATTAGTATGTTCTAAACTTATTACTAGTAAAAATTAAAGTCATCGATACTTATCATTAACAGTACCCTTTAAATTTGTAATTTTTGGTATATTCTAAACTCGTCATTGTTAGTTATCATCAATAGCATAAATATCGGAATATTCTAAACTTGTCATTAATAGTACCTTTTAAACTTGTCATCATTAAAATGTTCTATACTTTTCATTATTAGTACACATTAAAGTTATCTTTAATAGTACTTTCCAAATTTCTCATTATACGTATATTCCAAACATGTCTACATTGGAATATTCTAAACTTGTCATTATTAGTATGTTCTAAACTTGCCATTAATAGTTTATATTAAATATATCATTATTAGTATATAATATTAGTATATGTTAAAGTTGTCATTACTATTATAGTTTAAACTAGTATATTCTAAAGATGTCGTTATTAGTCAATTCAAAACTCATTATTAGTGAACTTATCATTAATAGTATCTTCTAATCTTTTCATTATTACTGTATTCCAAGTTTGACATTATTAGTACACATGTGATTCTATCATTAATAGTACCTACTAATCTTGTTTTTATTAGTATTTTCTAAACATGGCATTATTAGTGTGTTTTAAACTTATTTTTAATTAAAAATAAAGTCAATACCAGTACCCTTTTAACTTTTAATTATTAGTATATTCTAAACTTGTCAATATTATTACACATTAAAGTTATCATTATCGTTAAAGATTTGTCACTACTAAAATATATTCTAATTTTGTTTTTATTAGTACACATTAAAGTTATCATTAATAGTTCCTTTTCAACCTATCGTTATAAGTATATTCTATATTTGTCATTATTAGTACACAATAAAGATTCTAATTGGATTTTCACACTTCATTAATAGTATATTCTAAAATTCTCATTATTAGTACACATTAATGTTATCTTTAAAAATACCTTCTAATCTTGTTTTAATTGTTATATGCTAAACTTGTCAGTATTAGTATATTCTAATTTTTTCATTATCACTACTTATAGTACCTTCTGAATTTTCTTTGTTTTTATATTCTAAACTTGTCATTATTAGTTCATAATAACGTTATTAGTACCTTCTAAACTTATTATTAGTAGTATATTCTAAATTCATTATTAGTACATATTATAGTAACATCTCAATTTGTTATTATTAGTATATTCTAGACTTAACAGTACCTTCTAAACTTCTTATTATTACGTGCCATTATTAGTATACGTTAAAGATATCATTTAATAGGATCTTTTAAACAGATCATTATTGCTATATTTTAAACATGTTTCTTCTAAACTTGTCATTATTTTTTATTCTTAACTTTTTATTATAAACTTTTCAGTATTAGTACACTCTAAAGTTATCATTAATAGTACTTTCTAAACTTGTCATTACTAGTATATTCTAAACTTGTCATTATTACTAAACTTTGTTATCATTAATAGTTTCTTATAAATTTTAATTTATAGTATATTCTAAACATCTCATTATTGGCACACATTAAAGTTATCATTGATAGTACCTACCCGGCCTTTGTTTGTATATCCTAAACTTAGTATTAGTATACTCTAAATATGTCATTATTAGTTCACTTTAAAGTTACTATTAATAGTACCTTTAACCTGTCATTACTAGTACACATTAAAGTTATCGATAAAAGTGCATTCTAAACTATTCATTTTCAGAACACATTAAAGTTATTAATAATAGCCTATACATTTGTATTTGCATTTGTATTTGTTTTGTATTTTTATATATATATATTTTTGTAGTTGTATTTGTTTGTATATATTAGTATAACATTAACGTTATTTACCAAACATTTCATTATTAGTGCATTCTAAACTTGTCAATGATACCTTCTAAATTTCTCATTATTACTATATTCTAAACTTATCACTATTAGTACACATTAAAGATCTCAATAGTACATTCTAAACTTGTTATCATTACCATATTCTAAATATTTTATTATTAGTACACATTAAATTCATTATTAGTATATTACAAACTTGCTTATTATTAGTACAAATAAAAGTTGTCTTGAACAGTACTCTAAACTTGTAATTATTGGTATATTCTAATCTTTCCATTATTAGTACACATACCTTCTAAACCTCTGATTATTAGTGCACATTAAAGTTATTATTAATAATACCTTCTAAACTTGTCAAAGTTAAATGCATTATTAATATGTCATTATTAGTATATTACAAACTTGCCATTATTAGTATCTTTTAATTTTTTTCATTATTAGTACACATTAAAGTCATTGTTGGTATGTTCTAGTCTTTCCATTATTATTACACATAAAAGTTATCATTAGCTGTGCCTTGCATTATAAGTATATTGTAAACTTGTCACATTAAAGCTATTATTAATAATACATTCTAAACTTGTACATGTTATTCGTATTATATTCTATCTAAACTTGTTACTATTAGTGCATATTAAAGTTATCATTAAAAGTACATTCTAAACATGTCATTACTAGTATTTTGTAAAATTTTCACTATTAGTACTCATTTAAGTAATTATTAGTACACATTAAAGATTTTACTAATAGTACCTGTTAAACACTATACATCTTTTGTAAATTTCCCATTTTGTTATAAATTAAATTTTCATTAGCATGTAAACTTGTCATATTCTAAACTTTTCATTATCATTTCACATAAATTTATCTCTAATAGTGCTTTCCAAACTTGTCATTATTAGTATATTCTAAACTTCACATGAATAGTATATACTAAACTTACAACTATTAGTAGACATTAAAGTTATCCTTAATAGTACCTTCTAAACTTGGCATTATTAGTATATTCTAAGCTTGTCTTTATTAGTACATGTTAACGTTATCAATTATAGTACCTTCTAAACTTACCCTTATTAGTAAATAGTACCTTCTGAACTTATCTTTTCTTGTATATTACAATGGGTATTCTAAACTTGTCATTATTACCACATTAGCACATATTAAATCTAATAATGAAAGCTTAGAACATACAAATATTGACAAGCTTTAATGTGTATTAATAATGATAAGTGTAGAATATACTAATAGTGACAAATTTAGAATATACTAATAATGTCAGGTTTAGAATATAAGTTTAGAATAATGATAAACTTAAGAATATATTAGTATTGCCAAGTTTAGTATTGCCAAGTTTAGAATATACAAGGTCCTAATAATGATAACTTTAATGTGCACTAATAATGACAAGTTTTGAATACCAAAGAAGATTTGTTTAATATTTACTAATACTGATATGTTCTGAATATAAGAACAATGACAAGAAATAATGAGGGTTTAAACATAAAATAATGACAATGTAGAATATACTAATAATGGCAAATTTAGAATATGCTAATAATGTCAGGTTTAGAATATACTTGTAATTGCAAGTTTAAAATATACTAATAATAACGAATGACAAATTTAGAATAATGACATGTTTAGAATATACTAATGGTAAGCTTAGACGATAATAGTTATGATAACTTCACTGTGTACAAGTTTAGAATATATTAATCCTGACAAGTTTAAAGATTACTAATAATGACAACTTTAGAAGGTACTATATAAGATAGCTTTAATTTGTACTAATAAAGAAAATTTTAAAACATACTAATAATGGCAAATTAAAATGTACTATCAGTAAAAACTTCCATGCCTTCTAATGATTAATGTTTGGGATATATTAATAATGACAAGGTATTATTAATGATAATTTTAATGTGTCCTAATAACGACAAGCTTAGAATATATGAATATTGACATCACTAGCAAATATCAATGATATCTTTAATGTGCACTGGTAATGAAATTTATAATATACCATTAATGATAACTTTAACGTGTACTAATAAAGAAAAAAAATTAATGATAGATTTGATATGTACTAATAATAACAAGTTTAGAATATACAAAAAATGACAAGTGTAGAAGGTACTTACTACTAATAATAAATTAAACGTGTACTAAAAATGATAAATTTAAAAAGATACTATTAATGATAACTTTAATGTGTGGTTACAAAGACAAGTTTACAAGGTACTATTAATGATAACTTTAATGTGTACTAATAATGAGAAGTTTACAATATAGTAATAATGAAAAGTTCAGAAAGTACTATTACTGTAAACTTCAATGTAATGCAATAATGAAAAGTTTAGAAAATACCAATAATGAGAGGTTTGAATTATACTAAGATTGAGATGTTTAGAAGCTATTATTAATGATAACCTATATGTGGACAATTAATGACAAGATAAGTATTAAAATAATAATGGCAAATAATGATAAATTTAGAATATACTAATAAAAAGTTAAGAAACTACTATCAATGACAACTTCAATGTGTACTAATACTGTCGAGTTTATAATATGCTAATAATCACAAGTTAAGAATATATAGATAATGACAAGTTTAGAAGAAAACTTTAGAAGATAACTTTAATGTACACTAATAATAAAGTTTAGAATATACTGATAATGATACTTTAATTTTTACTAATTATAACTTTAACGTGTACACGTATACACAAGGTATAATATACTAATAAGGGTAAGTTTACAAGGTATAATTGAAGCTATAATTGATAACGTTAATTTGTACTAATTACGACAAGCTTAGAATATACTAATAATGACAAGTTTAGAAGGTACTATTACTGATAACTTTGATGTCTATTAAGTTTAGTATATACCATTAATGAGTTTAGAATATACTTATAATGATAAGTTTGGATAAAGTCTATGTGAAATGATGATGAAAAGTGTAGAATATGACAAGTTTACATGTTAATGAAAAACTTAATTTATAATGAAATGGGAAGTTTAGAAAAAACGTATAGCGTTTAGCAGGTACTATTAGTAAAATATTTAATGTGTACTAATAATTACTTTAATGAGTTCTGATAATGAAAAAATACAAAATACTAGTAATGGCAAGTTTAGAATATACTTTTAATGATAACTTTGATATACACTAATAGTAACAAGTGTAGAATATACTAAGAATAACATGCTCAGTCGGAACTATTGATAACTTTGATATGAGAAGTTTAGAATATACTAATAATGAATATTATCGATAGTACTATTAATGATATATATAATGCGTACTAAAAATTAAGATGTAGAAAATGATATTTACAATAACTTTAACATGTTTTAATAATTATAATTTTAGAAGGTTTTATTAAATAGCTTTGATATGTACAAATATTGAATGATTTAGAACATACAGCTAAAAAACATACAAATAATGAGAAATTTGGAAAGTATTTATTATAAATTTGATTTGTACTAATTATGACAATTATAGAATATTCTAATAATGTGTATTAATAAGGACAAATTTATAATATTCTAATTATGACAAGCTGAGAAGGTATTATCAATAATAACTTTAATGTGTATTAGTAATAACAAGTTTAGAATATAATGACAAGTTTAGAAGGTACTATTGCAAGATAACTTTAATGTGCACTAATAATGACAAAAAAAAATAGAATATGCTAATACTGGCAAGTTAAATGATGTCAAGTTCAGAAGGTATTATTAATAATAGCTTTAATGTGTACTGATAATGACAAGTTTACAATATACGTATAATGGAAGATACAGTTGATGACAACTTTTATGTGTACTAATAATGGAAAGACTAGAATATACCAATAATGACTTTAATATGTACTAATTATGAAAAAATTAAATATACTAAAAATGGCAAGTTTGTAATATCCTAATAATGACAAGTTTAAAAGGTACATTAATAATGTATTTAACTTTGACAAGTTTAGAAGGTATTGTTAATAATAACTTTAATGTGTACTAATAATAAGAAGTTTGCAATATACTAATAATCAGAGGTTTAGAAGGTATGTGTACTAATAATGAAAATATTAGAATATACCAATAATCAAAAGTTAAGGTACTGTTCAAGATAACTTTAACTTGTACTAATAATAAGCAAGTTTACAATATACTAAAAAAGACAAGTTTAGAAGATAAATGATAAATTCAATATATACTAATAGTAAAATACTAATAACAAAAATACTAATAATAAAAAGTTTAGAATATGATGATAATAACAAATAATGATATTTTAATGTGTGACTGGTTTAGAATATAGTAATAATGAGAAGTTTAAAGTTGACAAATTCATAATGCACTAATAACGAAAAGTTTGGAAGATATTATTAATGATAACGTTAATGTGTACAGATAAATAAAAATTTGAAATCTAATAATTACTTTGATATATCAAAATGAAAAGTTTAGAGATATACTGATAATGAGAAGTTAATAAGTTAATAATGACAATTTGATAATGTACTTTTAGTGATAACTTTAATGTGAACTTTTAGTGATAACTTTAAAGTGAACTAATAATAAGTTAAGAATATACTATCAGTGACAACTTTAATGTATACCAATAATGAAATGCTTGAAATATACTAAAAATTACAGTTTTGGAAGGAACTATTAATGATAACCTTAGAATTCAGTAATAATGACAAGTTTTGAATATACTAATAATGACAAGTTTAGAAAGTACTAATCATAACTTTAGAATGCACTAATACTAAAAGGTTTAATATACAAATAATAAAACGTTTAGAATAAAGAATAATTAAAAGTTTAGAGGAATCTAGTATTGACATGTTTGAAATATAGCAATAATGATAAATTTAAAAGATCCTATTAATGATAACATAAATGTGTACTAATAATGACACGTAATAATGAGAAGTTTAGAAGGTGCTGTTAATGAAAACATTAGTATAGAATGTTTAGAATATTCTAGTTTAAATGATAATAATAAAGACAACTTTAATAATATTGCCAAGTTTAGAATATACTAATAAAGATAAGTTTAGAACGTTCTATTAATGATGAAGTATTAATGACAAGTTTAGAACATACTAATGATGACAAGTTTAGAATATACCAATGAAGACATGTTTAGAGTATACTGAAGTTTAGATAGTACTATCAATGATAACTTTAATGTGTACTAATAATGAAAGGTAATTCTACTGATGACAAGTTTAAAAAGTTTAATGTGTACTTATAATGACAAGTTTAGAACATTCTAATAATGATCCTATTTACTATACTATACTATTTAAAAGGTACTGTTAATGATAAGTTTAGAAGGTACTATTAATTACTTTAATTTTTACTAATGATAAGTTTAGAACATACTAACAATGCCAAGTTAGAACAAGATTAGGTACTTTAAATGATAAATTTAATGTGTACTAATAATGGCAAATTTGGAATATACCAATAATAAAGATTAGGATATACTATTAATGATAAGTTACGAGTTTTGAATATACTATTAATGACATGTTTAGAATATACTATTTTAAATTATATATAATGACAAAGTTAGAATAATGGCAACTTTAGCATATTGCCAGGCTTAGAATATACTAATGATAACGTCCTATTAATGATAAATTTCATGATATATTATGACAAGTTTTGAACATACTAATAATGACAAGTTTAGATACATCAATGAAGACATATTTAGAATATACCAATATTGACATGTTTATAATATACGTATAATGAGAAGTCTACAAAGTACCAATAATGATAACTTTAATGTGTACTAATAATGGAAAGTATAAAACACTAATGGTAACAGGTTTAAAATGTACTATTAATGATATCTTTTATGTGTACTAATAATGAAAAAATTAGAATATTCTAGTAATGACAGGTTTAGAAGATACTATTAATGTTAACTAATATTGACGAGTTTAGAATATACTAAGAATTATTAGAATATACTAATAATGGCATGTTTAGAATATACTAATGATGACAAGTTTAGAAGGTAATATTTATGATAACCTCAAAGTTTACTAATAACAACAAATTTAGTAAGAAGTGTGCGATTAATGATAAATTGTATTTGCACAAATAATGACAAATGCGGTAATAATCGGTGCTTTTAATAACTTTATTGTGTTGTCAAGATTAGAATATAATAGTGATAATAATTTTAATGTATATATCTTTAACATGTACGATTAAAGAAAGTTTAGAATAATGACATTATGACAAGTTTAATGTGTCATAATGTCATATTCAAAAGGTACAATTAATTGAAACTTTAATGTGTACTAATAATGAAAAGTTTAGAGTTTTTATACACTACACAATGATTACTAATTAATTTTTTAATTATACTAATAATGAAAAGGAATTATCAATGATAACTTTAATATGTTCTAGTAATGATAAGTTCAAAATATACGATTAATGACACTTTTTAGGTACAACTAATAAAAACTTTAATGTGTACTAATAATGACAAGTTAAGATTATTGTATTAACGAGTGCTATTAATGACAAATTTAGGATATACCAATAACGACAAGATCAGAAGATTCTTTTAATAATAACTTAAATATGTAGTAAGAGTGACAACTATAGAATATACAAGTTTATATAAGTTTGGAAGCTACTTATAATGTGTACTAATTATGAAAGTTGAGAATATACTATTATGGGTAAGTTTGTAATATACAAGTTTAGAAAGTACTGTTAATGGAACATACTAATAATAAGTTTACAAGATACTGTTGATGATGACTAATACTTATAATGATAATTATAGAACATACTGATAATGTTAATCTTCTTAACTTTTCTAATACTTATAATGATAATTATAGAACATACTAATAATGTTAATCTTCTTAACTTTTCTAATACTTATAATGATAATTATAGAACATACTAATTATGTTAATCTTCTTAACTTTTCATTAGTATTTTCTAGATTTGTCGTCATTTGCCAATTGCCATGTAAGTTTTCATTAATAGTACCTTCTAAACATCTCATTTCTAGTATAATTTAAACCTCATTATTGGTGTTTTCTAGATTTGTCAATATTGGATTTTATTAAAGTTTACAGTAATAGAACTTTCTGAACTTGTCATTGTTACTGCATTTTAAAACTTGTCATTATTAGTACACATTAAAGTTATCATTAATAGTACCTTATAAACTTGTCGTTGTAACTACACATTAAGGTTACCATTAATAGTATCTTTAAAGTATCATTAGTATCATTAGTATAATCAGTATCATTAAAGTATCATTAGTATCATTAAAGTTATCATTAATAGTATCTTTCTAAATTTGTCATTTTAGTACATATTCAATTCATTATCAACAGTACCCTCTACACTTGTCAAATTTTGTATCATTAAAAGCTTCTCTTTATTAGTACACGTTAAAGTTATCATTAACAATACTTTCTAAAGTTGTCATTGTTCGTATTTTCGAAAAATATCAGTATTAGTAAATACTAACATATCTTCTTTATTATTCTAAACTTGTCATTATTAGTACACATTAAAGCTATCATTATTAGGACCATTATTAGGATATTGTAAACTTGGCAATACTAATATATTCCAAAGTTTATAATAATTTAAAACTTGTCATTATTAGTATATTCTAAAATTGTGAGTATTAGTACATGTTAAAGTTACCATTATTACTGGCTTTTTAATATGACATTGTTAGCTTTTTTCAAAACTAATCATTATTAGTACGTATTATAGTTATCATTAATAGCAACTTCTAATTATGTTATTATTAGTATTTACTAAACTTTACATTATCAATATAATTAAAACGTGTCATTATTGCTACACATTAACATTATTATTATAACCTTTTAAACTTTATTACACTATTGTAAACATGTGATTATGTGTACATAATACAGTACATGTATTATAATAACATGTGAATAATAACATATAACATGTGAATAATAACATATAATAACATGTGAATATGTGTACATATTCAAGTTATCATTATTGGTGCCTTTAAACTTGTCATTATTAGTATATACCAATCATTAAAGTTTTTATTTATAATACATTCTAAGTTTGTCATTATTAGTACTTTCTAAACTTGTCATTATTAGCACAAATTATAGTTGTCATTTTTAGTCATTTCTATACTTTCCATTATCAACTTATTCTAAACTTTTCCACATTAAAGTTATCAAGAATCTTCTAAGCTTATTATTAGTATACTCTAATTGTCATTATTCTAAACTTGTGATTCTTAGTATACAAAGTACTATTGATGACAACTTTATTATGTACCAATGATGAGATGCTTAGAATATGCTAAAAAATGACAGTTTAAAAGGAACTATTAATGATAACCTTAAAAATTAGTGATAATAACAATTTTTGAATATACTAAAAATGACAAGTTTAGAAAATACTATCAATGATAACTTTTCAATATACTAATAATGACAAGTTTAGAAAATAATGAGAAGTTTTGAATATACTAATAATGACAAGTTTAGAAAATACTATCAATGATAACTTTTCAATATACTAATAATGACAAGTTTAGAAAATACTATTAATTTAGAATGTACTAACACTGAAAGGTTTAATACACAAGTAATAAAAAGTTTAGAATAAAAGGTAATGACAACTTTAGAGGAATGTAATATTGACATGATTAAGATATAGCAATAATGAGAAGTTTAAAAGGTACTGTAAATGAAATACAAGTAATAAAACTTTTAGAATAAAAGATAATGACAAGTTTAGAAGAATGTAATACTCACATGTTTAAAATATAGCAATAATGATAAGTTTAAAATATCCTATTAATGTGGAAATAATGAAACGTAATAATGAGAAGTTTAGAAAGTACTGTTAATGAAAACTTTCATGTGTACTAATAATGAAAATTTACAATATACTAACTAAGACAAGTTTAGAATATGCTAATATAATAACTATAATATAATAATAATAACAAGTTTAGAAGGTACTATTAGTGATAAATCTAAGGTGTTCTAAAATGACAAGCTTAGAATATACTAATATATAGGTTCTGAAGGCACTGTTAATGAGTGCTAATAATGAGAATTTTAGAATATACCAATAGTGATAAGTTTAGAAGGTACTAATAAAAAAAACTTTAATTTGTATTATTAATGAAAAGTTTATCATATAATAGCAACTTTTTAAAAATGAAAGTTTCCTCTCTACTAACTATGATAAGTTTAGAATATACAAATAGTAACAGGTTTAGAAGGAACTATTACTGATAGCTATGTTTAGAATATACCTACATTGAGAAGTTTAGAAGGTACTATTAATGAAAAGTTTAGAATATACTAACATTGGCAAGTACTGCTAATATTAAAATGAGAAGTTTAGAATGCATTATTGATGATAACTTTAGTGTACTAATAATGACAAGCTTACAATGTACCATTAAGGACATTTTTAATGTGTCCTAATAATGACAAATTTAAAAAGTACTAATAATAGTAACTTTAATGTGTATTATAATTAAGAATATACTCACATTTATAAATTTAGAAGGTGCTATCAGATATAACTTTAATTTGAACAAATAAGGACAGGTTTAGAACATATTAATAATAACAAATTTAGATCATGTTTAGAAGTTACTATTAATGATGACTTAATGTGCATTAATAACATGTTTAGAATATACTAATAATGAGAAGTTAAGGTACGATAAATTATAACTTTAATGTACTAATAAGAAGAAGTTTAGAATATACTAAATGACAGGCGTAGACGGATCTACTAATGATATATTTAATTTGTACTAATAATCACAAATTTAAAATGTACTACTGATGACAAGGTTAGAATATTTTAAGAACGATAATTTTAATGTGTTCTAACAAGAAGAGGTTTATAATATCCAAATAATGAAAAATGAAGGTATTTTTAATGATAACTTTAATGTCTACTAACAATGACAAGTTTAGAATATAGTAATAATGACAAATTTGGAATATACTATTAATGATTACTTACATGTGTATAATATACTAATGATGTCAAGTTACTGTAAAGGTAGAAGGTACTGTTAACGTGTACTAATAATACTAGAATATACAAATAATGACAAGTTTAGAAGATACTACTATTAATAGCTTTAATATGTGTGGATAAAAACAAGTTTATAAAATACCAATAAAGAAAAGTTTAAAAACAGCAATAATGACATGTTTGGAAGGTTATATTAATAATAACGTTAATGTGTAATGACACGTTTTAATTATATTAATAATGCAAAGTTTAGAAAATACTAATACTATCAATGATTTGTTTTGAATAAACTAACAATGTCATGTACTACTTTAACATGTACTAATACTCACAAGTTTAGAATATAGCAATAATGACAAGTTTAGAAAAATGATAAAATTTGGAATATATTAGTTTTAACATGTACTAATAATGAAAAGTTTAGAAGGTATTTCTAATGATAACTTTAATGTGTACTAATAATGAAGTTAGAGAATATACTGATAATGATAATTTTAGAATATACTATTAATGATTAATTTAATGTGTACTAATATGGCAAGTTTATACTATACTAATGATGTCAAGATAATAACGTTAATGTGTACTGATAATGACAAGTTTAGAATATACTAATAATGATGTTTAGAAGGTACTGTACTAATAATACAAGTTTAGGAGATACTACTAATAATATTTTTAATATGTATCAATAACGACGTTTATATTATAAAAATAAAGAAAAGTTTAGAATACACTAATACTGGCAAGTTTGGAAGGTGTTATGATTGATAAGTTTAATGTGTACTAATAATGAAAAGTTTATAATATACCAACAATAACGAATCAAGGTGCTATTAGCTATAACTTTAAGGTGTCCTAATAATGACAAAATTAGAATATACTAATAACGACATGTATAGAAGAAATGCACTAATAACCACAGGTTTAGAATGTATACACAATTAAAAGTTTAGAATCTACTAAGATTGACAAGTTTAGAAGATACTCTTCAAGATAATTTTAATGTGTAGAAATAATGACAAGTGAATATACTAATAATAAGTTCTAGTAATGATAACTTTATTTTGTACTAATAATGACAAGTTTAGCATATAAGTTTACAAGGTACTATTAATGATAACTTTAATGTGTATTAATAAATACAAGTTTCGAACATATTTATTAAGTTTAGGAATTACTAATAATGACAACTTTAGAAGGTAATATATATCATAAATTTAATTTGTACTAATAATGACCAGAACGTGCTAATGACAAATTTAAAATGTACTATAAATGAAAACTTTGATGTCTTCTAATAATTAATGTTTGAAAAATACTAATATTGAAAAGTTTAAAGTTAATGATAACTTTAATATGTACCAATAATCACAAGCTTATAATTTTGTAATAATGACAAGTTTTGGAGATTATATTAATGATACATTAATGTGTCGTAATAATGACACGTTTGAATCATATTAATAATGCAAAGTTTAGAAACTTCTGGTAATAGCAAAATCAGAAGTTGCTATTAATGATAAATATAATACGTACTAATAATGATTAGTTTTGAATAACCTAACAATATCATGATTAGAAGACATTACTAATGGTAACTTTAACGTGTTAATACTCACAAGTTTAGAATATACCAATAATGTCAAGTTTAGAATAATGATAAACTTGAGAAATGATAAACTTGAGAAATCTGCTAATAACCACAGGTTTAGAATGTATATACAATTAAAAGTTTAGAATCTACTAAGATTGACAGGTTTAGAAGATACTCTTCAAGATAACTTTGATGTGTAGAAATAATGACAAGTGTGGAATATACTAATAATGATAAGTTTAGAAGGTTCTAGTAATGATAACTTTATTTTGTACTAATAATGACAAGTTTAGCATATAAGTTTAATGTGTAAATACAAGTTTCGAACATATTTATTAAGTTTAGAAATTACTAATAATGACAACTTTAGAAGGTAATATATATCATAACTTTAATTTGTACTAATAATGACTAGAACGTACAAATGACAAATTTAGAATGTACTATAAATGAAAACTTTGATGTCTTCTAATAATTAATGTTTGAAAAATACTAATATTGAAAAGTTTAAAGACACTGTTAATGATAACTTTAATATGTACCAATAATCACAAGTTTATAATTTTGTAATAATGACAAGTTTTGGAGGTTATATTAATGATAACGTTAATGTGTAGTAATAATGACACGTTTGAATAATAATGCAAAGTTTAGAAAATTCTTGTAATAGCAAAATCAGAAGTTGCTATTAATGATAAATATAATACGTACTAATAATGATTAGTTTTGAAAAACCTAACAATATCATGTTTAGAAGACACTACTAATGGTAACTTTAACATGTATTAATACTCACAAGTTTAGAATATATCAATAATGAATAATGATAAACTTTGGAATATATGTAATAGCAAAATCAGAAGTTGCTATTAATGATAAATATAATACGTACTAATAATGATTAGTTTTGAATAGCCTAACAATATCATGTTTAAAAGTAACTTTAATATGTATTGATACTCACAAGTCTAGAATATACCAATAATGACAAGTTTAGAATAATGATAAACTTTGGAATATATTAGTATTGCCAAGTTTAGAATATACTAATAATGATATGTATACAAGGTCCTAATAATGATAACTCTAATGTGTACGAATAATGAAAATTTTGGAATACCCAAGAAGATATGTTTAGTATATGATAATACTGATATGTTTCGAACAATGACAACATTAGAAAGTATTGTTAATGATGATTTAATAATGAGGGTTTAGAACATGACCTATTTTCTCATGTGATGAAAAATAGCCGTGGTTTGCGACCTGGAGGAGCGCAACATTCATAGTCGACATCGACTGGCGGAGACCCTCATCATGTGGACCTGGACCTGTAGCCGAAAGGGAATGGACATTAAAGTTATCATTAAAAGTATATTCTAAACTTCTATATTCTATATTCTAAATATTTTGTATTTTTTCATTATCAGAACTCATTAAAGTAATTATTAGTACACATTAAATATTTTACTAATAATACCTGCTAAACGCTATACGTTTTTTTCTAAACTTCCCATTTCATTATAAACTAAATTTTTTATTAACATGTAAACTTGTCATATTCTACACTTTTCATCATCATTTCACATAGAATTTATCCAAACTTATCATTATAAGTATATTCTAAACTCATTAATGGTATATACTAAACTTAATAGACATCAAAGTTATCAGTAATAGTACCTTCTAAACTTGTCATTATTAGTATATTCTAAGCTTGTCGTAATTAGTACAAATTAACGTTATCAATTATGGTTCCAATTATACCTTGTAAACTTACCCTTATTAGTATATTGTACCTTGTGCATAATGTATATCAGTACACATTAAAGTTATCATTAATAGTATCTTCTAAAAGTTGTCATTATTTTAAACATCATTAATAGTACCTTCTAAAATTATCATTATTACTATTATATTAAACTTGTCATTATCAGTATATACTAAACTTTATTATTAGTGTGCATTAAAGTTATCATCATGTATGAGTACTAATAATGGAAAGATATGCCAATGATGACAAGATTAAAGGGTACTGTTCTATATGTTACTATAATTATTAACTATATGTAATAATAATGAAGAATTTAGAATTTAGAATATACTAATAATAATAATTTTAAAAGGTACTAACAATGATAACGTTGATATGAACTAATAAAAACAAATAGAATATACTAATACTGACAAGTTTAGAATATAACAATAAAACAAGATTAGATATTTTTAAAGATAACATTAATGTGTAGTAATCATGAGAAATTTAGAATATACTAATAATGAATAGTGTGAAAATACAATTAATATATTTATTGTGTACTAACAATGACAAATATAGAATATTTGTACCGACAGGTTGAAAAGGAACTATTAATGATAACTTTAATGTGTACTAATACAAACAAGTTTAGAATATATATTCTAAGCTTGTTTTTATTAGAACACATTAAAGTTTAGTAGTGATAAGTTTTTAACGATAATGATAACTTTAATGTGTAATAATATTAACAAGTTTAGAATATACTGATAATTACAAGTTAAAAGGATGCTGTTTATGATTAGTGTATAAGGTACTATTAAGAACTTTATTTTTCACTAATGATAAGTTTAGAACACACTAATAATGCCAGGTTTAGAAAATACTAATAATGTCAAACTTGGAATATAGTAATAATGAGAAGATTAGAAGATACTATTAGTGATAAGTTTACTAATAATGACGAGTTTTGAATATACTAATAACGACATCTTTAGAATATACTAGTTTAAACTATAATAATAATTACAAGGTTTAATGAAAACTTTAACATACTAATATTCCCAAGCTTAGAATATACTAATAATGATAGATTTAATATGAGCTATTAATGACAAGTTTAGAGCATACCAATAATGACAAGTTTAGAATATTCCAATGTAGACATGTTTAGAATAAGAAACTTTCTATTAATGATGAATTTAAGATGAAGTATTAATGACAAATTTAGAACATACTAATGATGACAAGTTTAGAATATACCAATGAAGACATGTTTAGAATATATATGTTTAGATTATACTGAAGTTTAGATAGTACTATTAATGATAACTTTAATGTTTATAAAACATTCTAATGATGACAAGTTTAAAAAGTTTGATGTGTACTTATAATGACAAGTTTAGAACATTCTAATAATGATAGGTTTAGAAGATCCTATTTACTATACTATACTATTTAAAAGGTACTGTTAATGATAAGTTTAGAAGGTACTATTAATTACTTTAATTTTTACTAATGATAAGTTTAGAACATACTAATAATGCCAAGTTAGAATGTACTAATAAAACAAGATTAGAAGGTACTTTTAATGATAAATTTAATGTGTACTATTAATGGCAAATTTGGAATATACCAATAATAAAGATTAGGATATACTATTAATGATAAGTTAACTAATAATTACGAGTTTTGAATATACTATTAATGACATGTTTAGAATATACTAGTTTAAATTATGATAATGACAAAGTTAGAATAATGGTAACTTTAGCATATTGCATAATAATGATTAATAGGACGTTATCATTAGTTTTTGGATAGTGACTAACAATAACAGGTTTAGAATACACTAATAATGATTACTAATTAATGTTTGAATTATACTAATAAAGACAAGTTGAAAAGGAATTATCAATGATAACTTTAATATGTTCTAGTAATGACAAGTTTAGAATATACGATTAATGACACTTTTTAGGTACAACTAATAAAAACTTTAATGTGTACTAATAATGACAAGTTAAGATTATCGTATTAACGAGTGCTATTAATGACAAGTTTAGGATATACCAATAACGACAAGATCAGAAGATTCTTTTAATAATAACTTAAATATGTAGTAGGAGTGACAACTATAGAATATACAAGTTTATACAAGTTTGGAAGCTACTTATAATGTGTACTAATTATGAAAGTTGGAAATATACTATTATGGGTAGGTTTGTAATATACTAATAATGACAAGTTTAGAAAGTACTGTTAATGGTAAGTTTAATGTATATGGAATATACTAATAATAAGTTTACAAGATACTGTTGATGATAACTAATACTTATAATGATAATTATAGAACATACTAATAATGATAATTATAGAACATACTAATAATTATCAGATTAAATATACTATTAATGATAACTTTAATTGTACTGTTAATGACAAGTTTAAAATATACTAATAATGAAATTTAAAGAATATTCTATTAATGATAACTTTAAAGTGTACCAATAGTGAGAAGCTTAGAATATGAAAGATAATTATGTGTTTAGAAAGTACTATTAATGATAACTCTAATATGTACTCATAATCACATGTTAAGAATATACTAATAAGGACAAGTTTAGAAAGTACTATTAATGATAACTTTGATATGCACTAATAATGGCAAGTGTAGAGGATACTGATAATAACAAATATTATGAAAGTTGAGAATATACTATTATGGGTAAGTTTATAATATACTAACAATGACAAGTTTAGAAAGTTTAATGTATAGTAATGATGATACGTTAAGAACATACTTATAATGACGAGTTTAGAGCATACTAATAATGACAAGTTTACAAGATACTATTAATGATAACTAATACTAATAATGATAATTATAGAACATACTAATAATTATCAGAATAAAGATACTATTAATGATAACTGTAATTGTACTATTAATGACAAGTTTAGAATAGCACTATTAATGATAACTCATAATCACATGTTTAGAATATACTAATAAGGACAAGCTTAGAAGGTACTATTAATGATAACTTTAATATGCACTAATAATGGTAATTATAGACGATACTGATAATTACAAATATTAGAAGGTAATATCAATGATAACTGTAATGTGTACTAATAATGACAAAGTTAGAATATACGAATAATGGCAACTTTGGAAAGTGCTAACAATCATGTGTATCAATACTAACAAGTTTAGAATATAATAATAATGAAAAGTTTAGAATAATGGCAACTTTAGAATACACTAATATTGCCATGTTTAGAATATGTTTAATGAACACTATAAATAAATAAAAATTAGAACATGCCAATTAGTGTTTAGAATATTCTAATGGTTAGAAAGTGATATTAATGATAACTTTAATGTGTACTAATAAGGATAATTATATAATATACTAATAATGATCAGATTAAAGATATTATTAATGATAACTTCAATATGTACTATTAATGACAAGTTTAGAATGGTAATTTTAATGTGTTCTAATGTGTTCAAATAAAACATTTGGAAAATGAAAGTTTTAACATGTACTAATAAAAAAAATTAAAAGGTATTTTTTATAAAACAAGTTTACAATATACTAATGGAATTACAATATACAAATGGAGTTACAAAACTCTTAATGTGTACTATTAATACTAGAATAGTTGAAAGTTTAGAAAGTACTGTTAATGAAAACTTTCATGTGTACCAATAATGAAGTACCTAAAAGTGTCATTAATCGTATATTCTAAACTTGTCATTACTAGGACATATTAAAGTCATCATTGATAATTCCTTTTCAACTTGTCATTACTAGTATAATTCAAACATTAATTAGTAATCATTACACTGGCCTGCGTTTAATTTTTTTTTTCCAAAGGTCGAAGGTTTTTCAAGTGATACATAGGTTTTTTTGGTGCGCTGAATCCATAAATGCCATCCGTTTCCTTGGATCAGGTCTAGTTTTTGAGATATGAGAAGTGCGACTTTTGGGCCTTGTATAGTACTAAGTATTAGGAAAACGAGGCTGCAGGTATAGCCTATTCTTGTTTTTTTTTTTTTTTTTTTTGCATAAAAATTGTACTGTAGCACCCCAAAACTGATACTGAAACCTAATAATGTTTTTGTTTACTTTCAGGAAACTGAAACCGAAACTGAAACTGAAACTGCATTGACTACATTGACAAACTGCATTGACAATACTGAAACTGAAAATGGTTTAGAAAAGTGTGATCTCCAATCAATGTGACTGATTTAATAAGAATCTGTGCTTTTTACAAGAATCTGTGCTTCTTGTGTTTCTATTTTGGACACGTATCTTAGATAGACAGAAAATGGAACGCAAATGCACAAATCATCCTGATAGGTTCTGCTACATATGTGGTAATGTGATTCTTCCTCGTCGACTAGCAAATATAACTGATTTTGTGAAGAAGGCATATCATGCTTACTTTGGAGTTAAGCTTGGGGACCAGGACAAGCCATTTGCACCCCATGTTAGCTGCAAAACATGTGTCGAGAACTTGCGTGACTGGAGAAATAAAAAAAGGAAGAGTATGCCATTCGCTGTTCCAATGGTTTGGAGAGAGGGTAAAGATCATGTGTCAGACTGCTATTTCTGCATGACTAATCTTAAAGGAGTCAACCGCAAGAACAAGCATTGTATTCAGTATCCTAATGTTCCGTCTGCCATACGACCAGTCCCTCATGGTCCAGGCCTGCCCGTCCCCGAGCCAGATGTTGCAATGGAATCTAGCTCTGAATCGGAATCTGATAACGCACTAGACAGGGCAGAGGGTGGAGAATACATGCCAGAAGAGAATGACCGGCCAGTACCTCTAACACAAGCAGATCTCAATGACCTGACACGGGATCTAAACCTATCAAAGGAATCAGCACAGCTTCTGGGTTCTCGTCTTCGTGAGAAAATTTTGCTAGCACCTGAGACAACATTCTTTTGGTACCGAGAGCGTGAAAGAAAATTTAGACAGTTCTTCACAACCCAGAAGGACTCGTCATTAGTTTACTGCAACAACATTGCTGGTTTGATTCAATCAATGGGGCTGGACTATGTTGCTACTGAATGGAGACTGTTCATCGACTCTTCCAGCAGAAGTCTCAAGGCAGTCCTCCTTCACAACGGAAATAAATACTCTTCAATTCCAATCGGTCATTCGGTGCAAATGAAAGAAACTCATGACAACATGGATCAGCTACTGTCTGCTCTGAACTACAATGACCATGGTTGGTTGATCTGTGGAGATCTTAAGGTAGTTGGATTGGTTTTGGGACTACAGGGTGGGTACATGTTGTCGTGGTGGCCATTCTTGTCTGACAAAATGTTGATCATCAGCCCGACTATCCCACAAACACAAAAAGCATGGATACTTTCCATGCTTTTTGTGTTTGTGGGATAGTCGGGCTGATGATCAACATTTTGTCAGACAAGAATGGCCACCACGACAACGTTTGGATCCTGGTTCACACAATGTTCAGGCTCGTTCTCTTGTTGAACCAAACAAGGTCTTACTCCCACCTTTACATAACCAAACTGGGACTGATGAAGAACTTTGTGAAGGCAATGGACAAGGACGGCATGGGATTTACTTTTCTTCAGCAGAAGTTTCCTCGGATCAGTCTGGAAAAGCTTAAGGCTGGCATCTTTGATGGGCCTCAGATAAGGGAACTTATGAAGGACTCAATGTTTGACGATGCACTGAATGCAGCTGAGCTGTCCGTTTGGTGGTCGCTTAAGTCAGTGATAAGAAACTTTCTAGGAAATAACCGAAGTGCAGAATACGAGAAAGAAGTCGATGAGCTCTTGAACAGCTATTAAAAATTAGGGGCTCGCATGTCAGTCAAATTGACTTTCTACGGTCCCACTTAGACTATTTCCCTCAGAACTGTGGTGACTTCAGTGAGGAACAGGGAGAACGTTTCCACCAGAATATTCGTGTCATGGAAGAACGCTACCAAGGCCGGTGGGATGTGAACTTTCTTGCGGACTATTGTTGGTGTTTGAAACGAGACGTGGTGGCTGCCCAACACAGGAGAAAGTCACTCAAAAGGCCCTTCATCCATGATTAGATTTTCTGTAATATATCCTCTTTATCTTCTGAACTATGCAAGAAAAAATTATTTCTTTTGTCAAGATTTTTTTTCCAAAATTAAATGGAATAAATATCACACAACACAATAAAATTGTCAAAAGCACTGATTATTACCACATTCTAAATTTGACATTATTTGTGCAAATAAAATCGCACACTTCTTATTATCAGTATATTCTAAATTTGTTATTATTAGTAAACAGTGAAGTTATCATAAATATTATCTTCTAAACTTGTCATCATTAGTATATTCTAAACATGTCATTATTAGTACATTCTAATAATTATTCTAGATAGTATTCTAAATAGTATCTTCTAAATCTGTCATTATTAGAATGTTCTAAACTTGTCACCATTAGTTCTCTACTTTCATTGTTAGTACACATTAAAGTTATCATTAATAGTACTTTCTAGACTTCTCATTATACGTATATTCTAAACATGCCAATATTGGTATATTCTAAATATGTCTTCAACCTCTCATTATTAGTATGTTCTAAACTTGTCATTAATTGTTCATATTAAATTTATTATTAATAGGACGTTATCATTAGTATATTCTAAGTCCGACAATTTTAGTATATGTTAAAGTTGTCATTATCCTAACCTTGTCATTATTATTATAATTCAAACTAGTATATTCTGAACATATAATTATTAGTATATTCAAAACTCGTTATTATTAGTAAACTTATCATTAATAGTATATCCTAATCATTATTATTAGTATATTGCAAATTTGCCATTATTAGTACACATTAAATTTATCATTAAAAGTACCTTCTAATCTTGATTTTATTAGTAAAAAGGAAAGTAATTAATCTTCTAAACTTATTAATAACAGTACCCTTTAAACTTGTAATAATTAGTATATTCTAAACTCGTCATTATTAGTTATATTTGTAGTATCTTCTAAACCTGTCATTATTAGAATGTTGTAAACTTGTCATTGTAAGTACACATCAAAGATATCATTAATAGTACCTTTTAAATTTGTCATCATTAAAATGTTTTATACTTTTCTTTATTAGTACACATTAAAGTTATCATTAACAGTAATTTCTAAACTTCTGTATTCTCTAAACATGTCTTCATTGGTATATTCTAAACTTGTCATTAATACTTCATATCAATTTTGTCATTAATAGGACCTTCTAAAGTTATCATTTTTAGTATATTCTAAACTTGGTAATATTAGTATATGTCAAAGTTGTTATTAAACCTTGTCATTATTATTATCGTTTAAACTAGTATATTCCAAACATTCTAAACTTGACATTATTAGTATGTTCTAAACTTATTACTAGTAAAAATTAAAGTCATCGATACTTATCATTAACAGTACCCTTTAAATTTGTAATTTTTGGTATATTCTAAACTCGTCATTGTTAGTTATCATCAATAGCATCAATATCGGAATATTCTAAACTTGTCATTAATAGTACCTTTTAAACTTGTCATCATTAAAATGTTCTATACTTTTCATTATTAGTACACATTAAAGTTATCTTTAATAGTACTTTCCAAATTTCTCATTATACGTATATTCCAAACATGTCTACATTGGAATATTCTAAACTTGTCATTATTAGTATGTTCTAAACTTGCCATTAATAGTTTATATTAAATATATCATTATTAGTATATAATATTAGTATATGTTAAAGTTGTCATTACTATTATAGTTTAAACTAGTATATTCTAAAGATGTCGTTATTAGTCAATTCAAAACTCATTATTAGTGAACTTATCATTAATAGTATCTTCTAATCTTTTCATTATTACTGTATTCCAAGTTTGACATTATTAGTACACATGTAATTCTATCATTAATAGTACCTACTAATCTTGTTTTTATTAGTATTTTCTAAACATGGCATTATTAGTGTGTTTTAAACTTATTTTTAATTAAAAATAAAGTCAATACCAGTACCCTTTTAACTTTTAATTATTAGTATATTCTAAACTTGTCAATATTATTACACATTAAAGTTATCATTATCGTTAAAGATTTGTCACTACTAAATTATATTCTAATTTTGTTTTTATTAGTACACATTAAAGTTATCATTAATAGTTCCTTTTCAACCTATCGTTATAAGTATATTCTATATTTGTCATTATTAGTACACAATAAAGATTCTAATTGGATTTTCACTCTTCATTAATAGTATATTCTAAAATTCTCATTATTAGTACACATTAATGTTATCTTTAAAAATACCTTCTAATCTTGTTTTAATTGTTATATGCTAAACTTGTCAGTATTAGTATATTCTAATTTTTTCATTATCACTACTTATAGTACCTTCTGAATTTTCTTTGTTTTTATATTCTAAACTTGTCATTATTAGTTCATAATAACGTTATTAGTACCTTCTAAACTTATTATTAGTAGTATATTCTAAATTCATTATTAGTACATATTATAGTAACATCTCAATTTGTTATTATTAGTATATTCTAGACTTAACAGTACCTTCTAAACTTCTTATTATTACGTGCCATTATTAGTATACGTTAAAGATATCATTTAATAGGATCTTTTAAACAGATCATTATTGCTATATTTTAAACATGTTTCTTCTAAACTTGTCATTATTTTTTATTCTTAACTTTTTATTATAAACTTTTCAGTATTAGTACACTCTAAAGTTATCATTAATAGTGCTTTCTAAACTTGTCATTACTAGTATATTCTAAACTTGTCATTATTACTAAACTTTGTTATCATTAATAGTTTCTTATAAATTTTAATTTATAGTATATTCTAAACATCTCATTATTGGCACACATTAAAGTTATCATTGATAGTACCTACCCGGCCTTTGTTTGTATATCCTAAACTTAGTATTAGTATACTCTAAATATGTCATTATTAGTTCACTTTAAAGTTACTATTAATAGTACCTTTAACCTGTCATTACTAGTACACATTAAAGTTATCGATAAAAGTGCATTCTAAACTATTCATTTTCAGAACACATTAAAGTTATTAATAATAGCCTATACATTTGTATTTGCATTTGTATTTGTTTTGTATTTTTATATATATATATTTTTGTAGTTGTATTTGTTTGTATATATTAGTATAACATTAACGTTATTTACCAAACATTTCATTATTAGTGCATTCTAAACTTGTCAATGATACCTTCTAAATTTCTCATTATTACTATATTCTAAACTTATCACTATTAGTACACATTAAAGATCTCAATAGTACATTCTAAACTTGTTATCATTACCATATTCTAAATATTTTATTATTAGTACACATTAAATTCATTAGAGTGCATTCTAAACTTGTCTTTATTAGTATATTACAAACTTGCTTATTATTAGTACAAATAAAAGTTGTCTTGAACAGTACTCTAAACTTGTAATTATTGGTATATTCTAATCTTTCCATTATTAGTACACATACCTTCTAAACCTCTGATTATTAGTGCACATTAAAGTTATTATTAATAATACCTTCTAAACTTGTCAAAGTTAAATGCATTATTAATATGTCATTATTAGTATATTACAAACTTGCCATTATTAGTATCTTTTAATTTTTTTCATTATTAGTACACATTAAAGTCATTGTTGGTATGTTCTAGTCTTTCCATTATTATTACACATAAAAGTTATCATTAGCTGTGCCTTGCATTATAAGTATATTGTAAACTTGTCACATTAAAGCTATTATTAATAATACATTCTAAACTTGTACATGTTATTCGTATTATATTCTATCTAAACTTGTTACTATTAGTGCATATTAAAGTTATCATTAAAAGTACATTCTAAACATGTCATTACTAATATTTTGTAAAATTTTCACTATTAGTACTCATTTAAGTAATTATTAGTACACATTAAAGATTTTACTAATAGTACCTGTTAAACACTATACATCTTTTGTAAATTTCCCATTTTGTTATAAATTAAATTTTCATTAGCATGTAAACTTGTCATATTCTAAACTTTTCATTATCATTTCACATAAATTTATCTCTAATAGTGCTTTTCCAAACTTGTCATTATTAGTATATTCTAAACTTCACATGAATAGTATATACTAAACTTACAACTATTAGTAGACATTAAAGTTTATCCTTAATAGTACCTTCTAAACTTGGCATTATTAGTATATTCTAAGCTTGTCTTTATTAGTACATGTTAACGTTATCAATTATAGTACCTTCTAAACTTACCCTTATTAGTAAATAGTACCTTCTGAACTTATCTTTTCTTGTATATTACAATGGGTATTCTAAACTTGTCATTATTACCACATTAGCACATATTAAATCTAATAATGAAAGCTTAGAACATACAAATATTGACAAGCTTTAATGTGTATTAATAATGATAAGTGTAGAATATACTAATAGTGACAAATTTAGAATATACTAATAATGTCAGGTTTAGAATATAAGTTTAGAATAATGATAAACTTAAGAATATATTAGTATTGCCAAGTTTAGTATTGCCAAGTTTAGAATATACAAGGTCCTAATAATGATAACTTTAATGTGCACTAATAATGACAAGTTTTGAATACCAAAGAAGATTTGTTTAATATTTACTAATACTGATATGTTCTGAATATAAGAACAATGACAAGAAATAATGAGGGTTTAAACATAAAATAATGACAATGTAGAATATACTAATAATGGCAAATTTAGAATATGCTAATAATGTCAGGTTTAGAATATACTTGTAATTGCAAGTTTAAAATATACTAATAATAACGAATGACAAATTTAGAATAATGACATGTTTAGAATATACTAATGGTAAGCTTAGACGATAATAGTTATGATAACTTCACTGTGTACAAGTTTAGAATATATTAATCCTGACAAGTTTAAAGATTACTAATAATGACAACTTTAGAAGGTACTATATAAGATAGCTTTAATTTGTACTAATAATGAAAATTTTAAAACATACTAATAATGGCAAATTAAAATGTACTATCAGTAAAAACTTCCATGCCTTCTAATGATTAATGTTTGGGATATATTAATAATGACAAGGTATTATTAATGATAATTTTAATGTGTCCTAATAACGACAAGCTTAGAATATATGAATATTGACATCACTAGCAAATATCAATGATATCTTTAATGTGCACTGGTAATGAAATTTATAATATACCATTAATGATGACTTTAACGTGTACTAATAAAGAAAAAAATAATGATAGACTTGATATGTACTAATAACAAGCTTAGAATATACAAAAAATGACAAGTGTAGAAGGTACTTACTACTACTAATAAATTAAATGTGTACTAAAAATGACAAATTTAGAAAGATACTATTAATGATAAATTTAATGTGTGGTTACAAAGACAAGTTTACAAGGTACTATTAATGATAACTTTAATGTGTACTAATAATGAGAAGTTTACAATATAGTAATAATGAAAACTTCAGAAAGTACTATTACTGTAAACTTCAATGTAATGCAATAATGACAAATTTAGAAAATACCAATAATGAGAGGTTTGAATTATACTAAGATTGGGATGTTTAGAAGCTATTATTAATGATAACCTATATGTGGACATAATAATGGCAAATAATGATAAATTTAGAATATACTAATAAAAAGTTAAGAAACTACTATCAATGACAACTTCAATGTGTACTAATACTGTCGAGTTTATAATATGCTAATAATCACAAGTTAAGAATATATAGATAATGACAAGTTTAGAAGAAAACTTTAGAAGATAACTTTAATGTACACTAATAATAAAGTTTAGAATATACTGATAATGATACTTTAATTTTTACTAATTATAACTTTAACGTGTACACGTATACACAAGGTATAATATACTAATAAGGGTAAGTTTACAAGGTATAATTGAAGCTATAATTGATAACGTTAATTTGTACTAATTACGACAAGCTTAGAATATACTAATAATGACAAGTTTAGAAGGTACTATTACTGATAACTTTGATGTCTATTAAGTTTAGTATATACCATTAATGAGTTTATGATAAGTTTGGATAAATTCTATGTGAAATGATGATGAAAAGTGTAGAATATGACAAGTTTACATGTTAATGAAAAATTTAATTGATAATGAAATGGGAAGTTTAGAAAAAACGTATAGCGTTTAAGGTAAAATATTTAATGTGTACTAATAATTACTTTAATGAGTTCTGATAATGAAAAAATACAAAATACTAGTAATGGCAAGTTTAGAATATACTTTTAATGATAACTTTAATATGCACTAATAGTAACAAGTGTAGAATATACTAAGAATAACATGCTCAGTCGGAACTATTGATAACTTTAATATGAGAAGTTTAGAATATACTAATAATGAATATTATTGATAGTACTATTAATGATATATATAATGCGTACTAAAATTAAGATGTAGAAAATGATATTTACAATGTTTTAATAATGATAATTTTAGAAGGTTTTATTAAATAGCTTTGATATGTACAAATATTGAATGATTTAGAACATACAGCTAAAAAACATACAAATAATGAGAAATTTGGAAAGTATTTATTATAAATTTGATTTGTACTAATTATGACAATTATAGAATATTCTAATAATGTGTATTAATAAGGACAAATTTATAATATTCTAATTATGACAAGCTGAGAAGGTATTATCAATAATAACTTTAATGTGTATTAGTAATAACAAGTTTAGAATATAATGACAAGTTTAGAAGGTACTATTGCAAGATAACTTTAATGTGCACTAATAATGACAAAAAAAAATAGAATATGCTAATACTGGCAAGTTAAATGATGTCAAGTTCAGAAGGTATTATTAATAATAGCTTTAATGTGTACTGATAATGACAAGTTTACAATATACGTATAATGGAAGATACAGTTGATGACAACTTTTATGTGTACTAATAATGGAAAGACTAGAATATACCAATAATGACTTTAATATGTACTAATTATGAAAAAATTAAATATACTAAAAATGGCAAGTTTGTAATATCCTAATAATGACAAGTTTAAAAGGTACATTAATAATGTATTTAACTTTGAAAAGTTTAGACTGTATTGTTAATAATAACTTTAATGTGTACTAATAATAGAAGTTTGCAATATACTAATAATCAGAGGTTTAGAAGGTATGTGTACTAATAATGAAAATATTAGAATATACCAATAATCAAAAGTTAAGGTACTGTTCAAGATAACTTTAACTTGTACTAATAATAAGCAAGTTTACAATATACTAAAAAAGACAAGTTTAGAAGATAAATGATAAATTTCAATATATACTAATAGTAAAATACTAATAACAAAAAATACTAATAATAAAAAGTTTAGAATATGATGATAATAACAAATAATGATATTTTAATGTGTGACTGGTTTAGAATATAGTAATAATGAGAAGTTTAAAGTTGACAAATTCATAATGCACTAATAACGAAAAGTTTGGAAGATATTATTAATGATAACGTTAATGTGTACAGATAAATAAAAATTTGAAATCTAATAATTACTTTGATATATCAAAATGAAAAGTTTAGAGATATACTGATAATGAGAAGTTAATAAGTTAATAATGACAATTTGATAATGTACTTTTAGTGATAACTTAATGTGAACTTTTAGTGATAACTTTAAAGTGAACTAATAATAAGTTAAGAATATACTATCAGTGACAACTTTAATGTATACCAATAATGAAATGCTTGAAATATACTAAAAATTACAGTTTTGGAAGGAACTATTAATGATAACCTTAGAATTCAGTAATAATGACAAGTTTTGAAGTATACTAATAATGACCAAGTTTTAGAAAGTACTAATCATAACTTTAGAATGCACTAATACTAAAAGGTTTAATATACAAATAATAAAACGTTTAGAATAAAGAATAATTAAAAGTTTAGAGGAATCTAGTATTGACATGTTTGAAATATAGCAATAATGATAAATTTAAAAGATCCTATTAATGATAACATAAATGTGTACTAATAATGACACGTAATAATGAGAAGTTTAGAAGGTGCTGTTAATGAAAAACATTAGTTTAGAATGTTTAGAATATTCTAGTTTAAATGATAATAATAAAGACAACTTTAACATAATATTGCCAAGTTTAGAATATACTAATAAAGATAAGTTTAGAACGTTCTATTAATGATGAAGTATTAATGACAAGTATTAATGACATACTAATGATGACAAGTTTAGAATATACCAATGAAGACATGTACATGTTTAGAGTATACTGAAGTTTAGATAGTACTATAAACGATAACTTTAATGTGAACTAATAATGAAAAGTACAAGTATAAAACATAAGTATAAAACATGACAAGTTTAAAATTTTTGATGTGTACTTATAATGACAAGTTTAGAACATTCTAATAATTATTATATTATTTAAAAGGTACTGTTAATGATAAGTTTGGAAGGTACTATTAATTACTTTAATTTTTACTAATAAGTTTAGGACATACTAATAATGCCAAGTTAGAACAAGATTAGGTACTTTAAATGATAAATTTAATGTGTACTAATAATGGCAAATTTAGAATTATACCAATAATAAAGATTAAGAATATACTATTAATGATAAGTTACGAGTTTTTGAATATACTATTAATGACATGTTTAGAATATACTAGTTTAAATTATGATAATGACAAAATTAGAATAATGGCAACTTTAGCAATATGCTAAAGTTGCCAGGCTTAGAATATACTAATGATAACGTCCTATTAATGATAAATTTCATATGATATATTATGACAAGTTTTGAACATACTAATAATGACATGTTTGTAATATACGTATAATGAGAAGTCTACAAAGTACCAATAATGATAACTTTAATGTGTACTAATAATGGAAAGTATAAAACACTAATGGTAACAGGTTTAAAATGTACTATTAATGATATCTTTTATGTGTACTAATAATGAAAAAATTAGAATATTCTAGTAATGACAGGTTTAGAAGATACTATTAATGTTAACTAATATTGACGAGTTTAGAATATACTAAGAATTATTAGAACATACTAATAATGGCATGTTTAGAATATACTAATGATGACAAGTTTAGAAGGTAATATTTATGATATCACTCAAGTTTACTCTAATAACAACAAATAGTACATTAACCTATATATCTGATAATGTATCATTGTATATTCACAAAAATGTCAATTACTGCGGTAAACACTAGTCTTTAAACTCATTTATAGTTTTACCAATATTTTGACATATAGTACCCTAAATAATGCAACTATATCTTTAAACGTCCCTTAACAGTATTTTCATCACTGCATTATTTAAGTTACATTAGTCATAAATTTCATATTACAGAACACCTTCCAAATTAAATTTATTGTATACTAACATAACGTTATCAGTTATTAATAACTCCCAAAGACTTAACATTAACATTGTTATAGTACTAATTAAAGAACATTGACAACCCATTAAAGGATTATATCTATTTAAACTTCACCGTTTACTGTACTTATTAGTCTAGTAAACTAAGCACACTTCTAAACTTTAATGTTCGTACAAATCCAATCAGCTATTTACATAAAATATATCTCAAAAAAGCCCCTTTTAACTCCTTAAAACACATACCTTTAGTCAACAAAACCCCTACCAACCCCACATATACTTATCCCACACTAAATAACACATAAACTACATAAACATAACACCAACATCCTTTACACCCACATTTTCTTTACATAAATACCCCCAACACTACCCCACATAACACCCCCCCACCAACCTAAACTCACATAATCTCATACCACACACCCATACAACCCCCTAACATCACATAACCTAAAAACCAAAAACCACAACACAACCCAAACTCCCAACACATACCAAACAACCAAAAATACAACACCATACCAACACTCCCACACAAATAACAAAAACCAAAAACAACTACAAAACCCAATAACAAACCCCCCCCCCTACCACAACCCCACCTAAAACCCCCACACCCCACCCCCCCCCCCACCCCCCCAAAACAATATAAAAACAAAACCCCCCATTAAAACAACCAAACCCCATATCTACTCAAAAACCCCCCCAAACCATACCCTCACCCTTAACAACCCCCCCCACAACTAAACCACAACTATCCACCCCCCCCACCTACACACAACCCCATACATAATAAAAAACACAACACAACCAACACCAAAAAAACACCACCATCAAAACCCTTCACCCCACCACCCAACCCCCAAAATCTAAAAAACCCCAAACCACCCCACCACAACAAACTCCCACACACACCAACACACCCAACAAAAACCACCCACAAACCAAAACACAACCCACACATAACCCACACCATCCACTCCAACACAAAAAACACCACACAACACACATACACCCCCATCCCAAAAATATCACAACATTCAACATAAACACCAAACACCAACACAAACCCCACCCCCCCAACCCACCCCCCCAAACATAAACACCACAAACATACAACTACAACACCCCACCCACAACCAAAACAACCCACAACCCAAAAAACCCCAACCCCCCTAACACCTCACCCCCCCAAAACACAATCTTCATCCCCCTACCACCTACTAACCCCACACCCAATACACAAACATAATACCCCACCCCACAAAACCACACAACCCCCACACCACCCCAGACTATACTTTACACCCTCACAACTTAACACCACACCACAATACACCCCCCCCACTATTTTTACCATACCACCCATACAATACCCCACACCCAACCAAACACAACCCGAACCACATACCAACCAACACACTCCCACAACAAACCCTACAAAAAACAACAATACACCAACCCCAACCAACACCACACACATAACCCCAACCCCAAAACAACAATACCACCCTAACCACCAATACAAAATCCACACCACCCAACCAAACCCCCCCAACAAACCCAAACACTACCAAACCCAAAACCCAACCCCCAAACACACCACAAACCACCCCCCCCACCAACAACCCCCAAACACAAATAACAAAACCCACCCCCCACCAACACCAACACACCCAAACAAAACAACCAAAAACACACCCACAAAAACCCAAAACACCAACTACAAAACCATCAACATACAAACACCACCAAAACTACACAACCCATACCACTAACCAACACACACAAAACAACAAACCCAAAAAACAACAACTACCCCACTCACACAACCACCACCCAACAACTATAACACAACAACTACCAACCAAACAAAAACCACTACAAAACCAACAAACCTACACACCCCCATACCCAACAATTACACACCCCAATACAACAATATACACACCCAACCAACTACAAACCCCCCCAATACCCCACCACACACCCCATACAAAAACAACAACCTAAAACAATACACAAACTACACAACCAAAACACCAAACACAACCAAAACCACTACACAAACCCCCCCCATACAACCAACAACACACCCATACCAACACCAACCACTACACAAACCAAAACAACAATACAAACCCAAAACAACAACTACCACCCAACAAACCCTACCAAATAAACAATCACAACTACATAAACCCACAACTACCCCCAACCCTACAACACTACAAACCCCAACACAACCTACCAAAACCTCTACTCTACCACCCCAACCCACACAACCATAACCCCAGCTTTAAACACCCCCCAACCAATTACCCACCCTACCAACAAACAACAATACCACAACACACAACTACTAACAACCCAAAATTTTCATCCTCAAACAACCATAAAACACAATACAAAGACCAAATTTGTCCACAACACCCTTACAAAAACCCACCACCACAACACAACCCAACACCCCAACAAAAACTAACAAACCCACCACAAACAGTCCCGTACCACACAACAACACCAAACCCCTACAAACCCAAAACACATAAACAACCCTCCCCAACCTCTAAACACAATCCAAAACACCACCATAACACACCAAAAAACCCAACAACAATACAAACCCCCCAATACCCCCACCTAACAACCCAAAACCACACCAAACACCAAAAAAAATACACAACCCAAAACACACACAAACCCAACACATACAAAACCCAACCAACAACTACACAACCCCAAAACCACACCCAACAAAACAACACAACAACCCCCACAAAAACTACACAACCCAAACACAATACACCAAACAAACAACACACACACAACACCCCAAACCACACCCCAACACCAACACCCCCCCCACCCCCTACCCAACACCCCAATACAAAACAACAACCAAATCCTACACAAATCACAACCCAAAAAACCCCTCCAATTAACACACACCCATCAATACAAACACAAACCAAACCCCAAAAACAAATTACATATCCCAACCTAACACACCCACCAACCCCAAAACAACACCCCACAACTACACCAAATACCCCAAACAAAACAAACAACACACAACCCCCTACCCCAA
>NC_134791.1:35848138-35856329 GCF_046742065.1 Oratosquilla oratoria | reverse complement strand
CAGTTTATAGGAAGCCCACCCACACAGGGAGCTACCTACATTTCTTTAGCCACCATCCTGACAAAATAAAATATAGTGTAGCTTCAGGCCTATTCTTACGGGCTTTGAGAATTTGTAGCTCCCAATACTTAGATTTGGAACTAAATTCAGTGAAAAATCAACTAACAAAATTAGGATACCCGCCGTGGTTTTTACAAAAAGCTCTTAGCAAGGCCAAAATTAGTTTTCACAAAACAGATTCCCATTCTGCCATGAATCATCATTGGGATAATAGAAGCATAAAATTGCCTTTTAACAAATCAAATCCATGAAATGACTCACATGTTACCAAAGGAAAAGGTAAATTTTATCTTCCATTATCCTAATAATTTGTTCAGTAAAGTTGTCAATATACATCATAGATCCAAGAGTAATACAACTCCTGGAGTTTATATATTACCTTGTTTAGATTGCAATGATGTATATTGGGACAGACGGGTCGAGATCTCAATACCAGGGTTAAGGAGCACAAGAACTCTGTTAAATACGGACAGGAAAATTCCGCAGTATTTCAGCCACGTCGCCAATAAAAACCACCGAATAAATTGGGACGATGCTGAAATAATTTATAAATCCAAATGTAGTTTCAGAAGAAAAATAGTAGAATCTTCCTTAATAAATAATTTCCCAAATCATAACATTTCCCATGGTCAATGGTCACCAGACCTGTATTTCTTCTTTTGCCATAAATAAAATGTTACCATCAACATTAGCGGTGGACAAAACCACCAAGGCCCATGCAACGCCGGTCATGTGACCTGAGCCACCAAGATGCGAGCATGCGTGCCGGGCGTGTTGACCTGAGCCTCGTCCCCTCATGCTACCTCACTCCTTTACTATAAATACACATTGTTTCTGTTACTTTGTAACTCATATCTGCCGAAGAGGATCACAGTAAGTGATCGAAATATACAGATCTCTATATCTTCGCTTATTCTTCTCCGAAAGTGGGTTCATCAGTATATCATAATATATAATAATATAATATATAATATAATTTATATAATAATATAATATATAATAATATCAATATATATATATATATATATAAATTAATAATAATAATTGCTAATCAAGATATATATATGTATATATTTATATATATATATATATATATATATTATATAAGAATAATAATATAAGATACGTGTGTGTGTGTTTTATGGTAGTGTACACATTCGTGTCCACACATGAATATGCACATACTCATTTATATGCTGAGTATGCTGTAATTATTTTGCATTGAAGTGAAGATTCATAGGTGAAATGTTATGTTATTTATTTATCCAATTATTTATTTGTTTTGACTATTTTCCCTGAAAGTGCGGGCAGTGAGAGTGGTTGTCTATTACTAAATGTATATGGCAACGTGTTCTCGTCTGTGTTATATCTTATTTTCTCATATTTTCAATGTCTTTTGAATGTATGTATAATAAAAATAATATATTATATAATAATATATATATATATATATATATATAATATAATATATACTATAATATAAATATTATTGGGGGTCTTTTATTAACGATCTGTCGAAATTCGTCTTTCTTCTTAGGCATCCTTTACACGGCGTTACGTTAATTCGCTTCTGACAAGCGTCTTAATTCGCTAGCGACTAAAGCGTTGTTTACACGTTGCTGCTTTTATTCGTTTTGGATAATCGTCTTAATTTCCAGACAGGCCATGGTGTTAACACCTAGAGTACAAAACAACTAAAATAATAAATTCGCAGCATCTGTTTGACGCTGTCATATAGCTGAACTTATTCAGCTTTACAACCCGCGTCTAGCGTTTCAGTAGCGAATAAAGACGATAGTGTCTAGCGTCAAAAGCAACGCCATCTATACCGGCCTTTAGGTTAGTATTATTGACGCTGGAGCGTTGGTTTCGTTGTTCTTCAATTTCTCATATGAGACAAAACTTTTACAAACTTCATTTACACTACAATGTCGTTTCATAAAATCCTGTAAGTGAATTACATCATATCTCTTCATAATTTTCGTATAATGTTGATCAAATGTCGCGCATATATATATGTTAGAATGCAGCGACTGAAAAGCCATCTGTTAGCTAACAGAGATAACACAAAGATGTCACAAGATTTACAAGATTTATATATTTTTAGTGTCTTCATTTATCATTCAGTATGAAAAATGTCAATTTACAAGCAAGGTCAAAGCAATAATACTAATATAAGCATTAAAACTGTGTTTTATTCATTCGTTCGTCTAAAGGCAATATCAGCTATATTCTTAACTTACATTTCGGAATATGAGAATATTCTCTGTGACAATTAATGGCCGTATTCAAGAAGAGAATACACTCACTAATTATCACGAAACTTTTGTCTCATTTCGTAAAATGTCAAACATGGCCGACGTTGCTATGGAGTAAACAAGGATAGCATTTCGTTTTTATATCTTCCTGGGAAAGGTTGACGATTTGTAGCTTCCGTCATATAATCGATCAACAATACTAAGATATATTCGAGAAATTATCTGTAAATATAAACAGAAGTTTCTATAATCATAAGATGTTAAAGCTTGTATAACCAACAGACTAGACCATACATGCGAAATGGGAAAGAAAATATTAAAGTTATTGCTACTAATTTTCATATTTTATAAATTAAAGAAGTTTTTCATTGTAAGGAATAGATATATTATATTGACCCGACAAATTTATGAATTGTGATAACATTATGGTGACTTAGGATTATAATCTCTCTATCTTTGGACTCTTCTTAAGTACTCAGTATGATAAGACAACTTAACAATTTGAGATCAATATTAAATTTTAATTTCATATAGATCAAGAAGAGGAAGAACAAAGGAAAGGGGAAGGGGAAGGGAAGAGGAAGAAGAGGAGGAAGTCAGAGGGAGCATCATATCTAGATTGTAGAAAGAAAAAGAAGATAAAGAAGAAGAGTAAGAGCAAGGGGGAGGGAAGAGGAAGAGCAAGAGCAAGAGGAAGAGCAAGGGGAAGGGGAAGAGGAGGAACAAGAGGAAGAGCAAAGGGAAGAGGAAGAGGAGGAGCAAGAGGAAGAGCAAAGGGAAGGGGAAGAGGAAGAGGAAGAGGTAAAAGGGGAACGGTGATTCTAAAGCAAGAGACTGGAATCCGTCTGGGGTAGTGACTCACTTCTTGTTGCAGGCGAGGAAGCGACGGCGGGTGATGGGTTTCAGAAGCTGGAGGTCTTCCTCCTGTAAGAGCTCGATGTCAGCCACCGTGTTGACCCCAATGGCCATAAGGAACCCTTGGATGTGACTCAGACCGTACCACTTCAGCCAGTCCTCGAGGGAGGCGTCGTGAGGAGCCTCTGCAAAAGGTAACGACGAAGGTGAGGTCGTTGTCAGTGGTTGGTGTTGAGGAATACGTCAGAAGGTTCTCGTTTTACGCCAAATTATGTTATGGATTTTATACACACGAACACATAAATACGTATTCTGATACACTTGCAAATATAACACAAATGGCAACAAAGAACTGTTGCTCTCTTATAGGCCGCTTCACATTGAGCCAATTCTCGTCAACTGTTGTGAGTTCGTTCGAGCAGAAACGACTTCGGTTATAATTTTTCGTTCATCAAATTTATAAATATCAAAACACCTTTATATCATATACTGAGAAGCTGAACGACGAGCTAAGAGAAGCCAAACCTCAGACATACTTCTGAAATGTTCTTAGAGAAGCCTAGAATACTGGAGACGAAGTCTTCTTGTAGTTACTCAGATTCACAGCATTTGACGAGAATCGGACAAGTGTGAAGAGGGTGTAAGCCCTGAAACAAACATCCCTCCCACCTTCTGAAGGGTCATGTGGTTCTGCATCACTCAGGCCGCCAGGGGACAGGCCAAGATCGCCGTGGAACTCCGTCTTCTGAATGGCTGGTCGATCAAAACATCATGCTAGATTTATGTCGCGACCGGAGGGATGTCCATACAATATACGTTCAGGTAAGCATAATTTGTTTATTTGTTTGTGTGTGTGTGTGTGTGTGTGTGTGTGTGTGTGTGTGTGTGTGTGTGTGTGTGTGTGTGTGTGTGTGTGTGTGTGTGTGTGTGTGTGTGTGTGTGTGATTCACCTTGGTCTTTGGATCACGTGTTGGACTCGTGATCGACAGCTATTTCCCTCCCGGAAGAGAGCTCAGAGCTCGTATGACCGATCTATGGTTAATACTGTGACCTTACACGCACACACACACCCAACTCCCCGCCCAAGAGAGTTGGAGTAACAACTCGAAGCGCAGCGATATTGAAATTATTTCAGCCCTTGGTAGGATTCGAACCAGGTACCGCCGGTACCGCCGTACTGACAGTCTGGGACTCTACCAACCGTGCCACCGAGTCGTGTGTGTGTGTGTGTGTGTGTGTGTGTGTGTGTGTGTGTGTGTGTGTGTGTGTGTGTGTGTGTGTGTGTGTGTGTGTGTGTGTGTGTGTGTGTGTGTGTGTGTGTGTGTGTGCACGCAAGTGTGTGTGTTTACCTATTTGCAATACACAGTAAAGTATCAACTATGATTGTGTCCTATCTCCTACTCTCCAATTGATCACACCTATAGTCAGCGGAAGGAGAAATGACCGATAAGGCGGGGCTAGGAGATTTCCCGGTGTTGCCACACATGGGCATCCATGGCGAGAACGTGCGTGTGGATGCAATGTTTTCTGAATGCAGTGTGAGGGGGGCGGGGCCAGAGATTAGATGTAGCGGCAACGTCGCTCTCTCTTTTCCATATGCCATGTCTACACTCGAAGAAACGAAACCTTTGTATAGAAAACATTGCTTTGATTTTTACCTCTGTGGTGGTGTGTGACAAAAATTATAATATAATCATATATGGCAACATTATAAAAATATAAAATAGAATTATAAAATAAGATAAAATTATGAAATAATTAGATGTGGCACCACAGGGGAACTCCCAGTGCTCCGCCCTAACGGCCAGTTCTCAGTGCAACGGGTATAGTTTCAGAATTGATGTATGGCTTCAAATTAGTCTATAGCCTTAATTTCAGTTGATCATTTTTATATTTCATTCCATATAATGTTCCAGCTTGCGCTGTATCACCTTCTAATCTATTTCAATTTCCATGCATCTAAATGGGAAACTATATTTCTTTACATACTTTAAACATATCGTATTTCTTAATTTCTCAAGCATGTGTACGCGCGCATGCGTGAATGTGTATGTGTGCGTGAGTGTGTGTGTACAGGTTAACTAATTCAAAAATGCAAATCTCAAAGACAGCAACGTCTATCACCTTACCCTGCCGTCCAGAAGTCTACGTTTGACCACATTGAAAAATAAACAAACAAATAAAACGAAAAAAGAAAAGTGTTTATACACACCCTCGGTCTGAAACTCGAGTTTTTCCAGGTGCTTGAGGAGACGGCGTCTGTTGATGAGCTGTATGGCTTCGAGCTGTGGAGCTTCAAGAAGCCTCAAGTCTCGAACGCAGGTGCACCCCAACACACGCAAGTACTCGGTCAGATGAGACAGCTGTAGTGAGCCCAGGAATTCTGGAAAATACAAATGAGCGGGGAGGAAAGTTCAAAAGCGTATTCAGAATGTACGTACATACACACAAACACATATATACATACATACATGCGTTGATTAGTTCTGTCACAGGGACTCCGGTCCTAGACAGTGCGATTCTTACCACAAGGCTAGGACGCTACCGACTGCGCTATGCTGGATGCTCAAAAAGAATATTCTGGACCTTGTCCCAACGTTCGAGTCCCGGTGGATAGGCTGTTTAATTCATCTGTCATAACTCCACACAAGCATACATACGAACATACATTCATACATACATACATACATACATACATACATACATACATACATACAGTACATGTATACATGCATGCATACATACATACATGCATGCATGCAAACACACATGCACATACCAAAAGAACCTTTCTCCTTTATAAGGGAGGTGGCCAGCCAAGACCTACATCCATCCCCCACCCATCCCACACCCATTTCATCTTAGCTCCTTGTGGATGAAGGGTCGTCCCTTTCCCTCAGCCGCTGCCTGAGTCAATCAAAGCACTCACAATGTACTACAGATATTTGCTGATACAGCGAGAGATGATTTGTAAACATGTATGCTTGTGTCGGTATCATGAGAACGTCATATACCTTTCTACAGAATGATGTTGTTGTTCTGGGCTGTGCTTTGCCAGCGCTTTTATCCTTGTGCAGAATGATGAGTGTCTTTTAAACGAATTCTATGTTCATTAGTTTCGCTTTCTCTGTTCATGATAGATCTGTAATTCAGTGGAATAAAAAATCACCATCGGACTCCCATGGGAAGTGAAAAACCCCTGGTAGGGCAATCCCTGTCACTTGTGGCAAGCCGCTATTTTTTATTTTTTTTTCTAGGCCGATGTTTGGGTCGCCTCCCCGCCTGGCCAGGGCTGTCGGGAACCAATGCGAGAAGCATACAGCAGGTCCCGGAAATCAAACTCACGACCATCTGCTCAAGAGGTCGACATGGTTTCCACTGGGCTACTGTGCGGCCCATTATAATGGAATAACCGTTATGGTTATAACTATAAGCCTTGAGCTGAAAGCAAAGTCAAACTGTTTCATTACTCCACTATGATGCTCTGGCCGGGAATTGTACCTGGATTGCACCTGCCAATTATCACTCGTAGATGATAACAGCGACATCACAGAGATGTCATGTTTACGTGTGCTTGTGTAGATCCTAGAATGAGTTCAGAATATTGAAAAAAAAATCCTGAATGAGGGAATATCAGACCACAATGAAAATCTAAATTAATTCATGTGTGCTTTTGCGCAGTGTAGATCCTAGAATGAGCTCAGGATTTTGAAAAAAAAGGTTTTGTTTACTGGATAAGGGAATACAAGAACACAATGGGAATGCAAGTGAATTCTCACCCTCCAAGCAGTCAGTGTTGACAGGGACATTATATCCGTTATCCATGGTTTTCTTACAAAGGTAGTTGCAGATGCAAGTAAGAAGAGATTGAGGGTGTTGTGTCGGTGTTGCCTTGCAAGGCACCACTTTCGGGTCAAATGTCTTTAATGGTGTGACCTCTTCACGGATCACTTCCTCTTCGATTTCTTCAAAAACTTCCTGTTGTACCTGAGGAGAAAATAAATAAATAAATAAATTAATTAATTAAATGACATGAACTAAAAGTAAATTAAAACCAAATTAGAAAACTAAAACTAAATATGAAATAGAATGAAATTAAATAAAATTTAATGAAACATTTGAGGGGTGATTTTTTTTTTTTTTTTTTTTTTTTAGATCAAACACATTATGACCAAACAAAAACTTCAAACAAAGACTTCAAAGAAAGACCAAACAAAGACTTTCTTTTATACCTGGGGGTCAACTTCGGAGACCAAAATAGAGACTTTCTCGGACGATTTGGTGCTCAAGTCTTCACGCCTGAAGAAGAAAGGATGACTGAAAGAAGAAGAGTTCGATGGCGACTTTGAAGACTCTTCGGGAGACTCTTCGTCAGACTTCGAAGTGCTCTTCGAACTCCCAGTCTTTTCCTCGACTTCGGATGATGTGGCTGAAGGCTCAGCCGATATCTGAGGAGAAACTTTGGCGACGGGACGTTTGTCTCTGGACGTGGGATTAATCTAAAAATAAAAAGAATAGAATTGAGATTAATCTAGAAAAAACGAAGTTAATCTAGAAAGAATAGAAGTAAGGTTAATCTAGAAAAAAGCGATGGGACGTTTGTCTCTGGACGTGGGATTAATCTAAAAAGAAAAAGAATAGAATTGAGATTAATCTAGAAAAAACGAAGTTAATCTAGAAAGAAAAAAAGAGAAATATGATTAATCTAGAGAGAAAAAGAGAAGAAAAATTGGACTCATTTAGAAAAGAAAAAAGAAGTGGGATTAATCTAAAAAGAAAAAAATGGGATTAACTTAGAAAGAAAATAAAGAGAAGTGGAATCAATCAAGAGATAGAAAAATGTGATTAATATAAAAGAAAAAAGAAGTCAGATTAATCTAGAAAAAAGACATATACACATTAAAAAAAAGGGTAAAAGATACCTAAAGCTATATTTCGTAACTAGTAGAAAAAGTAGACAACCATTTCAAAAACAGGGAGAAATGTATCTTTTTTTCACATATCAGCCAAATGGGTAG
>NC_134791.1:35828138-35835638 GCF_046742065.1 Oratosquilla oratoria | reverse complement strand
AGGACTGAGGTTTACGTAAGTGTTACGTGAAGGTATGTGTAGGCTACAAGCGTGAGTGGATTGACATGACCTCACGATGCCCTCCTTTCCCAGACGAAGACATCTTTTCGGTCACCTTTACCCGCGTCCTTCATTTACCAAAACATCTCGATTATATCATCTTTCCCCTCCCCTCCCTCTCTCTCTCTCCCTTTCTCTTAATGATATCAGGTTCAATGACTTATATATCTGCAAAGCTGGAAACCAATTTGCTTGCTATTGTTTTTATTCTCTCCGTCTTGTTTATGTATTTCACATTGCACGGGTGGGAGGGTAAGAGTTCACAATCTGAATGAGAGGAAATACCAAGAGAAGCTGAAAGGGGTATGGGAGGTGGTGAAGGAGAGAGAGGAGGTAGGAGTAGAAGAAGAATGTTGTACGTGACTAAAGTTTGCAAAGATGGTATGTGGGACGAGAAGTATGAGAGCCAATGGAAGGAAGGGTAGTAAATGGTGGGCTAAAGAGGCGAAGGCGGGAGTAGAGGAGAGGAAGAGAAGATGTGTGGGTTGATTGCAAGGTAAGACTCGTGAAGCTTTTGGAAGATACAAGAAGAGAGAAGCAAAACGTAAGGTGAAGGAGGCAAAGAGGAGAACAAATGTAAAACGGGGTACGAGTATGACAATTTTTTTGGAATGAATATAAACATGTTCTGGAAGGGAGTGAACAAAGTGAGGGGCGTAAGTCAGGTAGAGAAGAGTTAAAAAGTGCAGATAGATTCTCTCCCTCTCCCTCTCCCTCTCCCTCTCCCTCTCCCTCTCCCTCTCCCTCTCTCTTAATGGAAGTGAAGGCGGAAAGGGGAAGACAGGTAGAATATTTCAGAGAGTTTTTGAATGTAGAGATTAGGAAGGGACCGACTGTGGTGGTAGTAGGAGATAGTAAAATGTCTTAGATAGAAGAAAATGACAGGACTATAGGAATAGATGAGATACAAGGAGCATTAAAATGATGAAAGCTGGCAAGGTACCTGGGTTGGATGGGTGTCATGAGGAATGCCTGGCAAAGGGAGGAATGGTTATAATGTATTGGCTAATGAGGTTGTTCAATGTATGCCTAAGAGGGGGAGTGTGTCGAAGGACTGGAGGAGTGCCTGTATAATCCCGCTGTACAAAGAAAAGGAGGCCAAATATGAATGCAGTAATTTTAGAGTGTAGTTGGGAAGGCATTAGAGGATTAAGAGAGGAACAGAGGGAGTAATTGGTGAGAACCATTTTGGTAAACAAAAGGTAGAGGGTGCGTGAATTAAATTGTTGTTGTAAGGCAGATTTATGAGGAAATTTTGCCAAAAGATAAGGATGTTCTTGGGCCTTTATGGATTGGGAGGTTTATGTCTGGGTAGACAAATGTATTGTGGGAGGTATTGCAGATATATGGATGGGGGGAAGCTTTCCGTCAACATGTCTTGCTGTCAGCTCTAGTAGTTTTGATTGACAATCTACATTTGGCCAAACCAAGTATTCCCATCTAGAGTGAATTTGGTTGAATTCAGAAGGAGAGAACATATATGCTTGCGATGTTTCTAACCACCTTTTGGTCGGTGGAGATGGGTCAGGCTCTCTCCTGTAACTGCAAGAAAGAATGCAGCGGAAACTGTCCGTGCGTTGAACAAGGGATACCTTATGCAAAGAAATCACAAAACACACGTGATGAGCTATTTTTGCAGAAACCACCGCGAAATTGAAAACACAAATATCTTTGAAAATGTCTTAATAGACGAAAACGTTCGGTATCTGTTTTTTCAATTTCCCGGTGGTTTCTGCATTAAAAAAAAAAAATGGGATACCTTATATTGTCTGTTGGTGCACTGGTACCAAAACAAAATGTAAGCTTGCACATCATTACCTAGAAAATAAAGCCTCTGACACCGAATTAATTTACTTACATATGTTAGAATTGTGTACCTAGTAAAGTAGTTCTTAGTATGGATTCCTACTTATATATTTGTTGCTTCATAGTAATAGTATGGTAATATCAAAACAGTCACATTGATGTCGTTTTTTTATTTTTCATTTAAGAAAGTAATCTGTGTTCTGCTGAGTATATAACCTATGTCCATTAAGAGGCTTTCCTTTTCCTTTATTTTTTTTCTGTAACTTGACAGAGTAATATTATTTTAATCTTACTCTGTATTGTACACTGGTATGAAGTGCTCGGGTTCCGAATAGCGACTGTAATAACAGCGACTGTCAATAGAGCGACTTCACAACGGCGACTCTTTTAAAACAGCGACTATCACAACAGCGACCACATGATAGCGATTGTATTATAAGAGCGATTGTCATAACAGCGACATCATCGCATCAACTGCATGAAACTGCTTAGTAATAAAAAATTGAAACCTAAAGGGAATCGAAAACAACATTTTATTTGGACTAGCTATAGATGTCACATGATTTAAAAAGAAAAATGTTAGTCAAGCCAAACAAGTGGGTAAGGGGTGGGGGAAGAACACCAACCCACGGAGGGAGGAAGGATTGGATTTGCCCCAACGTGCGTCCTTTTTGTTCTGCTGTTTTGTCAGATCCTTGATGGTCCTGCTAGAATGTCCCACTACTTGAATATTACTCGGCTCAAGTGTCCGGGTGAGGATTAGTCTTCTTGTTGGTTCCTTTTGTTGTTGCCGACCTTCCATTATTTTAATTAAGTAATATTCAAGTAGTGGGACATTCTGTGAGCACCAATGTCAGTGTTCTTCATAAAGCTCTAACGAGCGAAACGTTGTACTACCAATATAGGCTTCGACCTCACATGGTGTTTTTCTTCACATTCTTGTCAGTTTTTGCCATTTGTATTCAAGTCTTAACAACCCAAACATTACTATGACCGACGACCGAGCGACCGACCAGTAAATTCACTTCAGTGAACTTATCTCACAAAGTGAACATAAACATGTAAACACGAACAAATAAACATGAGCGATAGAAACATAAGTCTGTGACTTTTTGAGCATATTTCATTCTGAACCTATCTCACAAAGTAAACACAACTGAACACGTAAATACAAACACGAAAACACAAGCAATTGAAACATAAGTCTGCGACCATTCTGACCGGTTGATAGTAAAGTCGCTATTGTTACAGTCGCTGTTATAATGCGGTCGCCATTATGACAGTCGCTGTTTTGAAAGTCGCTCGCCTGATTACGTCGCCCTTATGAAGCCGCTATTATGACTGTCGCTGTTTTGACAGTCGCTATCCGGCCCGGATCCCGGTATGAAGTATTTTATAAACTACACTTATACAGTTTTCAGTTATAATGAATATTTGCAGAACCGTAAAAATTAATGACATAAAATTTCGTTGCAGGTGGAGTAAAATCTAATTATTCACGTTACATGAATAAACACAATGTGAGTCCTAGTGATGTCATTTTTATTTAAGATCATAAAAAAAACTGGAATTCTTATTTTCATTAATTAGAATGGACATCTTATTTAACATTAGATACAAACAATACCAATATTACAAAAAATTTACTAAACACAATTTAATTTGTTACTATTTTTCCTAACCTAGACATACCTCTACTCTTCATAAACTAATTAAAGCACCAATTATGTATATATATATATATATATATATATATATATATATATATAATATATATATATATATATATATATATATATTGCAGAAACCACAGGGATAATAAAGTCGGAATATTAAACGTTTTAGTCTATTACGACATCCTCAAAGTACGAAAACGTTTAGTATTCCGACTTTATTTAGTCACGCGTTGTGACTATTTTTGCAATATATATATATATATATATATATATATATATATATATATATATATATATATACATATATATATATATATATATATATATAATTATTTTTGGTACTGGGTGTGTGTGTGTGTGTGTGTGTGTGTGTGTGTGTGTGTGTGTGTGTGTGTGTGTGTGTGTGTGTGTGTGTGTGTGTGTGTGTGTGTGTGTGTGTGTGTGTGTGTGTGTGTGTGTGTGTGTGTGTGTGTGTGTGTGTGTGTGTGTGTGTGTGTGTGTGTGTGTGTGTGTGTGTGTGTGTGTGTGTGTGTGCGTGCGTGTGTTTATGTGCAGGTTGGTACATATGCTTATATGTTCATATTATGTAGTATGTATGCGTATGTGCTCATGTGTATGTGGATACGTATATATGTGTTCATGTGTATGTGGGTACATATGCATATGTTATCATGTGTGTGTTTACGTATGTATGTGTGTTCATGTGTATGTGGGTACGTGTGCATGTTCATGTGTATGTGGGTATGTATGAATGTGCTCATTTGTATGTATGTGTACACGTGTGTACGCACGTACATCCGTCTACCGAAATCTCGACTTAACTTGTTTCCGAGTGATGTCCCACGTGCGCAGGTGGCACGCGTCCACGTACGCAGGTGACACGCGTCACGTATTCACAATACAGGACAAGAAGTTGGCACGAGGCCCACGAAGGAGTCTTGCACATAGTCGAGGAGGGCCAGCTCTCTCTCTTTCATCTTTATTTCTCTCGTTTCATCTCTCTTTTTCTATAACTTACCTCTCTCTTTTAGTTCTTATTTCTTTCATCTTTCTATTTCATCTCTCTTTTTTATTCTTTCTCTCTCCTTTCCTCTCTCTCTCCCTTGGTCTCTCTTCAACAGACCACGTGGTCCCACGAAACAGGAGAGGAACATCGTGGCATTGCCAAATATTACAAGCAAGTGCAGAAGGGTCATATACAGGGGTTTATGTGTATCAATATAGCATGAAACGACCGCAGAGGTAGGCACCTCCTGATCATCTCAACAAAAATTGCTGCCGAGTCGTGAATTGACAAATGGGTTACTGAGGGTGTGGAGGTCGGGGTGGGGGGTGGTGGGGGTGGGGGTGGGGTTGGTCATCTTGGGAGAGTCTGGGAAGCAGATAATTGGCACTGCTATGGGAAGAAAGTCCTTAGATGCAATGAGGGAAAAAGCAAAAGAAATATAGATAGATTGATACATACATACATATACCAAAGGTTTTTCTTCCTCTTGACAAGGGAGGTAGCAAAAAAAAAAAAAACAAAGGCATAAAATCCACTCCCAACCATTCTCTCCCCACATACTCCACTCCCATTCACCCCCTCCCTCCCTCTTATCTTGGCTCTTCCTGGATGACGGGTCATCCCTGTATCTCACCCACTGCCCTGGGTCAGAAGCAGTGCAGCAAGACACAGCACATCCACAACAAAGCCGCTTCATTTAATTAGCGATCCCTCCCCCCCCCCTCCGTCCCCTCATGCAGAAAAAGATAGGACGGGAAGGAATCCCTTTGGGATGCGTCAATTAATTATTCACACAATCCCTCACCCACACCCCACACCCACTCCTCTCCATTCACCCCTATTTTCTATCTTCTGTCCTTCCTCAGCAGCCATTCCCCTTTTTCCCAACGCCTCTTTTACCCCATCTATGTTATCCTTGGTCGCCCCCTCATATTCACTCCTTCCACCTCTGCCTTCCACACCTCTTTTACCAATCTTTCTTCACTCATTCTTTCCATGTGTCCAAAATATCCCAATACTCTTTCATCAACTCTATCTCCCAGCTCTTTCCACCCCCGTTCTCCTCCTCTCCTCCTCACCTCCTCGTTTCTTACTCTATCCAGCCTAGTAGCTCCTATCATACTTCTCAGGCACTACATCTCAAAAACATTCAAACTCCTCTCTTATGTTCCATGTTTCTGTCCCATACAATGCTGTCGGCACAATCACTCCTTCATACAATCTCCTCTGAGCATCCATTCCCAAATGTCTATTTCCCATTACATTTTTTAACCCCCCAAGGCATTTACTTGCTTCTCTCAATCTACATTCTACCTCCACCTCCACTCCTCCCTTTCCCGCCACATTCACCCCCAAGTATCTAAAACTATCCTCCATCCTCTCTCCCTTAATACTCACTTCCAGTTTTCTGCCACATTTTCCACTCGTACATTTCATCACCTTACTTTTACCCACATTTATCTTCAACTTTCTTCTTTCGCATACCTTCCCAAACTCTCACTAACTTCCTTAATCCCTCCTCTAAGCCTGCTACAAGCACAGTGTCGTCACCAAACAACAGCTGGCTAATCTCCCACTTTTCTCCATTTTCTTTAACCATCTCTAATCCCCGACACATTACCCTTGCATTTACCTCTCGCACCACCCCATCCATGTATTAACTGAACAGCCAGGGTGACATAACACACCCCTGACGAAGTCCCACCACCACCGCAAACCACTCACTCTCGTCCTATTTTGTAATCAATCTGTGAATGCTTGCTTCTTCTCTTTTACAACCTTTTTTTGCTTCCTCATAACACCACTCACTATCCTTCCTTCTACTTCCTTCTGTCCTCTTTTTTCCACACACCATCTTTGCACACCGTGTGACTCCCTCCTTGAACCATCCCCATTCCTCCTCCACTCCTAGTTCTACTCTATCCTTAACTCCCTCCCACTCCTCTCTCAGTTTTTTCTTGTACTCCTTCTCCCTTTTTTTTTTCATTTAAGCAGTTTCTTTAAGCACCTCCCTACCTTCTGCCCTTTTGCTCTCTCTCCATCTATCCTCCACTCTCAAAATGTACCTCCAATAATCTTCCTACTGTTCTCCTGGTTACCACTGTGTAGTCCATTAACATCCTAGCTACCGCCCTTCCATGTACCACCCTCTCCCATGTGTACTTATGACTGACTTTCTTCCTAGACAGTATTTGCTATCACCAACTCTCTAGACACATCACCATCAACTCTCCACTACGATTTTTTATGCAGATAGACAATTAGAAGACTTACAAGCAGACTTGCAGAGAGGAGGAGTGGTAAGTGAGAGAGAGGTTGGAGTGAGAGAGGGGGAGCAGACACACTGACAGGCAGACGCAGACAAAAAAGAGAGAGAGAGAGAGAGAGAGAGAGAGAGAGAGAGAGAGAGAGAGAGAGAGAGAGAGAGAGAGAGAGAGAGAAAGGGAAATAGAGAAAATAAACAAAAAAGGACAGGCACACTGCTATACACAGAAAAAGAGGAGACAGGAAGGGAGAGAGAGAAAAAGAGACGAACTTGCAGAATGACAGACACATAGGCAGACAGACAGAAGACAGTCTGAGAGAGGAGCGAAGCGAGACGGAATAAAAGCAACCTTGTAAAAGCACCCAAGGTCACACCGACCCTACAATCTCAACCCCAAGTAGTTCTGCTCAGGAAGAATCAGTATATCAACACTACTGATAACGCATAAGAGAAAGAGTAAAGATATAGTTACAGGTAGACAAAAATAAACAAATCAATTAATTAATAGAATAAACGAATTTATAAAAGTAAAGTAAATAGCAACACTAAGCAAATTTGACGCAAAATCCTAATCCTAAAATAGATAAATAAAACAATCAATCAACAAATTAAATAAATAAATGAATAAATAAACGAAATTAATAAATAAATGAATGAATAAACTCTTCGTACCCACAATGCACAGA
>NC_134791.1:35765638-35823138 GCF_046742065.1 Oratosquilla oratoria | reverse complement strand
CATACAAAAGAAAAACATAAGGGAAACAGAGAACACAATGGAAGTGGCAGAAAACTAAGAGTGTCTTACACAAATATAGATGGATTAATAACAGGATTGAATGAGCTGAATGATTATTTGAAGGAAAAAGAACCGGACATAATGGGAATTGTAGAAACAAAATTAAAAGGCCCACTACCACCCAACAGTGTAGGACATGATGCATACAATTATTGGATTAGAAACAGAGAGAAAAAGCAAGGGGGTGGAGTTATGTTCCTGACTAAGAAGGATATAAACGTGAAAGGTGTCATATATGGAAAGAATACAGTAGAGATGATTATGATAGAGGTGGAAGACAGAGATAAGAAGAGCAGAAAATTTGTGATAAATTATGTGCCTCCAAAAACAGCCTCATGGGAGGAGAGTGAACATAAAAGTATGTTAGAGGACACAAAGATAACATTAAATAAAATAATGGAAGATGGAGGAAGAATAGTTATGATGGGCGACTTTAATTGCAAAGAAATCTGCTGGGAAGAAATGACAGTAAAGGGTGGAGACGACTCATGGGGAAACGCTCTACTTGAGATGATTATTGACCACACAATGACACAATGGATACAGGAGAACACTAGGTATAGAAATGAAGAAGAACCATCGAGACTAGACTTATTAATTACATCTGAACCTAGAATAGAGGACAAGATTGAATATAAAACACCAATAGGTAAAAGTGACCACATATTGATTGAACTGGAACTTAATGAAGAAAAATATATGAAAAGAAATGAACAATATAGAAAAGGAAGAAAGATGTATGAAAAAACAAACTTTGATAAAATAAGAGAATTCTTTCAACAAGAAAACTGGGAAGAAATATACAAAGAAGAAACATCAGTGGAAAAGAAATGGAATATTTTGACAAAAATTTACAAAAAAGGAGTGGAAAAGTATGTCCCAAGACAAAAACAAGAAAAAGAATATGTAAAATGCTGGTACAACAAAAGTTGTAGGGAGTTAAAAGACAAAAGAGACAAAGCCTGGACCAGATGGAAAAAAAGACAGAAGACCTGAAAAATGGAAAATATATACCAGTTATAGAAATGAATATGTACAAACGTGCAGAGAGGAAAAGAGAAAATATGAAAAAGACGTCATAGAAAAATGTAAAGATCAACCAAAACTATTCTACAGATTTGTAAACAATAAACTGAAAAACAAACAGGACTTGGAGAAATTAAGACAAGGGGGAGTTGAATACACTGAGGAAATGGAAATGGCGGAAATTATGAACAAACATTTTAAATCAGTGTTTACAAGGGAGAACATACAACCTGAAGAGATTGAATGGAAAGAGAAAGTCCCCCCTATAGAAAAAATAGAAGTATCAAAGAATGAAATATTGATACACTTGAGTAATCTTGATGTCAGAAAATCGCATGGACCAGATGAAATAGCAAACTTGATTCTGAAAGAATGCAGGAATGAACTGGCAGACAAAATACATAGCATAATAAGCAGTTCCTTGAAAGAAGGAAAAGTTCCAGAAGATTGGAAAAAAGCAAATATAGTACCTATATATAAAGGAGGAAATAAAGAAGAACCTACCAACTATAGACCAGTCTCTCTAACAAGTACAATAGCAAAAATTTGTGAAAGAATTATCAAAAATAGATGGGTAAAATACTTGGAAAAAAACAACGTACTAAATCCAAGGCAATTTGGATTCAGACAAGGACGATCATGCGTCACCAATTTAATATGTTTCTATTCAAGGCTAATAGATATAATACAAGAAAGAGATGGATGGGCTGATTGTGCATTTCTAGACCTAAAAAAAGCTTTTGACAAAGTACCACATAAGAAGTTGCTTAAGAAACTAGAATCTGAAGGAGGAATACAAGGTAAATTGCTAAATTGGATGGAAGACTTTTTGCAAGAAAGAAAAATGAGAGTAGTGATAAGAAACCAGCACTCAAAATGGAATGAAGTAATAAGCGGTGTCCCGCAGGGAACAGTCCTGGCCCCAATAATGTTTGCTATATATATTAATGATATGGATGAAGGAATTGAAAGCTATATGAGCTTCTTTGCAGACGATGCAAAACTACTGAAAAGAGTGAAAACTGAAGAAGATTGTGAATCACTACAGAGAGATCTAAATAAAGTACAGGAATGGAGTAGGAAGTGGGAGATGGAGTTCAATACAAAAAAGTGTAGTATAATGGAATTTGGAAAAAGCAAAAACAGAATAACAGGATCATATAATTTGGGAGAAGAAGGAATAAAAAAAGTAGAAAATGAGAAGGACCTGGGAGTCATTGTTATGAATAATATGTCACCTGAGAAACATATAAATAAGATTTTTGGAGAAACTTATAATTTAATAAGAACAATCAAAGTGGTATTTACATACCTGGATGAAGAAATGGTGAGGAAAATCCTAATCACCCTGATAAGACCAAGATTAGAATATGCAGCAACGATATGGTCACCAAGTAAAAAAAAATGTATAAAAAAACTTGAAAGAATACAAAGAGCAATTACAAAACTGGCACCAACACTCTCAAAACTATCATATGAAGAGAGACTACAAAAACTTGAACTACAGACACTAGAGCAAAGAAGAGAGAGAGGAGATTTGATAGCTATTTACAGAATCATGAAAGGCATAGAAATTACTGATAGAGAGAATCTGATAAAATGGGATGACAGAAATACAAGAGGACACGGAAAGAAAATAAAAAAAGACAGCTATAGAAGAGATTTGAAAAAGAACAGCTTTCCACACAGAGTAATAGACAGTTGGAACAAGTTAGATGAGAAAGTGGTGTGTGCAAAAACAATACATGAATTTAAAAATTGTTTAGATAAAATGAGAAATGAAGACGGGACCTCACGAGCATAGCTCCCCTTCCCGTAAAATACAACTAGGTAAATACAACTAGGTAAATACACACACACACACATATATATATATAAATATATATATGTATATATATATATATATAAATATATGTATATATATATATATAAATATGTAGATATATATATAAATATATGTATATATATATACATATATATAATATATATATATATATATATATATATATATATATAATATATATATACACACACACTAGCCAAATTACCCCGCGCGTTAAGTTAAGAAAGTAAGAAAAAAATCAATTTGAGGACGGAGACCCCCTTTGGAAATAAGATATACTCGGCCGTAAGAGAAGAATTGAACCAACCTTTATCTTTGAACTCGAGTTTACAAAGGATTACAAAGGATTACAAAGGCGGAGCATGCCGAAAGGAGATCTTTTGGTCCATATCTAGGTCGGATGCGAGAAAAAAAAATCATAATAATAATAAAATAATAAATAAGAACTATGATAATGTAAATAACAAATAAAATACATGAATAAATGCATAGGTATAGTTACATAATAAACAAACAGGTAAATAGGAAATGATAATAAATTGACATATAACTAATAATAAATGAAAACCAAACAGACAAATGATAATAAAACAAAAACAAATAATATGAAATAAATTATAATCATTACAACATCTTGCTTAGTTGTTTATCTAAATGATTCTTAAAACTTCGAACTGAACTACATTGCACTGTGAAGGAAGTTTATTCCATTCATTAACTACATTAACAAATTGAATCTATTTCCGGACAGTTTGAGACCATTGCTTCTTGTCTGATTCTCATTCAATGTGAAAATTTTGTCACTTTTGATGTTGTCAATTCCCTTTAGAATTTTAAAGACCTGTATCAAGTCACCTCTGAGAGTACGCTTTTTTAGGGAAAACAGATTCATATGTTTTAGTCGATTTTCGTATGATTTATTTTTTATATTTGGAATCAGTTTTGTGCCTCGCCATTGTACTTTTTCCAGTCTGTCAATGTCTTTAATGAGATTCGGTGACCATACGGAAACAGCATATTCCAAATGTGGACGAACTAACGATTTATATAGCTTGTTAATGAGAGATGGACTTTTGAAATCAAAAGATCGCGCAATGAGTCCTAGAATCTTATTTGCTTTCTCAGAGGCTGAAATACACTGCTTGGATGATTTGAGGTCGTTACTGATAATTACACCGAGATCTTTTTCACTATCCACTTTTGTTAACGAATTTCCAAATAACTTGTAATCGTACTTATTGTTATTTTTACCTATGTGCATTACCTTGCATTTACTTGTGTTAAATTTCATTAGCCACTTTTCAGACCATTGCTGTAATTTATCTAAATCTTCTTGAATATCTAATTGGTTTAAGTGATCATTTGCCATTCCGCACAGTTTTGTATCATCAGCAAATTTGGAAACAGTAGATTTTAGTCCATGGTTTATATCATATATATATATACTATGAATAGAAGTGGCCCAAGAACGGAACCCTGAGGAACTCCACTTGTAAAAAATTTCCATCTAGAAGTTTTTCCATTTAAAACAACTCTCTGTTTTCGATCATTCAACCAATTACTAGTCCAACTTAATAGGCTACCACTTATTCCGTGTAAAGCTAATTTAGTAAGTAGTCTTTCGTATGGGACGGTAACAAAAGCTTTTGCAAAGTCTAGATATATCAAATCTATATTGTTTCTTTTGTCAAAATTCGAGATAACTGTGTTGTAGAATTCGAGTAAGTTAGTCACGCAAGATCGTTTCCGTCTGAAACCATGCTGGCTATCATTTATCAAACGGTTACTTTCTAAATGATGTTCGATAGCATCTCTGATGATAGTTTCCATTATTTTTCCTACGATTGAAGTCAAACTTATAGGCCTATAGTTATTTGGCTTCTTTTTGTCACCTTTTTTTAATATGGGAGTAACGTTAGCTAGCTTCCATTCTCTTGGGACATCTCCGGATATGATGGATTTCTTGAAAATAATTTCTAATGGAACAACAATCTCATTTTTCATTTCCTTTAAGATTCTTGGATGCCAACCGTCAGGCCCTGGTGTTTTATTAACTTTGAGCTTATCTATACACCTTTTAATTTTTTCTTTTGTTATATTTACCGTAGTAAGTTTACCCTAGACTTTTCACAGGTTTCAGTTTGGAGTTCACTATGAGGTGTTTCGTTTACGAATACCGAGCTAAAATAATTGTTTAAGATATTACACATTCCTTCATTTGAATATTCAAGTTGACCGTCAGCAGATAATAGTGGACCAATGTGATTTCTAACAACCTTTTTATCTCTAATGTAACTATAGAATTCTTTGGGATTCTCTTTGGATTTATCAGCGATGTTCATTTCGTATTGTCGTTTTCTTTTTCTTATTGTCCTTTTTTAAATCTCTCTGTATTGATACATAGCTTTCATAGTCATTAGATGCACCCGAACACTTATATTTCTTATAAGCCTGTCTCTTTTTAGCAATACTTTTTTCGGTTTCTTTGTCGAGCCACTTTGGGCGAACCTGGTTTGGGGGGACGTCTGTCCTTAAAAGGAATGTAAGTATGAATCATCTTAGTGAGCGTATTTTGAAATATTTCCCACATCTGATCTACAGGTCTTTCGTTTAATTTTCCTCCCAATCTGTAAGCTGAAGCTCCTGACGTAGTCCTATGAACTGAGCTTTACTGAAATCGGGTATTTTAGAAACACAAGTATCTATTCTAAAAAAAATTAGGAGTTTGAATCTAAGTTGTGATCGCTATTTGCAACAATTTCACCGACTTCTACATCAGTTACCATGCTTTCGCGGCTAGTGATCAATAGATCGAGTAAGTTTCCATATCTTGTGGGCTCTTTTACATGCTCAATTAAGTAGTAGTTAGAGGGCAGGATAGATAAGATGGGGGAGAGGGAGGGAGGGGGAGATTTAGAGGTTTAGTAGAAGGAAAGAAGGAAATGGAAGGAAGGTGGAGTTATGATAGGTGTGGGGCACACCCACTTGCTCGGTTATCTTTATAGTCTTTTGAACTCGAGGGTATTACCGCCCGCGAAAAAGTAAAATAAAAATAATCAATATTCAAACATTTGGTAAAATTATCCAATCATTTTATATTCACATGCTTTCTCCTTACAAAGGCTATCATAGTTTGTGGAAACATTAATTTCACAAATATAAATAATATGTATGAACACATACAATGGTTTGTTTAATCATAGTAATTTTTTGTCACAAAAATGCTGCGCGCGTCAAGGGGAAAATACAGTTGTGGCGTGTTACCACACCATACTTCCTTTAACCCTTGACCTTAGCCATTTTTTCTTTCTTTTTTATGAAATATAGTTATCCAAGTACCTGCAGTGATAGAGTATCAGAATATGTATGGTTATGGGGGCCTGTCTCCAAAACCCTAGGAGTTCGTGAACAAACAAACAGACAGAGGCTACTAATTTATCATAGTATATATATATATATATATATATATATATATATATATATATATATATATATATATATATATATATGTGTGTGTGTGTGTGTGTGTGTGTGTGTATATATATATATATATATATATGTATATATATATAGATATGTATTATGTATATACATATGTATATTATATATATATATATATATATATATGTATACACACACACACATATTATATATATATATATATATATATATACATATATATATATATATATATATATATATATATACATGTATATATATATATATATATATATATATATATATATATATATATACATATATACTGTATATAAAGAGGGAAAGAGCTGGGTGGGGAGGGAAAGAACGAGTGCATGAAGAATATGAAGGTGTATAAGATGGAAGAGGGAGTTGGATGAGATGGAAAAATGAAAGAAATGAAGTGGAAGAGAAAGAGATGGAGTAGAAAAGACGAAGAAGATGGAATAAGAAGAGATAGAGATTAGATGGAAAACGAGGAAGAGAAGTAGGATAAAGAGAAGGAAATAGATGAGGAGAAAGAAGAGGAGGGAATGGAGGTGGAGGAAGAGGGAATGGAGGAGGAAGAGGAAGAAATGAAGGAGGAGGGTACGTGTGAAATCGAAGGGATGTATAAAACGTAAATAGCATCGAATCGTTGGAGCTTTCACCTTGCCAGCAGTCTTCTCTTGCTTGCGTCCTTCTGGCGTCCCACCAACCCCACCCTTTCGGTCCCCGACTTCGATTTCCAAAACATCTACATTTTTTATCCTAAAACGTCCACTGCAAAAAGTGTCTAAATTATATTAGGTTACGTTGATTTAATTTGGTTTAGATTAGATTAGGTTAGACTGTGTGGACGATTTGATCAAGAACACACCTAACCATCTTCACAGCAACACAGTCTTTTTTTTTTTTTTTTTACTTTCCTTGGTTTCATATTTACATTGGCAAGTCGTCAGCAGATTCTGTTTTATTGACATACGCCTCTTCTGCCACCACTTCATCTCTATTATTATTATCACTTTTTTTTCTTCTTCTTCTCACTTGTTTATCATCTTCATGCCAGGCCTGGTCTTTCGCTTCCGGACAAAACACCCCCTAATATATTCTGTTCGTGATGAGATGGTGGTGATGTGATGTGGTGGTGACGTGACGGTGGTGATGGTAAGAATGGTGGTGGTTCTGATGGTGATGGCAGTGGTATGATGATGGTGATGATGATGATTGGTGGTGGTGGTGGTAGTGATGGTGTTGTTCATAATTTATGATGATGATTATGTGATGTTGATATTATGGTGGTAGTGATGTGGTGATGATGTTTATAGTTATGGTGACGGTTATGTGATGTGGTGATGTTTATGGTTAAGGTGATATGGCAGTGTGGTCCAGGTGGTGATGAGCAAATGATGTGAAGATGTTAGAAATATTGACAACCTTTGAAACCAAGTGGTAATCGTTACGTAGTTAATACGTTGTTAGGCTGGCTTGAAGGCAAACTGTGATGGAGAGAGTATTGGTTTTATTAGCAATGAAGTTGGGTGTCATAGGCATATGGCTCGCTCGAAGGCGAGAAAGGGTAAAGGGAAGTGACAGCGAGGGAGGTGACGACTGTGCGTTTCAAGTCGTGTCCCAAGGCGGTCAATCTACGGGAGAGAGGGGTGGATGATGGTGAGAAAACTAGGAGATCTGGAGCTTCGGCGCTCGTCCGGTTTTATATACATGGGCCCGTGCTCCTAATTGGCGAGAGGTCAAAGTGTGATGCGTGGGAAGACGGACGCAAAACGTTCTTACGCTGCTGACTCGGAGACAGAGGTGCATGGGGGTTGGGACAGCACGTGAGTTCATCAAAGAGTTCAGTGTTCATCATCACGTGATCAGGCGAGACTCTGGATGAGTCATCGCTGGGACTGATGCTGGCACTGCACGTGAGTTCCTCAAGGTTTTGTCCTACCCGTGGGCCTCAAGGACGTTTCGGTCGAGTCACACGGCCAACCGACACGCGATTCACGCGGCTGGGCCCATGAGCTATTTCCTTGGGAGCCTCCTAGGTCAAAAGTCGTAGGACGGGACAGAGACAAGGAATGAAAGAGGGCACTCTTCCTAACATACATGTTATTCTTTCCTGCTACATCTATGATATACTTTTACTGGTAACCAAACTGGTTAAATATATTAGGGGGTGTTTTGTCTGGGGGATGTTTTGCCCAGAGGTGGTGTTTCGTCAAGGTGTGTTTTGCCCGGTTGTGTTTCATCTGGGGGTGTTTTGTCTTGCACTCTGGTCTTCCCATGAACAAATATCTTCCTTTAAGTCTTTCTTCCTACAGACTTGTTTCCAAGTCCTCCACATTTCAATACAGTAAAGCCTATAGGGATTCAATTTCAGAATAGAACCTCTCCAAAACAAATTCAATACCAATAACTACTGTGAGAATAAACACCTTGTGAGATCGAAACCTTTATTGGTACTACGTTTCGCTTGTTACAGCTTTTTCAAGTACAGACATGACACACACTCTGAGCACATATAAGCCAACAGGGAAGGAACTGGGAGAGGTTATCAGGGAGGGGTGGGTGGTAGGTGGAGGGGGAGGAGGGGGACGGGTGGGACTTGGTGGAGACAAAGGAGGACATTTCGGACAGTTTGTTGAAGTGGACTAAGGGGGACATTTCATACATTTATTTAATGCGGGTAACAGATGGATGATAGGGGGGGCGATGTTAAACATGCCTCTGTTCTGCTCAATGGTTTTGAAGCTTTGAATGGCGGCCGCTTCGAGGCATTTTCTTCTCACCCTGTCTGGTTCACTAAACAGAAGTTCTGCGTTATCCCAATCCATCAGGTGGTCGTTGGTGTTCCGGTGGATAACACAGGCGTTGGTGGTGATGTTGTTCCGGGAATCGTAGCGATGCTCCCGGATCCGGGTCTTCAGGTCACGGGAGGTCTCGCCGATGTATACTTTATCACATCCAGCACAGGGTATGCGGTAGACACCAGCGTTTTTTCCCCACATCTCGTCCTGGCTGTCACTCCTTCTTGAGAGCTCTTTGATAGTTCTGCTGGACTGGCCCACTACCTGAATGTTGCAACGCCCAAGTGTCCGGGTGAGGGTGGCGGTGACGCTGCTGGCTGGAAGGATAAGCCTCCTAGCTGGATCTTTTGTTGGTTCCCGCCCTTCCATTATTTTGAGTGCCTTTTTCTTACACTGGTGGATGATGCACTCTGGATATTTTAATTTCTGAAAAACCTCCTTTATGTGCCTAAACTCGTCCTCTAAGAATTCAGGGCTACATATTCTGAGAGCTCTGAGGTAGAAACCTATGAGGTAGTAACAAGCGAAACGTAGTACCAATAAAGGTTTCGATCTCACAAGGTGTTTATTCTCACAGTCTGTCGGCTTTTGCCATTGTGATTCACCAATAACTACAATTATAATAATACTAACTACAATTATAGTAATACTAATACTATAAAAATAGTTTTAGATACTTGGGTGCGAATGTGGCAGGAAAGGGAGGAGTGGGGGTGGAGGCAGAATGTAGATTGAGAGAAGCGAGTAAATGCCTTGGTGGATTAAAAAGTGTAATGAGAAATAGACATCTGGGAATGGATGCTAAGAGGAGGTTATATGAAGGAGTGATTGTGCCAACAGCACTGTACAGGGCAGAAACATGGAACATGAGAGAGGAAGAGAGGAGTTTGAATGTGTTCGAGATGAAATGTCTGAGAAGTATGATAGGGGTTACTAGGCTAGATAGTGAGAAATGAGGAGGTGAGGAGGAGAACAGGGGTGGAAAGGGAGCTGGGAGATAGGGTTGATGAAAGAGTATTAGGATGGTTTGGACACATGGAAAGAATGAGTGAAGAAAGATTAGTAAAAGAAAGGTGGAAGGCAGAGGTGGAAGGAGTGAATACGAGTGGGCGTCCTAGGATGAGATGGATGGATGGGGTGAAAGGGGCATTACAAAAGAGAGGAATGTCTATGGAGGAAAGACAGGAGAGGACAGAAGATAGGGGTGAATGGAGAAGGGTTGTGTATAGATGATGCTGTGATGTATGAGGGGGAGTGGGTGGGGGATGGGTGATGAGGAAGTATGTATGAGAAAAAATTTGATGCAGCCCGAAGGGATTTCTCCCCATCTTTTCCTTTTCTGTATGGGGGGACGGAGAGTCGCCGAATTTATGAAGCGGCCTTGCTGTGGATGTGCTGTCTTGCAACACTGCTTCTGACCCAGGGCAGTGGACAGGATGCAGGGATGACCCATCATCCAGGAGGTGCCAAGATAAGGAGGGAGGAGGAGAGTGGAATATATAGGAAATGGATTGGGTGGGAGTGGTTTCTATGCCTTTTTCTTTTTGACTACCCCCCATGTAAGGGGGGTATGTATATGTATGTATAAAAATAACAATACTAACTATAGTAGCAACAATATTAATATATACACCAAAATTCCTTTTCCCCCTTATATGTGGGGTGGCCAAGTCATGTATTCAAGTACAAATCCACACTACACCCATTCAAAAACCTCTTTGTTACCCCTTCCATCTTTGACTGGATACCAAGAGCCCCACAGAGGCTGTCAACAGTCCTTGGGCTCTCCCACAGATCTCTCTGGGAAGAAACTCTGAGCTGTTATTTGTCTTGTATTAATTTGAGATTATGTCACTGGCTGAAAGTAGTACCGAGGGAGCAGTCACCAGTTGTCAGCTCTACATGTGATAAAATGAAGGAAATTCAGCTCAAGTTAACAGATATTTTGAGCCAGTCTAGAAACCAAGTGTCACCTTCAGAAGGTGCTGGGATTAATGGGTTATAAAAATGGGCAGAAGGGAGATTATTCTCTCTACCATCCATCTTGCAGGTCCACCACTAGCAGGTATCTTAGATGTGTAGTAGGGCATGTGTGAGGGTTGGCAAAGAAAAACAAATAGTTTGAGGTAAAGTAAAAGCAGCAATGACTGCAACAGCACTGTAGGAGAGAGGCCAAATGCAGAGTATGGGATCCAATGTAATTAATATTTCGCCCAGCAGGGCTTCTTCTGAAGAAGCCCTGCTGGGCAAAACATTACATTGGATCCCATACCCTGCGTTTGGCCTCTCTCCTACAGTTTGAGGAAAACATAGGGTTGCATTAGGGGTGTTACTGTGGATGTTATGAGGGGTTGTGCAGGTAGATCATTCTAGTAGGATGCGTGTTGTAATAAGGAGGTAACTATGTACATGTTGGAGGGTCATAATAAGTCATGAGATGGGCACGTGCGAGATGATAAGCATATCAGTGTTGCATCGAAGTGACATTTACATTTATTGAATGAGGGAAGATAATAAAAGCTTTTTGCAGATCACTCTTTACTTAAACTTGCATATCTATTCTCATACATATGCGTATATCTATATTCACTTTGATCAATTAGCTATACTATTTTATATACAGTAGTACATGTATGTTCTTATATCCATGCACATGAATACATATGCTGTATAGTTAATGTAACAAATTTCTATCAGTACAACCAATCTTATAACCTCTTATTTCCTGTGGGACTTTATGTATTTGTATCTATCATCCATCCTTTTCTCCGACACTGATGTCCCTTTGTTCATCCCTGAATCATGTACATTAGACAGACTGAACAACAACCAAAATACTTTAGCACATCCCAAAATAACAGAACCTGTAAACCAATTTGCTAGTTCTCAACTCCTTTTCATCTTGGTCATGGTGTATAAAGACAACCAAAACACCAGTTCTCACATACTTTAAATGCCCTTTGTTAATATTGTCTTTCCTCTACATAAAATGCTAACTAAAACATTCAACAAGTTATGTTGATTATCAATATTAATTACAACGTGGTCCTTCACAAAATATGGCACAAGAAATATTTTCACTGTAGTATTCAGTGGAAGAAAAAAGAAACACGTATGCATGTATTTGCCTAATTATAGTACAGTATGCAGGAAAGAAGCAATGCCCTTGAGGTCCCATATATTTTTCTCCAAACCTTAATTCTGTTTATGACTTTTGCTTGGGTTACATCATCATCTACATGTAGGTTATTCCAGGAGTTGTCGCTTCTGTACAAAAAAAACATTTCTTGATAATGTATCCTTTATACCAGTGATCCCCAAACTGTGGCTCATGGGCACCATGGCACCCTCAGAGCTCTATCATGGTGCCTGTGAGGGTTCACCAGAGGGATTTTTATATTAATGTATGGTTATCTGGAGAACTGTGTGCGCATTTTTTTTTTTTCTTTGATATCCACCATTGTATTTACAATGAGGGAAGTGGCCCAGAATTTACAAAAGTTTGGGGCCACTACTTCATAGTCTTTTTCAACCAATTCCCATGACAACTTCCCATCTCAAACCCAGAGATCTTTTTCAATTCTGTCCGTGAATGTCTATGTGCATGCATATATTTATCTTCTTTCCAACCCTTCAAAGTTGTATATTTTATGAATTACATTCTCCTCAATGTAATACTTAGATGTAGGGTGAGCTAAGGTGGTCCCAGTTAAATGCAATCAATCAGTTCACACTCCCTTCAGTTTCTGAGTTATCACTCGGCTTGGATTGCCTGATGTTAACTCAAATAATTTTACATATTTTTATGTTCAATTGGTCACACATGCATCAGTATATAAATACATGTGTTTACTTAAGTAATGGATGAAAATATATCAAATGATGTGTCTTATGCAAGCTCTAAAATTACTTTAACTCAACAAATGCTGGTTCAGAATGGGGCACTCACTTTGCCCTTTTGTGAAGAATGCAACTCAAATCTGGAGTCGTTTTCATAAATATAATACTTCAAAGTTTTTCATTTTATCACAGTCTTTCCTTAAATTCATATCTTGTCTGGGGGGGGTAATTACTGCACAATCTTTACACAGTCATTAATATAGAAGTGTAAGACTTAACTTTATCACAGCTTTTGTTTATTTGTATCCTGTTAAGAGGTAATTACTGAACAAATTTTGTGCAGTCAATTCCATCGGGAATTTTGTGACAGCACTCTTCTTGAGGATGGAGACTCTTCAATCATAAAGAAATGCTGACCCATATTCAACTTCTGCTATTCATTCTTTTATCTCTTGCCACCTTCCTTCAATTAATCCTTTACTACCCTATCCCGTACACTTACTCCTCTTCAATATTCCTCGTACAGAATATGAAAAATCTGACTCAATTTTACCAAACACAACTATGTGAATGCATATTCATATATGTACAATATATAGTGTCTGGTCTTCCAGTTTAATCAATTATTCGGCCCAACTGTCTATCACAAAAGATCAGAAAATTGCAATCTTTCTCACCCTTAAACACCTATAATGCAAAATGCTGGAATATGTTTAGAGTAACCTCCACCATGTGTTGATATACAATAGTCAGAAGTAAAAGAAACTTAAGACTTATTAGCAGTAGCTATCAAAAGGGGTAATGCTGAAACATAGTGTGATGAGTAATGGGAAACTGTAAAGCAAAATAGCATCGGTGTTCCATGAAAAATTATTAACAAATATAGTATTGCTTATTCTGCCATGTTAAAATCTACATAAAGACATTGTAGTCTTGAATATATACAGGCTATAATATTTCACAACATTCAATTTCACAGGATTGATCAATCTGCCTGTACGTGATTAAAACTCGTATACACTTCATTTCATCAGTGCAGCACTGGTTGCTAATTATACACAAAGAAATTATTTGGTTCTAACAAAATAGTAATCTTTGTAAAACTATATTGTGCCACCATTCTTTTATGTTTGGAAACAAATCCTCACTCCCTGAGGAATACTGTGCCACTTAATAATTTTCAAAATTCCTCATTTCTATTGTTCTACTTTACACTCTCCTGTACCACTCCCAGGACACCAACTTTTCTTTTTCTTGTGCTCCTGTGACAAGGGCATGATTGTATTTGTATTTTGTTGGCAATAAATAAAGACTCTATCCTTGGGAATAACATCGCACAAAAAAGGTGTCATGGAAATGGTAAGGACAAGATTTCAAGAAAGTAGTAGAAAACAGTTCTTTTTTATTCTCCTATCTACATACCAAAAGGCCTCTTCCCCCTTATAAGATGGGTCAATTTTTAGTTCTCCACAGTTTTTTTTGTTTTTTTTTTCAGACAACTTGTAATCATATTTAGCATTTTCATCTATGTGCTCCTTGCACTTCAATGAGCCAAGAGATTTTCTAAAAGAGATACAAGTGGGCATGGATAAGTATGAGATAGGTGGAGGGTGGGTGCATAACTTGGCTGGCCACCTTCTTGTACAGGGGAAAGAAGCCTTTTGATATGTACATACACAGACCTATGTGCACAACTTTACAATTACTTGGACTAAATCTCATTAGCTACTTTTGAGATCAATGTTGTAGTTTGCCTAAATCTCCTTGAATATCCAATTCATTAATGTAATCATTTACTACTCCACACAGCTTAAAATCATCAGTGAATTTAGAGACACTAAATTGAAGTCCACATTCCGCATCACTGACGTGTACTACGAAAAGAAATGGTCCTGGAACAGAACCCTGAGGACCTCTACTTGCAATATCTCTCCAGACAGAAGTTTATACCTATCCATGTGCACGTTACATCAATATTGCTATATTTTGTGCTACATAACTAGCAACTAATCAGACAAAAAAAATTAAAGAAAAACTCATTCTATTCTAAAAGTAATATATATGAAAATCAAATTGTGCTAACAATAAAATATTTATGCAAAGCTTTCCCATGAACTTGGTTTCTGTTAGAGGTATATCTTCCATCATTAGCATAGCAATTTGTAAATTTTAAATATCAAAAAGTTTTGTTGCATAGTTATACAATACTTTCTGGGTAATTACACTTCTTTTGTTCCATGCCATGGCTACCTGAGTGTTATAGGTCCTTCCAAGAGATACCCCAAGGCAAAAGATTGACTGCTTGTTCCACATCATGCATGCATTCCTGATGTCAGATTACACATGCATTTTTTCCTTCCACCTCCAAATATTTAATAAAGCACCCAGTGAAAGCTACATGCCCTGATCTTGTCATCTTCCAGTGTTCTTCCTTTGGAAACATGGATGCTCCCCAAACATGTCATTATTTATACTGCCTTGTTGCCATAGGCCTCCTTCAACATTTCAAATGTCTAGGTTGCCGCTTTCCCAAATTAGATACAAAATTTAAGGTACACTCTGCCCAAGGCTGAAGTCTATATGGACATATATATATATATATATATACGAGAGAGAGAGGAGAGACACAGAGAATGAGTGACAGAGAAAGACACAGAGATAGTGAGTGACAGAGAGAGACCGAGATAAGAGACAGAGAAAAAATACCCTAATATACATACAAGTATACAAACCCAATTTTTCAGGCACCTGATAAGCTAGACTGGTATTGGATAGATTATCTAGTTATGATATATACGTTCACTTTTCCAGCCAGAACATTTCTCCTCATGAATAATGGTTACAAATAGCACAAAAATACCAAAACATTTTGTAGCCAAATACTTCTGGTTCTTTTCCACTTTTTCATCTATCTCCCCATGACTATGTTTCTTTTTGCGGTTCTCTGTTCCCATCCCACGCCTAGTTAATTTTACATTCCATTATGCACATGCCTAGTTTGTATGTACAGGAAATCCCCATTATACAATAGGGATACATACTTTTCAAGACTTTTGTACATCGATAATTCATATATTGAAGCGAGGCAGGTACTGTCATTGACCATGCAGTAGACTTAGTTGTATACAATATTTTCATAATTTTTTCATACTTTTTTATATTATTGAGCCATGTCCCTTTTATACAGAGAAAATTGTCCTCACCATTTCCTATTTGTATCTTTGAATCATAGTATATCAGAATTTCATATACCGGGGATTCTCTTTATTGCACATACTGCTATGTAGAGCAAAGACTTGGAAAATAAAGATGGCAGAAAGAAGAAGATCATGTGTTTTCAAGACTAGACGTTTCAGGAACATGCTGGATGTTACAAGAATGGATTAAGCAAGAAATGTGGTGGCGAGACACAGAATAGGAATGGGGAGAAAAGCTGTCAAAGTGAATAGAATTGAGAGCGCTGAGGTGTTTTGAGAATGAGAAACAATGAATGAAGAAAGACTACCAGAGTATGGAAAGCAAACGTGGATGGAGTATGCTCGAGAAGATGGAGAACAAGATGGATGCATGGGGTGAAGGGGACTCTGGATGCACAAGGTATGTCCAATGAGCAGAAAGACAGTGGGCAAAAAATGGGAGTGAATAGATGGAGTGTGTGAATGGATGGTGAAATGACAACTCAAAAAGGTGATGTTCTCACCTGTTTCATAATTGATTTTTGAGTGGATAAGGAGGGAATTAAAAATAGTGAAACAACAGGGGTAAGCCAGCTCTGGCTAATGGGCCCTCCTGTGGAAGACGTGTTCTTCACTGCATTGCTTTTGACCAATATGTGAAAGTAAAGGACAGGATGAACCTTCAGCCCCAAGGCATTGAGGTGGGAGGGTTGGATGAATGGCTCTTATTTGTTTACGATGAGGATATATGTTTTGACTCAGTTACTCCCCTTATTAGGGGAAGAATGCCTTAAGTAATAACAATAATAATAATACCTGTCATCTTTTTCACTGACTGGAAACCTGCAGCCCCATTACTGCTGCCAACAGTCCTCAAGCTCTCTTATAGTTCTCTATAGGAAGAAATGTTGAACTGTTGTTTGTTGCATCAGTCTGGGACTTTGTCACTGGATTATAGTAGTACAGTGAGACCTCTCATTAACGGACGTTAATTAGCTGTGTTTGTGGTGTTTTCGCTGTGTTTTTGGTGCTGTTGTTTAGTGCGTGCAATCACTATGCCACCCAAAAACCACTCCAAAACACCGAAAACACAGCTAATTAACATCCGTTAATGAGAGGTCTCACTGTATAAGGATGGGAACAGTCACCAGATTCCAGATCTCAAATTTTTTGAGACACTGAGCCCAGTGGAGGAAATACATTCAAATTTTTTGAGACACTGAGCCCAGTGCGATAGCCCATTGAAATAATCACCATGTGAGGACGGAGCCTTTATTAGTTCGATGTTTCCCTTGTTACAGGTATTTCACGTGGTGTTTATTTTGACAGACTTGTCGGCAACTGCCACTTTCATGTGGATGACAGCCCCTCATGAGTGAACCTCTAGATGGCAGTATTTACCAAGTTGTATTCTATGGGATGGGGAGCTATGCTCGTGGAGTCCCATCTTTGTATCTCACAACATCTAGTTTGTTCTTAAATTCATGTATGGTGTTTGCACACACTATTGTTTTGTCCAATGTTCCAGATATCCACCACTCTGTGTGTATTTTTTCTTTTTTCAGATCTCTTCTATAGCTGTCTTTTTTGAGTTTCTTTTCATGTCCCCTTGTTTTTCTTCTATCCCAATTCAATAAGTCTTCTTTATCAAAGACTTCCATGCCTTTCATAATTCTATAAATGGCCAACAGATCATGAGTTTTGAATGTGGGCAGCAGGCTGATGATCTCTTTTGATGTCCCATCTCACAAGACAACTACTTACAGGTATGGTATCCATCACTGGTTCCAGAGACTTTGGTAAGTATACATATACAATATACATGCTACATGAATGTGTACATACATATGCATTCGTTTTCTGTCCATGGGATATTTTGCCATAACAGAAGTTGGCAACACAGCCATCACCAGTAGTTCCACAGAAGTATCCAAAACCAAAAGAATGGGGGGGAGTAAATAGTAAAAGTTTCCCCCCAAAAAATAAAGGGTAAAAATACAAGATAATCTTCCTTTCCCCTTCAGAAACTCATTCAACCTCTACCTCCCTCCCTCCCATATTTATTGTCACTTTGACCTCTCCCCTCCTTATCACTTCCTCGTGACCTAATTGTAGTACACAGGGAAGAAGCAATGTTCATGAGGTCCTACCTCCTGTTCTCCAAGTCATTATACCTGTCTGAAGGCTTCTATGATGTTCAATTTACACATGTACATTGTTTATCTATATATAAATATATACATTCTCTTGTATCACAACACAACCTTTTCAACAGTAAACATTATAACCACCTCATTACTACATCATTTTCCTTTAGCATCAGTCAACCATTACTAAACATCAGCAACAAATGTTGTCAAGTGAACCTGAAAAAGAGAGGATAATAAGACAAATGTGTGAATATTGTGACGAATGTGGATAGGAGGTAAAGGGAACACGGGCTGAGGGAAATACTTTTATTCCTCATTTGTTTCGCCGAAGTGGCTTCTTCCTCTGAAGAAGCGTCTCTGGCAAAACTAGTCAGGAATAAAAGTATTTCCCTCAGCCCGTGTTCCCTTTACCTCCTATCCACACAAAGGATAACAAATTAAAGAATGCTATCTATATATATGCCATGGGCATTTTCCACCTTACAAGGAAGATACCCAGACAAGGCATGCACTCAAGGCATGCATGCACCCAATGTCACTCCCATCCATCACCCATTTGTTTCCCTTCTATCTTAGCTCTTCGTGGATGAAGGGTCATCCCTATCCCCTACCCATTGCTCAGGTCAGAACCAATGTAAGATACAGCACACCAAAGCCGGGGCCACCCACTTTATTTACAAACTGTCCCTCTCTCCTCATGCTCTCATGTAAAAAATAGAAGATATGAGGAGAAATTCCATTGAGCTGTGTCAAATCATCCATAAATAAATATTCTCAACACCAAAAGATAAACAAGGCTGCATGAGAAACAAACACATATAACTGCATATGTCCACAAGGACAACTGCAAAAATGTTTGACTGCAGAAGCTTCTAAATCAGGGAAAAACACAAAAACTTGAGTTGGAGCAGATTTGTTCAATTACTTTGTAACAAAACCTACTTCACCAACATCTCACCAAACCAACAAGAATGAGGAGTAGTAAGAAACCATGTTGGGAATGATATCGGCTTTTGTACCTCATTACTATTGCTTACTATATTTCATATTGTGAGAACTACATGTACGTGGTTGTGAACATAATCTCAAACCAGTGTAATCAGTTCAATCTTTCTGATCAAGTATCAATCAATCAATATTGCTCCTAGTCTCTTTTGTAAGACTGATCATGTACTAGCACTGAAACGAGACACTGGCCCAATTTGATATCTGATATTATAATGAACGATTTGGGAACCCATGGAAGGGAAGCTTGGTCAAATGCTTAGTACTAACTCGGAAATGGGGGAGAGGTTAAGAGATGCTACCACTGTTCTATGGTGTCTCTACTTACTTCCTCTATAACATATCAGTTACCTAAGAAAACCAATTCCTTTGATAAACATGATGTAATATCTATATTTCGGCTGCCTACTGCAGCCCTCTTCAGGAAAATAGGCTGCAGTTGGCAGCCAAAATATAGAAGTTAGTGTTCTCCCAAGAAGATGTAATATCCTTTACTCACATATATAAAAGAACATTCGAATTTTATAAAGCTTCAATTCATTTAATACACCAGTGCTCCTTACAAGAGATCCACAACCCCTGAGTAATAAATACTGCCACCAGTTCAGTCCATTGGTCATTCAGTGAAGGTTCTTCAGCATTGTTGAATAAAGTGTATGATATATATATACAGATATCTATATAATATATATATATATATATAGATATATATATACACACATATACCCTGTCTTCTTTATGCATGGGGGGACGGAGAGGGGGGTCGCCGATTTAATGAAGCGGCCTTGCAGTAGATGTGCTGTGTCTTGCGACAAGAGATCCACAACCCGAGTAATAAATACTGCCACCAGTTCAGTCCATTGGTCATTCAGTGAAGGTTCTTCAGCATTGTTGAATAAAGTGTATGATATATATATACAGATATCTATATAATATATATATATATATATAGATATATATATATATATATATAGATATATATAGATATATATAGATATATAGATATATATATACACACATATACCCTGTCTTTTTTATGCATGGGGGGACGGAGAGGGGGGGGGTCGCCGATTTAATGAAGCGGCCTTGCTGTAGATGTGCTGTGTCTTGCGACACTGCTTCTGACCCAGGGCAGTGGACAAGGTGCAGGGATGACCCGTCATCCAGGAGGTGCTAAGATGAGGGAGGGTGGAGGGGTGTGGAGTGTATTCAGGGATGGAATGGGTGGGAATGATTTTATGCATTTTCCTTTTTGGCTACCTCCCTTGTAAGGGTGAAAAAGCCTTAGTATATGTATGTATGTATACACACATACATATACCAAAGGTTTTTTTCCCCATTATAAGGGAGGTAGCCAAAAATCAAAGGCACAAAAACCACTCCCACCTATTCCATCCCTATCACACTCCACTCCCCTCCACCTCCTTCCCTCCCTCCCATCTTGGCACCTCCTGGATAACAAGTCATCCCTGCATCTTGTCCACTGCCCTAGGTCAGAAGCAGTGTCGCAAGACACAGCACATCCACAGCAAAGCAGCTTCATTAAATTGGTGACCCCACCCTCTCTCTCCCCTCATGCAGAAAAGAAGACTGGGAGAAATCCCTTCGGGCTGCGTCAAATTTTTCTCACACATACTACCTCACCCCCCATCCCCCACCCACTTCCCCTCATACATCACAGCATCATCCATACATAACCATTCTCCACTCACCCCTATCTTTTGTCCTCTCCCATCCTTAATCAACTGACATTCCTCTCCTTCCCAATCCCCTTTTACCCCATCCATCCATCTCATCCTAGGTTGCCCCCTTATGTTCACTCCTTCCACATATGCCTTCCACACCTCTTTTACTAGTCTTTCTTCACTCATTCTTTCCATGTGTCCAAACCATCCCCATACTCTTTCATCCACCTTATCTCCTAACTCCCTTTCCACCACAGTTCTCCTCCTCACCTCCTCATTATATATATTTTTTCTAGAATCTAGAATTGTGCTACTTGCATTGTGAAAGCTTCGCTATACATTCCAACCGAATGTACCCACCTGTTCACTTTCCTTTCATCCAACATTTGCTAAAACAATAGCAACTCTTGATGGTATGTAAATCTGCAAAGAAAAAATATATTACTTGAAAATAAGAATGAAGAATTTTCACATCAAACATCATGAACTCAAAGGACATCAGTAAGAGGCATGAAAAACTTTGTCAACATTAAGAGATAAAATTGCAAAAGAAGATGACATTAAGGATATCCAGCAAATTCCGTATTAAATTTTACATCAAGGAGGATAACACTACAAGAGTCAAGTAATTCAAACTATGAGGGGCCTGTATGTTATACACAGTATATTATTTTAGTATTCAACTGTTGCCCCAAGTTTCACTGAATGGAAACCTGCACCCCCAAAGCACCTGGCAATGGTCCTTGAGCTCTCCCATTGATCTTGGTATATATACAGAGCTGGATGCATTCCTCAGTGTCCTGACTGGCACATATATAGTCACTGAGGGACACACCTAGGTACGCACTGAGGAACACGCCCAGCTCTGTATGTATGTATGTATGTATGTATATGTATATATATATATGTATGTATGTATGTATATGTATATATATATATATATATATATATATATATATATCTCTCTCTGAGATCAACATTGTAGTAGTGTGGAACAGTTTCTTTGTCACCAGTTATAACAAGGAGAGCAATCACAGGTTGTCATCTCTTCTTGTGTTTCAAAGTGGAGGAAATACAGACAAACTTTATAAAAACCCTAGGCCTAGTTTTAAGGCTCTAGTGTCAGCCCTGCACTTCTAAATGAAACTGAGGAAACTGATGGGGTTTGAAGATAGGCCGCAAAGAAATTACTTTCTGACATCCTTGACACAAAATAACTTTTTGCAGATACCCAATGTTGGTCCCTCATTTTAGTATATAACAATAGTTGGAAAATTATACTGATGGAAGTGGGTAGAAACAACTTTGCCAACCGTGTAGTTAATGAATGGAATAAACTTCCTGCACAGGTAGTGCAATGTAGTTCAGTTCGAAGCTTTAAGAATCATTTAGATAAATACCTAAGTAAGATGCTGTAATGATTATAATTTATCTTATATCATTTGTTTTTGTTTTGTTATCATTTGTCTGTCTGATTTTCATTTATTATTAGTTATATGTCAATTTATTATTATTTACTATTTACATTTATTCATGTATTTTATTTGTTATTTACATTATTATAGTTTTTATTTATTATTTTATTATTAATATGATTTTTTTTTTCGCATCCGACCTAGATATGGATCAAAAGGTCTCCTGTCGGCATGCTCCGCCTTTGTAATCCTTTGGAGTAGTAGAGAAGTTTGGCAAACCACATAAGAATTTTTATGGAGAGATGATGTTGGAGATGTGTTTAGAAAAAAAGTTGATGAGAGTAAACAGTGTTTAAGAGAAGAGACAATCATAAGTATACATGAGAAAGGGTGGTGGACAGAAGCGTGCTCAATAGGGCATTAATGAACTACGTAGTGGTACCAACAGGAAGGAGAGGAAGGGTTCTGGACGTTGATGTTTTCAGAAGAGTGGTGGAGTGTCAAGTCATTTTTTGGTAGAAGGGAAATTGAGAGTGCAGGAAATGTAGAAAAGGAGGAAATGATGGGGGGGTAGAGGTGATGAAAGTAAACAAATTGAATGAGAAGTTACCAAAAGTTGAGAGGTATGAGGTATCTCCCCTTAGAATAAAGTTGCAAGTTTTCAAAATTATTGTAAGAAATACATTGTAAAACATAAAAATAGTCACCATTGTTGAACAGGACCTTCCATTCCATCCCTCAGGGGATGTGAAAAAATCAGTCGAATGATCTAAACGATGAAATCCACCAAATTCTCTGTCATCAGTATCTAAGACTATTTTGTACTTCCCACTACAGCTGACACCAATCTAGAAAAAATCAAACATAAAACATGAATGAAAAATACTTCCTAGATATCATACATACATACATATGCCAAAGGCTTTTTCCCCTTTACGAGGGAGGTAGCCAAAAAACAATGGTTTAAAATCCACTCCCACCCATTCCATTCCCAACATTCTCCACTCCCATCCACCCCCTTCCTTCTCTCTTATCTTGGCACTTCCTAGATGTTGGGTCATCCCTGCATCTTGTCCACTGCCCTGGGTCAGAAGCAGTGTTGCAAGACACAGCACATCCACAGCAAGGCTGCTTCATTAAATCGGCAACCCACCTCTGTCCCCTCATGCAGAAAAGGAGAAGATAGGAGAAATCCTTTTATGCTGCGTCAATTTATTTCTAACACATACTACCTCACCCCCCATCCCCCACCCACTCCCCCTCATACATCACAGCATCATCCATACACAACCATTCTCCACTCACCCCTACCTTCTGTCCTCTCCCATCCTTCCTCAACAGACATTCCCCTCTTTCTCAATGCCCCTTTTACCCCATCCATCCATCTCATCCTAGGTTGCCCCCTTATGTTCACTCCTGCCACGTCTGCCTTCCACACCTCTTTTACTAGTCTTTCTTCACTCAGTCTTTCCACGTGTCCAAACCATCCCAATACTCTTTCATCAGCCCTATCTCCCAACTCCCTTTCCACACCCCATTCTCCTCCTCACCTCCTCATTCCTCAGTCTATCCAGCCTAGTAACCCCTGTCATATTTCTTAGGCACCTTATCTCAAATACATTCAAACTCCTCCTCTCTTATGTTCCATGTTTCTGCCCTGTACAGTGCTGCTGGCACAATCACTCCTTCATACAATCTCCTCTTAGCATCCATTCCCAAATGTCTATTTCTCATTACACTTTTTAATCCTCCAAGGCATTTACTTGCTTCTCTCAATCTACATTCTACCTCCACCTCCACTCCTCATTTTCCCACCATCTCCACTCCTCGCTTTCCCACCAGGTATCTAGATATCACAAACACAAAATTGTTCCCACATTTACTTTAAGCTGTCTTCTTTCTGTACAAGAAGCCAGAGGCCACTAACTGCATTAGACCTTCCTCTGACCTAACCACAGAGTATCATCAACAAACAACAACTGGCTCACTTTCCATGTCCCTTCACTCTCACTAATAATCTCCAAAACCCCTGAAGATGATGGTCAGTAACAGGGTCAGGAACACAGACCCCCCTCCACACACACAAACATACATTGGACATGGAAACACCTAAGACACACAAATATCTCAAGATCCCATAAAGCAACCTGAATGTCTGTCTTACCTTATAGTCTTGGAAACTTCTATTTGAGTGGAAGTTGAAAACGAAAACAAGTCCTGCTCGTTCAAAAACAATGACCTTATCTCCTTCATGTCTGGTGCTTGTATATCCCTGTAATAAAAAGTAAACATCATTTTATTTAAGCAAAAAAAAGAACTGAGCTATCTATGTATTGCATATCATCATGCAAGAACAAGCAAGGTAGTATGCAGTCAATACTTTATGGACTGTTTTGGGGCTCTCCTATGGACTAGAGGCACACATCATTGCTCTATGTTAGAGTTAAACCTCTACACATAGACAAATGAGGGGACAGAGAGGGGGGGGTAATTGATTAAGTGAAGTGGCTTCGCTGTGGATGTACCAAGTCTTGCTGCATTGCTTCTGACCCAGGGCAGAGGGCAGGATACAGGGATGACCCTTCATCCATGAGGGGCTAAGATGAGAGGGAGAAAAGGGTGGTGGATGGAAGTGGAATGGGTGGGAGTGGGAATGTCCTTTTGACTTGGCTACTTTCCTTATAAGAGGAAAAAGCTATTGGTATATAGATAGAGTAACAAATGATGTTAATTTGGTTCTACAACTGTCACCCATTCATGATGTTGCTTTGAAACTGTCATTTACCACTTCTGTGACTCCCACTTTCTATACTCTGTAGTAAGAGGAGTATGGATAAGAATTCTGTCACCATGTTTCTCATCTTAGTCATAAAAGGTAATAAAGTGGAACATTGATGAGGTACGGGATCCTGCTCTCTGCCTGTTCATCAAACAAGAAGAACCAAGCTTTTTTTTTCTAAATAAGCTATTTTTCACCGAGACATAATTTGTTCCAACTTTATAGATTCTACGCATGTAAAATGGACAGGTTTCTATGCCAAAAAAACTTTGACAACACAAGATACTTACTGGTTCAGCATGAAGCCATCCGTATTTCTCTTCTAGGCCATTCATAGCACAATCAAAGTTATTTAGATACTTGTATTTGAGAAGCTCGTCATCTACAAGATTAAACTGCCTTCTAGCATAATGGTAGCTCTCATTGTTACCAATTCTTGGAAAATCCAACCACTCTGGGTGACCAAACTCATTGCCTTACAAGAAAAGAATAAAAACATTTAAAAACTAACAATGAATAATCCCCATGTAAAGAAATACAGCAAGTTATCCAACTTTAAAAGATATCATTAAACATATACAGTTAAACTTGGATTTTAATATCAATTGACAGTTATCCTATTTGAAAAGATATCATTAAACATAAACAGTTAAACTTGGATTTTAATGTCAATTGACGGAGTAATCAACTTTCAGCAAGACTTCAAGCAATGATCACCCTTTCAGTTTAAAGTTATTTATTTTCATTGAATTAAATGTAGCACACCAGGTTCTTACACAGCACTTCCCATCCCCCTCCCATTCCATGTGCTGATGCTTGCTCCAATTGTGGGTTGAATGTTTCCCACACTATGTGGATCAAATACAGTACAGTATTGCAGCAACACAAGATTGTAAACTTACCAATGAAATTCAGGTAAGCCTCACCACCTAAACCATGAGTGACAAGACGAATCATTTTGTGGAGTGCAATACCACGGTCAATAATAAGTGATGGAGGCGAGAACACAGACATATTTGTGTACATTTCCTTGTCCATTAACCAAAATGCAATGGTCTTGTCTCCTACTAGTGCCTGATATCAGAATCAAATATTAAGTTTTAAATTACACCTTATTACTTATAAGAAAAAAAAAAAAAATCATACTTCACACTATTATCACATGCTGTAGTCATTATCATAGTCTCTCTAAACATTCATGCAAGACTAAATGATTTTGAATTACCTGGTCATGGGATTCAGCATATGCAATGGTTTTTTCCTTGTACCTTCTGTTTTCTAAAGTATGAACTATGTCCCCTATACTCCACTCATCATCCTCATGTTCTTTGAGCAATTCAATCCACTTATCAGGAATAGCCATACCTAAGCGATAGTCAAAACCAATCCCGCCTTCTTCGACCGGTCGACACATTGCTGGCATTCCTGATACATCCTGAAATTGGTAAATGTTTAATGACAATTCTCTTACAAAATAGAAAAAAAATCTACAAAATCTTATGATTTATAATACTATCTATCCACTGTATATACCTCTGATACTGTGATTGCATTGGGATACAATGTATGTATCATGTGGTTGGCCAACATCAGGTACACTAATGCCTCTGTGTCCACATTAAGTCCAAAATACTCCATGTAGTCACCAGAGAAACCTTCACCCAAACCATGTGAGTGGTAAATCATTGATGTCACTCCATCAAATCTGTACAAAACATAAAAAAAGCATGAATCTAGGAAGTTAGATATAATACAAACTAAGTTGTAGTAGAGAGAAAATATATAAACAAACTTCATTCACATCTTGAAATACAGAATTTACCTGAAGCCATCAAACTTGTACTCTTCCAAATACCACCTGAGGTTGGAGAGGAGAAACCTCAAAACTTCGTAGCTGTAATAGGAAGCAGAAACTCATTTAAATATGCATCTTAACATACTCGTTATCAACATGGTATCAAAACCTATATCCCAAGTGTCTTTGATGCATAGGAATAACTGAAAGGACCAGTACTCTTACATCAACTTCCATCTAAAAAAAATAATCATTATCTAATTTATGAATTCTCCCCCTGAAAAATGTGTAGCAAAATGCATTAACTATTTGGTTCTCCCATAAAAAACATCAAACAGGTACTGACTGCTGAAGTTCATTCCGACATCTTTAAGTGCCCTCAAGCTTATATCAGTGTCTTCAAATTCTTTGCCAGGGTTCCTTCATAGTCTTAACCTTAATTCATTCACTCCCAGAACAGATTGACCAATCCCTTCACTCCATTCAAATTCCTCATCAGTTCCTTCTGACTCTTTCCTTCACACTCCTAGCAACTAGGGAATCCTTGATCTTTTTCCTATACCTCAGCACCTTTGTGATTAACAGCATACAAGTCCAAAAGAAATTTTTTACCTTGAATAATTAAAGAGTTTTGAATCCCAGTGGTCATGCACACCCCTGGCACCATCATGAAAGTAGCAAGCATCAGTGCCATCAAATTGGTTCAGTCCATCAAGAACATTTTTTGAAGCATGGGAATGTACTACATCCAACAGTACCGTGATACCGTTTGCATGAGCTGTGTCCACCAATTCCTTCAACTCCTCTGGTGTACCAAAACGACTGCAAAATAAAAGCAATCACATTAACATACTTCTAGAAAAATATAGTTCAATTGATGACCTCCTTCTACTTTGTTATACAAGGTCTGTTAAAAAAGTATCCAACCTCAATTTTTTCTGTGTAAACAAATGAAGTTAGAATAACATGGTTTGGTGCACATATGTAGACAACCCTAATGTACGAGGCAGAAACATGGAACATAAGAGAGGAAGAGAGAAGGAGTTTGAATGTGTTTGATATGAAATGCCGGAGATGTATGATAAGGGTTACTAGGCTAGATAGAGTGAGAAATGAGGAGGTGAGGAGGAGAACAGGGATGGAAAGGGAGTAGGGAGATAGGGTTGATGAAAGAGTATTAGGATGGTTTGGACACATGGAAAGAATGAGTGAAGAAAGATTAGTAAAAGAGGTGTTGAAGGCAGAGGTGGAAGGAGTGAACATGAGGGGGCAACCTAGGATGAGATGGATGGATGGGGTAAAAGGGGCACTGGGAAAGAGGGGAAGGTCTCTTGAAGAAGGACAGGGGTGAATGGAGAAAGGTCATGTATGGATGATGCTGTGATGCATGAGGGGGAGTGGGTGGGGGATGGGGATGAGGGAGCATGAGAAATAAATTGACACAGTCCAAAGGGATTTCTCCCTGTCTTCTCCTTTTCTGCATGAGGGGATGGAGAGGCGGGTGGTCGCCGAATTAATGAAGCGGCCTTACTGTGGATGTGCCAAGTCTTGCGACACTGCTTCTGACCCAGAGCAGTGGACAAGATGCAGGGATAACCCATCATCCAGGAGGTGCCAAGATAAAAGGGAAAGAAGAGGGTAGAGGGGAGTGGAGTATGTAGGGGATGGAATGGGTGGGAGTGGTTTCTATGCCTTTGTCTTTTAGCTACCTCCCATTTAAGAGGGAAAAGAGCCTTTTGTATATGTATGTGTGAATGTTTTCCCACCTGCAAAAGCTGTCAGTCGATGGCAGACTGCCGATGAGTGAGGATGTGTAAGAGAGCACAGATTTTTGTTTTGGGACAAGATGACAGAAAAACTTTAACCACATTACTACATAAAATTTTGTGTAAAGCATGGCAATTCTCAAGTGGAAACAATCTGCAAGATCCAACAGGCCTGCAAGGACAAAGCAATGGGCACCACACAGATAAAGGAGAGGTACAACCACTCCAAAGATGGCCGCACATCAATGGAGAGTGAATCACACTCTGGTAGGCCCTCAACATACTGAAACGAGATCATCATTAACCAAATGAGGACCCTGGTGATGCAGGATCATCGAATTACAATCACAGAACTTGCAAACAAGGTGGGCATCAGCACTGGATCCATTCATTCCATTATGATGAAGGATTTAGGCTTCAGGAGAATCTCAGTGAAGTTCATACCAAAACTGCTTATAATTGAGCAATCCCAACTTCCTCAACACAATGATCATTGGTGATAAGTCCTGCATTTATGGGTGTGACCCAGAAACCAAGTTGCAATCATCACAATGAAAGCATCCAATATTCCTGAGACAAAAAAAAAAAAGCAAGGCAAGTCAGCAGCAATGTCAAAGTCATGCCGACAGTCTTCTTCAACTCCAGTGGCATAGTTCATCACCAGTATGCACCACATGGTAAAACTATCACCAAGGAGCATTACAAGATGTTCTGCATCACTTTCCTGATGCTGTGCAATGCATATGGCCAGACCTGTGGACAACTGGCAATTGGCAGCTCCATCATGTTAGTGCACCTGCCAATTCTTCACATTTGAAGAGTTTCCTGGCCAAACACAATGCTTCATCAGGCCCCCTACTCTCCTGACATGGCTCATTGTGCCTCCTGGCTTTTCCCAAAGCTGAAAATGCCCCTGAAAGGGACCAGATATCATCTAGGGAAGAAATTATGTTTAATGCAATGGACCAGCTGTGTGCCATCCCAAAAGAGGGGTTCCAGCATTGCTTCCTACAGTGGCAGGACTGTTGGGAAAAGCATGTGGCTACCCAAGGGAACTACTTTGAAGGGCATTAGGGTAAGTTTGTTGTACATGGGTACGAGTACTTTTTAGTGAACAATGGTCAGATACTTTTTTTGAAAGACCTTATGAAATATGAATGGTAATGTGATACATGGACCAGGCCCCACTGTGGAGGCAGTGGGGTCTTCGAACTGAGAAGTGTAGCTAGGGACTGAGATGACCCTTTATCCATGAGGTGTTAAGATGGTAGGAGAAACAGGTGTAAGATGAGTGTAGCATGGGTGCACACCTTGATTCAGCCACCCCTTTCATAAGAAGTCTTCTAAATTGCTATCTGACTATATACCAGGGTACTTCCAAAAGTAAAACCTCCTATTCTTTATTCTTTACCAAGGGATCCATGAGGATTGTTTATGGCATTATTATGATGACAGGACCTTTGTGCTCATAACCTGAAATTTTCATCTTTCTGTTGCAGATATTTACAATGTAACGGTCTAATAAGTAACCCTTGTCATGAATGAGTGTCACAGACAAAGATGCACTACTGAATTCCTCCATGCAGAAGTGGAACCAATCAACATTTGTCGACACTTGGTGAACACTTATGGAGCCGAGGCAGTTGATGTCAGCACTATTAGGAGATGAGTTCATCAATTCTAAAGTGGCAAAAGAGATGCAGGTGACAAACCACACTTCAGACAGCCATGCACAGGCTCTTGCTCATCGCTGGCAAAAGTGCACTGAGAAGGGGGGGATGATGATGTGGAGAAATATATTCTGGAGCAAAAATGTCCACCCGTTTTAATGGTGCCACACTTGTCTTCATACCTCTTCAACTTTCGAGTTAAGAATAAAAAAAATAAAAAAAAATAGGAGGCATTACTTTTGGATATACGCCTCGTACGAAGGTCTTCTTCCCTCTTATAAGGGAGGCACAAAGTCAAAATAAGCACCCACTCCCATCCATTCCACCCCTATCTATCACCCTTGTTACCTTGTCATCTTGGCTCCTTGTGAACAAGGAGTCATCCTGGTTTCCTGCCCACCACCAGGGTCTAAATTGCATGTACATACATATACCAAAGGCTTTTTCCCCCTTACACGGGGGGTAGCCAAAAAGAAAAAGGCATAGAAATCACTCCCACCCATTTCATTTCCCATATATTCCACTCCCCTCCACCCTCCTATCTTGGCATGTAAAACAATTATAAATATTTTTTTTTTTACCTGGAAACAGCAAAGAAGCTGGTGACTTGATATCCAAAGCTACCATAATAAGCATGTTCCATGATTCCCATAATCTGAATAGTATTATAACCTGAAAAGAAATCATTAATTAATACAAAATTTCTTTCTATGTTCCCAGTTCACAACTCCCTTTATATTGAATTCCATTTTATTGCCAATACTAGCAGTTCTAGCTCTGGGAATATCATTATGCTGAAGCAGTGGAGTCAGAAATGGTAAAGGAAATCTTGGGCCCAATCCAAAGACCAAGTATCAGCCCTGAGACAGAAGTAAGGGGATGTAATTGGCAACTACCGACAAGTCTATCAAAAGAATACCACGTAAGGACGGAGCCTTTATTACATACATACATATACCAAAGGCTTTTTCCCCCTTACATGGGGGGTAGCCAAAAAGAAAAAGGCATAGAAATCACTCCCACCCATTTCATTTTCCATATTTATTAGTACTCAATAAAGCTGTTACAAGCAAAATATCGTACTAATAAAGGCTCCGTCTTCATGTGGTCTTTTTTTTTTTTTTTTATAAAGGTTAGGGTGTTGGCAGATTTCAAAGATGGGTAGGCAGGAGATGAATTCCTCTCAAGGCCTGTCTTGCATGACCACCATTTGAAAGTACCCCATGTTGGTATCAAAATCACAAATCAACAAGTAAATACATACCCAGCTTCAAAATTCTTGGAATGACATCCCTCTGAAATTCTTTATATGTACCAACTTTGGGGTGTGGGGTGGCAATCCCAATATGACATTCATAAATTTTTAGACTTTTTTGTACTGGTGGTCTTGGATGTTTGAATTTGTATCTCTGTAACATAAAATATGGTAAGAATTAGGAGGTTTCATTTTCACACACTGTAGTCAAGTATGGTTGAATATGAATGCATTTTGGGATTCTTCGTTGAAGTAAGATGAATATGAAGGATAGAATAAGAAATGTGGAGGTAGGGCAAAGACCTGGGGTGGAAAGACAGGTTAGACAGGGCAGTAAGTATGGATGGTTTAGAAATATGGAAAGAATGAGCGAGAAATGACAAGTAAAAAAGTGGGAAGCAGAACTTCAAATGAAGATGAAACTTGAGGTGGATATATATATATATATATATATATATATATATATAACATATATATATATATATATATATATACATATATATATACACACACATATATATATATATATACACACACATATATATATATATACATATATATACAGAGAGAGAGAGAGAGAGAGAGAGAGAGAGAGAGAGAGAGAGAGAGAGAGAGAGAGAGAGAGAGAGAGAGAGAGAGAGAGAGAGAGAGAGAGAGAGAGAGAGAGAGAGAGAGAGAGAGAGAGAGAGAGAGAGAGAGAGAGAGAGAGAGAGAGAGAGAGAGAGAGAGAGAGAGAGAGAGAGAGAGAGAGAGAGAGAGAGAGAGAGAGAGAGAGAGAGAGAGAGAGAGAGAGAGAGAGAGAGAGAGAGAGAGAGAGAGAGAGAGAGAGAGAGAGAGAGAGGGAGAGAGAGAGCAAAAGGAGACTAACCTCTTCTGGAGGAGGATTCCAGAAATGCTGTTGATATGCAACACCTTCGCTCTTAGGTGGCTGCTTAACATAGGTTGCCCAGGGGCTTAGACGATCTCCATTGTCCCCCTCCACTGTATGAACGCTAATCTGTTATTAGATTTTTAATTAGGCTATGCACTCAAAATGGTGAATTCTTTATTCAATTTACTTGAGCAAAGAGATAAATAGAAATAAGCTCAATAAAACTCCTGACAATACAATTACATGACAGTAAATGGAACCTGCATTGAATAAATAGATACATTATAATAATTTTATTAAATACATAAATAAGGCATAAAAACATTTCTTTTGCACACTAAGATGCTTTACATTGTTGCACATTGTACTCATAAGGTTTGTCATTCTATTTTCAAAGTCAACAAATATCTGACTGAATTGTGCTAGAGCACTATGGTACACATACGTAAAGACTTAACACACAAAAGAAATCAAATTAAAATAAAACAAATGGGACTCTAAAGCTAGTTCATTGAATATAAATGAAAAAAGTTTTTTCGTGTTTTAACACGATTTCCAAATACTATTCAATTCACCTTAAAAAATAAAAAGCCATAACAAGCCACCTTATATACAGCTATGCTACAAATTGTGCCGCTTTTCCCAAAATACGAAATAATTGCTCCTCTTCAATGTTATTAAAGCTTTTTCCTTATGAAAGAAAGTAAGACAAGTACAGGGATATGTCTCTGAATTACTAATTTGTTTGGAACCGAATATTTGAAAAGCAATACAATGTAAACAAAAATCACAAGTCACTTTCACAATTGTGAAATCCAAGGTTTTCTCGGGATTAAGTAGTTATTGGTTCAACTGATTAAACATCTTCCAAACAAAATAACAAGAACAACTTTCATCATTAGCTGAAACCCAGTTCACATTCAAAATAAACCAAATGTATGAAATTAGTCATATATATACAGTATATACACATTGTAATATCTACCACCTTTTTATGTAGTCCACCTTTCATACTACATATACAAAAAGCAAAACCATTTAAAAAATCTAAAAACACTCAAAAAAATTAATAAGGTCAAAAGGACTGTAATAACTATACTTATATATACATTGAAATCATTGTAACTGCATTAAAGGAACTGCATCCAGTGTTCATGCTTGACCCATCAATATATATAGAACCATCCCAAGCAATCCTGCTTCCTATTTACCAAGGCACAAATAAAATGCAAACAACATATTAGTTAACTACCCTGAAATTTGTTGCCATTCTATAAAATAACAAATCTAATATTTGGTACACAGGTTAATTATGAAAGAAGAATTATATTGCGATGCACGCAAAGGGTGGGTGTCATAGTTAACTACAAAAAAAATAAATAAATAAATAAATAAATAAAAATAGGTGCATGCTGAATGACAGTACTAAGAGGTATATGAAGGAAGTACCACCTGTAGAATAGTATATTGGGTTTAGGAGACAAAGAACAGGTGCTGATGAAGTGTATATGCAAGAAGCTTTTGGCATTGGATAAGGATGATTTAGGCTTTTCATGAACTTGAAGAAGGCACATGAAAGGGTTGATAGTGTAGCGGATTGTGTTGCAGATGTATAGAATAGTGGGTAGTCTGTTAAAGGTACATTTTGCTCGGTGTGATTATTAGCCTACCACAGCCGATGAAAGGTGACATGCACCATACCTGGCATCATACTTGGGTAAACATGTTGGTAGGTTTGATTAAAATTATCAGCCTCGTACTTGCAGCTCAAAGCAAAATAGCCTCTAAACAACTGTTTGACAATTATCAATGGGGTATGAATCACATGGTTTGGACACATGGAAAGAATGAGTGAAGAAAGATTACTAAAGGAGGTGTGGAAGGCAGAGGCGGAGGGAGTGAACTTGAGGGGTGTATGGATGGAGTGTAAAGGGCACTGAGCAAGAGGGGAAAGTCTGTTGAGCAAGGAAGGGAGAAGGCAGGAGATAGGGATGGATGGAAAATGGCTGTGTACAGATGATACCATGATGCAAGGAAAGGAGGTATGGGGGGTTGGTTTGAGTTAGGGAGTGGTTGTGTGTGAATGATATTTTGACACAGTCTGAAGGTATTTCTCCCTGTCTTCTCTTTCTCTGCATGAGGGGAGCTGGGGATGGGGGTCACCAATTAAGTGGATTGGCCTTGCTGTGGATGTGCTGTGTCGTGCTACATTGCTTTTGACCCAAGGCAGTGGGTGGAATACAGGGATGACCCATTATCCTTGAGGAGTTGAGGAGTTAAGATGAGAGGGAGAAAGGGTGGTGGATGCGAGTGGAATGGGTGTGAGTGGATACATGCCTTTTCACTTGGCTACAGTTAGCGTGGACTATTTTGCAAAATTTTCATGTATGCATAACAGTCCATGTTTTTGGGACCCATGTGATATCTCATTCACAAAAAATGTGTGGGAGAAAGTGACTGACTGGCAATCTTCAGCCATCCACCCACACAATAGCCATGCGAGACAAAACTGGTCAGTGTGTGACTGTCCTTCAGTGGAAGTGTTTTTTTCACGTTATCACAGTTTCTTTGCTTTTCCTCATGGTGTTCATGGACTTTTGGGGTGTGCCCTGCCCTTTGTGTGATGCCTGGAAATCGCACAGCACATAATAACATTGTGAAAGTGATTGACCTACACAAAGTGGGAAAGAATAATCAAGAAACAGCCAAGGCAACAGGTGTGACTGAGCGTACTGTGCCCCGACTCCTAACAAAATGGCATGCAGGTAGAGGGGTTGATACCATACCCCTCCACAAACATGCTGGGGGCAAGGCCCTAAAGATTTCCCTGAAGGCATTAAGGCTTGTAAAACATCAGTTGGACCTTAACCCTTCTACAACTGCAAAGGAATTAAAGGAAAAGGACCCTAAGCTTCTCGGTGACGTCTTCATCAGGACAATTCAGGAAAATATTCAGAAGTGGTTGAATTACTTGAAAGTGAAAGCACATACATATACCAAGGCTTTTTCCCCCTTACAAGGGAGGTAGCCAAAAAGGAAAAGGCATAAAATCATTCCCACCCATTCCATCCCTGAATACACTCCACACCCCTCCACCCTCCCTATCATCTTAGCACCTCCTGGATGACGGGTCATCCCTGCACCTTGTCCACTGCCCTGGGTCAGAAGCAGTGTCGCAAGACACAGCACATCCACAGCAAGGCCGCTTCATTAAATTGGCGACCCCCCCTCTCAATTCCCCCATGGATAAAGGAGAAGACGGATCATAAAGACTGGGACCTCATTCAGTGGCATAAGGTCCTTTGGACTGATGAAGCGACCTTTTTTATGAGTGCAAGGGAAATAAGGTGTGCAAGTCTCCTACTGCATCAGTATGTGAGCCACGCTTGACGGTGATGAGCATTAAGCACCTGTCCTATTCTATGGTGTGGGGTGCCTTTGGCTATGGTGGTTTGGGGAACTTTATGATACTCCCTTAGGGCCAGAATGTCAACTCTGAGCACTATATTAACTTTCTGCAGGAGAATTTGGGGGAGTGTTTCACAAAAACTGGATGCGAGATCCTTCAGCCACACCTCAAGGGCGGCCAAAAAGTGGCTCAGTGATAGTGAGGTCAACTACATTGAGGATTGGCCTTGTCAGTCACCCGATATTTCCTCCATAGAAAACTTACAGGGCATCATGAAGTGCCTTCGTCAGGAGGACACATCTACAATTCTCAAGCTTGAGATAGCCATCCAGAAGGTGTGGGAGGAAATTCCTGCTTCCCACTGTCAGAATTTGGCTGATTCTGTCCCCAAGAGACTTCAGCAGGTCATCAAAGCCAAGGGCTTCCTCATCAGGAAGTAGCATTGATGGCATAAGTGTTTAATTATTTTTTGTATTTTTTTAAAACGATTATATCAAAAATTTTCAAGCATATTTCCCGAGTATGCAATATGATCCGTACTGACTGTACCTCCCTGGTAAAGGGGAAAAAGCCCTAAGTATATAGATAGATGAACGATCAGTGTGTGATATTTGCACCGAGCAAAACACATCTTAAAGGTGATCAAAAGTTCTGACATGATTAGCTGTGTACATGTGAGGATCAGGAATAGAATTAATTGTTCAAGGTGAATATGAGGCTGTGTTTGGATTTGTGATGTCACCTTGGTTGTTCAACATACAGACATAGTGGTGAGAGAGGTGAATGAACAAGTGCTGGGCATATGTTTAGGAGTGGGTAAGTAAGGGTGGAGGGATGTAGGGGATGAGCAGTTTTTGTAAGCAGATGTCTCTGCATTTGTGGCAGATTCTGAGGAGACACTGAAGCAGTTGGTGACTGAGTTTGGAAGGGTGTGTGAGATAAAGTCAAGAGTAAATGTGGGCAAAAGCAAAGTGATGAGATGAACAAGAAGGGATGACAGTGGCAAGTCTGATATGTATTTGAAGGGGGTGAGATCAAAGACAGAATTTTAAGTATTAGTTCCATGTGGCAGCAGAAGATGTGGAGGTGAGCATTGGTGGAATAAAAAAAAAATGTGATGAGAAATAGGCATTCAGAAATGAATGCAAAGAGAAGCTTGTATGAAGGAGCAACTGTACACAGTGCATATAGAGCAGAAACTATTGAGTTTAAGGGAGGCTGACAGGTGGAGTTTGAATGCATCCAAGATGAAATGTTGAAGAAATGCTTCTGGTGCAGGGGAGAGAGAGTGCAGAAGATCGGAGTGATTGGTGGGAGATTGTGAATGGATAAAAAGTTGACAGGGTATAAAAGGATGCCTTTCTCTGCTCTGTAATTTATTTTGATTGTATGGGAGGTAGGGGGTCACCATATGAAGAAGCAGTGGGGGTCACCCAGCTATAGCTGCCAGGCTCTGCTGCATATGCTGTCTCAGTACATTGCCTTTGACCCAAGCATTGTGGCAAGGGACAGGGATGATGATTCATCCATGATGTGCTGTGATGGGAGAGGGGTAAATCTGAATTGCAGTCATGCAATCTACTGGCCCAGATTTCTCTTGCTGGAGACCTTACAGTTTTAATGAGTATGAAGTGGATATGTGCTTTGACTCAGCGACCACCACCACCCCTCATAAGGGAGAAAGAAAGAAAAAAAAAAAGTGTAGTAAGCAAAAGTGGATGGGGTGAGCGTAAGAGGAAGACCAAGAACAAGGTAGATAGGGTGAAAGGGGGCTTCATATAAACAGGGAAGAGAGTGCAATAGAGGGAGAGGATGAAAGGATGATGCAGCCCAAAGGGATCAGTTCATTTGCTTCATAAATCTTTCTAAGTGGATGAGGAAGAGGGTTGGCATATGATAAAGAGATGGAGGTATACCAGCTCTGGCTGTCAGGACCTCCTGTAAAAGAATTCATTGCATTACGTTTCAACCAAGTGGTATGGTGGAGGACAAGACACCTTCATCCTTAAGATGCTGAGATGGGAGGGGTGTTAAATGGGTCTTAATAGTATATTAAGCATGTGTATGCTTTAACCCAATTACCCCCCTTACAAGGGGTAAAGAGCTTTCAGTATATCTATGTATCCTTTGTATTTCAACACTACCATTCTTTGTCATACAAATATTCAACAATAATATACTGTTCGTAGCTAACTACTAACATACACACAACCCAAAAACAACACTAACAACTTCCAAGCAACCCTTTTAATACCCATCTACTATCTACCTACTAAAACAATAGAAATATACCTTCTCTTCATCTACAACAACACCAATCTAAAACAAAAAATTCAACTCAGTTAGTGTAAATAAACTTTCATGTAAAATTGTAAGAAAATAATATTCATATAAGTATTCATGATTTAAGATTAGGTAAGAAATAAAACATAAAAAGAAAATAAGCAAAAATGTAATTAGTAATGTATACTTGTGAGCAAAAATATTAAAATTCAGTTTAGAAGACACACAATTAATAAAATTTGCTTATAATGTCAATAAATCTCCCAAAACAATAATCAATAAATCAAAATTCTCAAATCATGGAAAATATCAACTTACTTTGACTTTCGATAAGTGAGGTATGCGACAGGTGCCATCACTATTGGGAGGAATCGTGACTTCCCACTTGCTGAATCCTTTCTTGCTATATGGATATTCCTCAGGATTCCAATCATCTAAAGAATGGGATCAAGGAAAAACAATTTTGTGAGAAACAATACATCATAATACTGAATAACAACCAAACTTGGATCTTCAATACCTATATGGTATCATTTTTACAGCACCATTAGAGGTTCCATGACACTATACGTAACTACCAGCTCTAAACACAGTAAACACTGGGTCCCAACAACATTGCTATACCTTGACTCTACCAAGTTACTGAGTTTCTATAAAAATTATCATCCCTATTGCAAATATCAGAAGTATAAAATCTCCATCTATAGGTGCAGTATATCCCTAGTTTTTTGGGGGATTACAGGGCCAATTGTCCCATATACATACCATCTCACAAAAGATACATGCTTCAAGATTTAAAAAAAAAGAGGTTCACACAGGCTCGTGTTGGAACACTCCGTGAACTCGGCTTGAGAACTCGTCTTCTGGCGAGACACCAGCTAGTGAATACCTCTTGTTTAAAGTTTATTACATCTTGTGACTGGAGAGAGGGTAGAGTACCGGAGGACTGGAGTAGTACCTGTATAGTTCCTCTTTACAAGGGAAAAGGGGACAAGTGTGAATGTAGTAATTTCAGAGGGAATGTTGAGTGTAGTAGGGAAGGCTTATGGGAAGTACTTAATTGAGAGGATTAGGAGAGGAACAGAGGGAGTAATTGGTGAGGAACAGTGTGGATTTAGGACGGGTAGAGGTTGTGTAGATCAGATCTTTGTGGTAAGACAGATATGTGAGAAAGCTATAGGAAAGGGGAAGGATGTTTTTTGGGCTTTCATGGATCTGGAAAAGGCCTATGATAGGGTAGACAGAAAGGCACTGTGGGAGGTTATGCAGATTTATGGGATAGGAGGAAAGTTTTTGGGAGCTGTCAAGAGTTTTTATGAGAGTAGTAGAGCATGTGTTAGGATTAGAAATGGAGAGAGTGAGTGGTTTGAAGTAAAGGTGGGACTTCGTCAAGGATGCGTTATGTCGCCCTGGCTGTTCAACTTATACATGGATGGGGTGGTGCGAGAGGTGAATGCTAGGGTAGTGAGTCAGGGATTGGAGATGGTTAAAGAAAATGGAGAAAAGTGGGAGGTGAGCCAGCTGTTGTTTGTGGACGACACTGCGCTTGTGGCAGGGTCAGAGGAGGGATTGAGGAAGCTGGTGGCAGAGTTTGGGAGAGTATGTGATAGAAGAAAGCTAAAGATAAATGTGGGTGAAAGTAAGGTGATGAGATGTACAAGGGGTGAAAGTGGCAGTAGACTGGAAGTGAACATTAAGGGAGAGCGACTGGAGGAAGTGGATAGTTTTAGATACTTGGGTGCAAGTGTAGCAGGAAAAGGTGGAGTGAAGGTGGAGGTAGAATGTAGATTGAGAGAAGCGAGTAAATGCCTTGGTGGTTTAACCCATTCAACTCCGATGACAAGATGTCTTGTCATTTGGTCAAATAAAACAAAAAATCATAAAACACCAAAATGTTTGATCAAACATTTTGGTGTTTTATGATTTTTTGTTTTATTTGACCAAATGACAAGACATCTTGTCATCGGAGTTGAATGGGTTAAAGAGTGTAATGAGGAATAGACATTTGGGAATGGATGCGAAGAGGAGACTGTATGAAGGAGTGATTGTGCCAACAGCACTGTATGGGGCAGAAACGTGGAACATAAGAGAAGAGAGAAGGAGTTTGAATGTGTTTGAGATGAGGTGTCTGAGAAGTATGGTGGGGGTTACTAGGCTAGATAGAGTGAGAAATGAGGAGGTGAGGAGGAGAACAGGGGTGAAAAAGGATTTGGGAGATAGGGTTGATGAAAGAATATTAGGATGGTTTGGAAAGAATGAGTGAAGAAAGACTAGTAAAAGAGGTATGGAAGGCAGATGTGGAGGGAGTGAACATGAGGGGACGTCCTAGGATGAGGTGGATGGATGGGGTGAAGGGGGCTTTGGGGAAGAGGGGAATGTCTGTTGAGGAAGGAAGGGAGAGGACGGAAGACAGAGGTGAGTGGAGAATGGTTGTATATGGATGATGTTGTGACTGCATGAGGAGGAATGGGCGGGGAAGTGGGGGGTGGGGTAGTATGTGTGAGTAAATTTTGACGCAGCCCGAAGGGATTTCTCCCCGTCCTCGCCTTATATGCAAAGGGGGACGGAGAGGGGGGGTCGCCGATTAAATGAAGCGGCCTCGCTGTGGATGTACTGTGTCTTGCGACACTGCTTCTGACTCAGGGCGGTGGGCAGGGTGCAGGGATGACCCGTCATCCAGGAGGTGCTCAGATGAGAGGAAGGGTGGGAGGGGTGTGGAGTGTATTTAGGGATGAAATGGGTGGGAGTGTTTTTATGCCTTTCCCTTTTTGGCTACCTCCCTTGGAAGGGGGAATAAGCCTTGGTATATGTATGTATGTACATCTTGTGAAGTTTATATCTTCGAATAGTGACAAGTGATTGTGTTGTGTTTTTATAATTGTATACATATAGCACTACACAGTTATAGGCATAAGATAAAGTGTAGTGTTCTCGTAATTTAGAATCAAAACAGTAGTCTGTTACTGTACTCCAAAGGTAGGCGTAATAGTATAAGGTAAGCAGAGTAAGCTTCATGTATTTAGTTTATTTAGTGACTGCTTTTGTTGTTTTATATTTTCTCTTTGCCATTTGTATTGCCAAAGGAGGAGCAAAATGGCTTGTGAAGGTTGTGTGAACCTGGAGGACCATCTCAGGATGTGTGAGGAGGAGATTTGTCTTCTCAAGAGTGCGCTCTGAGAGAAGAGTGAATCCTCCCCACAACCCAAAGAGCATACCACCTCTTCCACTTCTGTCACTGCCATGAGCGGGTGGTGCTCCGTGGGGTCCCATTTGTCAAGCCCGCATTTGGTAAGCAGGTGCCCTGCGAAGCAACCACTGGCTCTAGCCAATTGTTTTGCTCTGCTAGAGGATGAGGTGGCTGAAAATCAGTTCTTGGTGGTGGGGGACTCCATGGTGCAAGGCTATGACAACATCCTGCAGCGGAAGACTAAACAACGTTGCAAGCTTTTATGTCAACCGGGCCGTGGGAGCACTGATTGTACCCAGACCATCTCAGAGCAAAGGCGGATGAACACAATTACAATTGTTCATACAGGAAGTAATGAAATGGAGAGAGTGAGATCAGAGGAACTTGTTCAGAATTACAAGGTCCTTCTTCAGGAGATGAAGGAGTGTGGGAGCCGTCACATGGTCTATGAGATCCTTCCAAGGAGCTACAAACTGATCCCTTTGAAACTACTACACTCACACTTGTCCCCTTTTCCCTTGTAGTGGAAATATACATGCACTCCTCCAGTCCTCTGGCACTCTATCATCTTTTAGACAAACATCAAACAAACTCACCAGCCAGTCCACCATCACTGTACCTTTTCTAGACATTCTGCATGTCACCCATCTAACCCAGGTGCCTTACCTGTTCTCATCATTTTAATAACTGCTTTCACCTCATCTTTTCTTATTTCTCCTCCATTTTACTCAATCATCCATGTCATTTTCTTAGTGCTTCCCACTGCAACTACCCTTCCCTCCCTATCCTCTTTCACATTTATTCCCAAAAATACTCTGCCCATCTTCCTCTTACTGCTGTCTCTTCCATTATCATCTCTCCATTAGCACCTTTTACCTTTTCTCCTCTACTTGACTATGGATGAGAAGGATGGATAGGGTAAATGGGACATTGAGAAAGATGGGGATGTCTGTTGGCGAAGGAAGGGAGAAGGCAGGAGATAGGGGTGAGTGGAAAATTGTTGTGTATGGATGATGATGTGATGCATGGAAGGGAGTGGATGGAGGATGGGGAGGGGTTAGAGAGTGATTATGTGAATGATATTTTGATGCAGCCCGAAGGTCTTCAATGTTTCTACATGAGAGAATGGAGAGGAGGGTGGGGGGGGAAATTGCCAATTAAATGAAGTGCCCTTGCTGTGGATGTGCTGGTCTTGCTGCATTGCTTCTGACCCAGGGCAATGGGTGAGATGCAGGGATGACCCATCATCTAAGAGGAGCCAAGATAAGCGGGAAGGAAGGGTGGTACATGGGAGTGGGTGGGGAGGAAATGGGTGGGAGCAGAATTATGCCTTTTGACTTTGGCTATCGGGAGATCTCAATGCTAGGGTAGGAGATGAACCAACAGAGTGGTTGGGAAGTGTGGAAAACCAGGAAAAAATTGTAATGGAGAGTTGAAGGTGGAGATGTGTCTAGAAAGAGAGTTGATGATAGCTAACACAGTGCTTAGGAAGAAAGTACACATGGGAGAGGGTGGTGGATGGAAGGGTGGTAAATAGGGCTTTAATGGACTATATAGTGGTAACCAGACAAATAGTAGGAAGAATTTTGGAAATACAAGTTCTTAGGGGAGAGTGGTGGAATATCAGACAATTTTTTGGTGGAAGGTAAGATGAAATTGGAGGATAGATGGAGAAAGAGGAAAAGGACTGAAGGTAAGGAGGTGCTTAGGGTAAACTGCTTAAATGAGAAAGAAAAGGAGTATAAGGAGAAGCTGAGAGAAGAGTAGGAGGGAGTGAAGGATAGAGTAGAACTAGGAGTGGAGGGGGAATGGGGATGGTTTTAAGGAGGTAGTCACACAGTATGCAATGATGGTGTGTGGGACAAGGAGGACATAAGGAAATAGAAGGAAAGGTAGTGAGAGGTGGGATGATGAAGCAAAAGAGTTTGTAGAAGAGAAGAAACAATTATTCACAGATTGGTTGCAAAATAGGACAAGAAAATCATTTGAAAAGTACAAAGAAAAGAGAAGCAAATTGTAAGATAAAGGAGGCAAAGGAGAGCAGATGTGAAATAGGGGAAGAGTATGAAAGTAACAAAAAGATGCTTTGGAAGGAAATTAGGAGGAAGGGGAGGCGAATCAATTAGAGAAGAAAAGGTAAAAGGTGCTAATGGAGAGATGATAATGGAAGAAATGGCAGTAAGAGGATGATGGGCAAAGTATTTTAGGAAGTTGGTAAATGTGAACAAGGATAGGGAAGGAGATAGTTGCAGTGGGAGGCACTAAGAAAATGACAGTGATGAATGAGGAAAATGAAGGAGAAATAAGAAAAGACGAGGTGAAAGCAGTTATTAAGATGACAGCAGGTAAGGCACCTGGGTTAGATGGGTGTCATGTGGAGTGTAAAAAAGGAGGGTACAGTGATGGTGGACTGGCCGGTGAAGTTGTTTAATTTTTATGAAAGTAGCAGTTGCCAACAAGACTGATGAGTTAAACACAATATGAGGACGAAGCCTTTATTTGTACAACATTTTGGTACTTGAAAAAGCTGTAATAAGCGAAACGTTGTATAAATAAAGGCTCCGTCCTCATATGGTGTTTAAGTTGTTTAATGTCTAAAAGAGGGTAGAGTGCCAAAGGACTGCATGTTTAGTTCCACTTTACATGTGAAAAGTGGACAAGTGTGAATGTAGTAGTTTCAGAGGGATCCGTTTGTTAAGTGTAGTTGGGAAGGCTTATGGGAGGGTTTTGAGAGGATTAGGAGATAAACAGAGGAAGTAATTGATGAGGAACAGTGTGGGTGACAGGTAGTAGTGTAGATCAGATTTTTGTGGTAAGGCAGATGTGAGAAAGCTTTAGGAAAAGATAAGGATGTTTTTTTGGACCCTTAAGTATTTGGAAAAGGCTTATGACAGACCAAACAGGATGGCACTGTGGGAGGTATTGCAAATACAGTCGAACCTCGAATGCCCGAACCCTCGTATGACCAGTCGAAATGAACAAAGGGCGGACTTTTCAAGCAAAGTTCCCTATTTGTCCGGTAGGTGACAGTGACGGCCGTACACGTGTACTCAAACCCGGACCAGTCAAGCCGCCACCAGGGCTGCTGTTTCGTAGAATTTTGTACCAAAATGTAGTAAAATATCAGCAGGCTGTTAAAAGCATTCAAAAACTCAAACTTTTGTTTAAAAATCATAGAACTAGTTATCAAATAATAAATGGTACATCAAAATATGACTTTTATTGGTAATTGTGTTACTTATAAAATATACGTTTTTACCGTGTAGAAAAATTCTACGCTAAAGTTTCAGCTTTCTTTTAGCGATAATAATATAAAAAAAAATTATTTTTATATCTTACTGAATATGTTAGGGCATGGGGGCCTTATATACATTCAAGAATAAAAAAACTAGAACCAACATTTTGTCAAAGTTTGACAAGTATATCTTGCTATGAAAGTCTGCACACGCCCGAGAAAAATGTATGCCCCGGTATGGCAACACTCCCATTCTACACGGCAGAGTAGAAAACGCTGCAACCCTGCCCGCCACCACTGTCCCGCGTGCATACCTTCCGATATTTACAGTGTACGTAATAAAAAATACAGTACAGTACAGTACAGTACACTGTATATACAGTACATTTACATGCCTGTATTACAGTTATTATTACAGAATTATTAGTACAGACGCTCCTCAACTTATGTTTTAGTTACATTCCGAACGGCCGAACGTAACGTGAAAATGAACGTAAGTTGTTACTGTACGTTCCAGTAATGTACGACCGTTCATACTGTACTATACATCCATAAATTATATTACCGTATCTTATAAAACACCCCTAAATAATTAATTATAAACATAGCATTGTAAAATAATAACATTAATTTCAAATAAATTCAAGCAACATAAAGTGAGGGTGGAGGAGAAGGAGGAGGGGGAGGAGGAGGCAAGGCACGTTCAGTCTGTCGTTTGTGCCATGTAAACAATGGACGCAGTGTCATGCGTAAGTATCGTTTGAAAGTCTCGTACTATGGAGAGCGCGCTAAACTCAAAAATTAAAAAAAAAAAAAAAATACAAAAATTGTTTTATAATCACTTCAAACGTAAGTAGAGCGTCTGTATTATAGTATTATTATTATTACAATGTTAGAGTATTATTCTTGTGTTTCTATGCCATATCATACATTACCTATACGTATACCGCTATGAAAATCTAGGGTGTTAGGGGGATATTTTCGATAACCAGACTTTTGGCATGACCAGACCACCCTTCCCCCCAATCAGTCCGGGCTTTTGAGGTTCAACTGTATATGGGATAGGTGGAAAGCTGCTAAGAGCACTCAAGAGTTTACAAGAGTAATAGAGCCTGTGTTAGAATTAGAAATGGAGAGAGTGAGTGGTTTGAGGTAAAGGTGGGATCTCACCAGGGATGTGTCACATCACCATGGCTGTTCAATTTATACATGGATGGGGTGGTGCAAGAGGTAAATGCAAGGATAATGGGTTGGGGATTGGAGATGGTTAAAGGAAATGGAGAAAAATGGAAGATAAGCTAGTTGTTGTTTGCTGACGACACTGTGCTTGTAGCAGGATCAGAGGAGGGATTACAGAAGTTAGTGATAGAATTTGGGAAGGTGTGTGAAAGAAGGAAGTTAAAGATAAATGTGGGTAAAAGTAAGGTGATGAGATGTACAAGGGGAGAGGATGGCAGCATATTGGAAGTGAGTATTAAGGGAGCGAGGCTACAGGAAGTGGATGGTTTTTGATACTTGGGGGCGAATGTGACAGGAAAGGTAGAAGTGGAGGTAGAATGCAGTTTGAGAGACAAAAGTAAATGCCTTGGGGGATTAAAAATTGTAGCGAGAAGTAGACATTTGGGAATGGATGCTAAGAGGAGATTGTATGAAGGGGTGATTGCGCCAACAGCACTGCATGGGCAGAAACATGGAACATAAAAGAGGAGGAGAGGAAGATTTTGTGCTTGGGATGAAATGCCTGAGACGCATTGCAGGGATTACTAGGCTGGATAGAGTGAGATATGAGGAGGTGAGGTGGAGAGTTGGGGTGGAAAAGGAGCTGAGAGATATGGCTGATGAAACAGTATTGGGATGGTTTGGACATATGGAAAGATGGAGTGATGAAAGATTAGTAAAAGAAGTGTGGAAGGCAGAGATGGATGAAGTGAACATGAGGGGATGACTAGGAATAAGATGGATGGATGGGGTAAAAGGGGCATTGAGAAAGAGGGGAATGTCTGTTGAGGAAGGGAGAAGACAAAAGATAGGAGTGGAAAATGGTTGTGTATGGATGATGCTGTAATGCATGGAAGGGATTGGGTTGTGGTGGGGGTTAGGAAGTATATGTGAATATTCTGATGCAGTCCAAAGGGACAGCTCCCCATCTTCTCTTTTCCTGCATGAGGGGACAAAGAGGAGGGGGGGGTCACCTATGAAATGAAGTGGCCTTGCTGTGGATGTGCTGGGTCTTACTGCATTGCTTCTGAACCAGGGCAGTGAGTAAGATGCAGGGATGACCCATCATGCAGGAGGAGCCAAGAAAAGAGGGAGGGTGGGTGGGGTGGCAAATGGGAGTGGAGTATATGGGGATGAAATGGATGGGAATATACTTTGACTTTGACCACTTTCCTTGTAAGGGGAGAAAAAACTCTTGGTATGTGTATATATGACTTTGGCTACCTCCCTTGTAAGGTGAAAAAACCCTTGGTATGTGTATGATAAAAAAAAATTAGGGAATAGGAGACAAGATCCAAGAAATGCTGTTCCTTTCCTGTATATATACAATTAGGTAAATACACACACCCTGGAAGGGGTGAATTGTTATTTGTTAATCACTAATATTAATCTTATTATCCACGAATACTAATATTAATGGTAATTACTAAAAAAATTCACAAAGAATCACTTACTAAAATCTCCTTTCAAATAAAGTGCTGTGGCACCTGGAGCCCATTCAAGACTGGTGACACTGTTATCTGCATTTACATGCAATCCAAACTGTTCATAGCCCTTTGTGAAGGCATCTACACTCCCTTCATTCTTCTCAATGTCATTCCAGATGTGCTTGAAGACACCATATCTGTAAGAAAAATATAAGCCAAGTTAGAACACACACACACACACAATATATATATATAATACACACACACACACATACGAGCTCTGAGCTCTCATCTGGGAGGGTAATAGCTGTCAATCATGAGTTCAACACATGATCCAAGACCATGGTGAATCACACATATAACTTTGGCTAGCTTTCCCTTCAAGGGGAAGAAGCCTATTAGTATGTAGACAAATATAAAAATAATCATAACCAGCAAAATTGGAACCTCGATCTTAGGACCTCAAGATTAAGAGTCCAATCTGCTACCATAATCTTTTGCATAGTAAAATGGTAGCAGACTGCCACAGGTGATGCACACATCTTTCAAGAGGGAGGGATGTATTATGCCAAGATGTTCTGCTTTCCTGAAATGCTATGATTATGAGAAGCCAAGCCTATCAATTGTCATGGGTGTGCTTCATCCACAGTGCAAAATTAGGAATTTGTTAAGTTTTGTCTCACCTGCTCGGATAACAATTTGTATATTTTTTGTATCTATATTACAACCCCTTACTATTAAGGGGTGATGAAAAAATAATTCCCACAACCTTCCCACTACCCGGCACCAAAGCTCCATTTCTGTTGAGAGCACCACCCACTATTCTTATGTGAAACATGTTTTTCTCACTTTCTAACCCAACCTAACAATGCATACTGGGCAGACAAACTACTTGCAAGTTCAACAGCCATGACGCTGCTTCAGGGCAGGTAGCCTAGCGGGAAGGTTGCAGGAATCCTTTTTTCACTATCCCCTAATATTAGTTTGTGGGGAAAACATTACAAAGAAAAGGTGTTGGAGTTTTGTAGTATAGATGCTAAAAATATATAAATTGCTGTGCAAGTGGGTGAGACAAAATGGAGGGTAGCATAAAGAGTGCAGGAATTATTTTTCACCATCCTTTAATATTAATTTCTGCAAGAAATATTACTAAGAAAAAGTTGTTGGAGATGTTGCAATAGATGCAAAAATATACAAATTGCTGTGCAAGTGGGCAAGAAGAAACTTCACAAGTACCCAAAATTACACTAGAAACCCTTAAAGAATGACAAAAGATTATGGATAACATGTAATCACTGGTGGACTTGACAGTTTGCTGGAATCATCTGCACTGACAATTTCATTCACTTCTCCCTGTATGCATGTTTATTTCTTTTTCTTCAGGAAATTGTTCCTAATAATAAAATCACTGCAAACAAATAACAGAATCTTAATCATCAAAACAATAAAATATATTATCGCTCATTTTGCTCCGTCATGCATATTCAGACTGCCAAGATTCGCCTTGCATCTTACTCCTCCTTTCCCACAATTCCCTCAGATTCCTTGGCATTTTTAACAAGGTTAGATGTAGTTAGGTTAGTATGTTTGGAAACAAACAGCAGTTTGCCATGGATACATATTAAGAATCATTAGTAATGTATAAAAATTCACAGAGCAACCAATTTATTTGCTATTCATTGTATACTGTTTATATCTTTCACTTTGTGTAGTGCTAGCCTAGGGCTGAAGGTCTCTTATAAGAGCAACCTAGAGCAATAGATTGATTGACTATAGTATGGGAAGACCATACCACTGAAGCATAATCTAGTTTTGTACAGTTTAGGGTATAGTTTTTTCACTATCTCCATCTATGCATCAAAAAGCCACTCAAACGTTTTCCTGCAAACCATAGGTCTCTCGCACAATCTTGTTGATATATTTGTAAGATAACAAGTTTTCTTTAATGAGCACTCCCAGATCTTTCTTTTCTTTTGCCTTTGTAACCAATTTACTTTCTCCCCAAAGAATTCAATGATGGTCTTTTTAAACTATTGCCCAATTTCAATACTTTTCATTTTCTTGTATCAAAATAATCTTTCCACTCATAGATCCTGGTGCATATAATACTATCTACATCTTTTTGCAACAGCTGAGAGTTCTCTTCGATTTTCAATCTTCTCACGGTCTTGCATCATATTTTTTTTTTATCTCCAGCCGACAGTTGGAAAGGAGCAGTTACCAGTTGTCAACTCTCCTTCTATTTAAAGATTGATATAATATAGACAAAGTTGACACAGATAGACCTTGGCCCATGGATGTCCAAGGAATTTTTCATGAGAGAAGATAAGTGTACACTATTTACCTGTCACTTTAACATCAAATCTGTTTTCAGACTTTTTCTCTTACAAGAACATTGTACACGCTTACGAATCTCTTGTACTGTAAAATATGAAGTGTACAAATAATTTTTTAAACAACTCCTGACATTTACAAACAACCCATAAATATCCCAAGACTGGAGGGGGAGGGGGAAGGGGAAGGGGGTGGTGGGTGGGGTTGGGTGGGCAACTAACCCCTCTTGAGCTGCACCCTTCAAGAATCAAGACATCCATGACTTGGGTCAAGTCTGAACACTGATTGTCAACCCCTCAAGGTTGTACCTCCAAACAGAAATGAGGAAGCTGAAGGAATTTGATTATGGGTAGCAGGAAGACTAGGCCCTATGTTGTTGACCTAGACTAGGAGAAGCACATTATGATTATAATTATTGAAGTAGCTACCTATTCCTGGTCCCAAGGAAAACACTCATATTCTGTCCTCACTGAAGTGGGCAGTCCATATTACTCTTTGAATGTTTAAAAAAATAAAATAAAAAAAATTTGGTCAGCTGTATATCATCCATAATATTTGAACACCTGCAATGTAACCACCCTCATCTGCAGTTTGGTAATTAAACTGACTCTTTACATATTTGGTGAAGTTTTTGAAAACAACTTAAAACTTGTACTTAATAAGTAAAGCAATGATGATACTACTTTCATCACACATAGAATAATAAGTAACTTTTGGATCTTCCAGAAACAACCTAAGCTAAAAGATGGAAAAAAACTAACAACTTGACTTGGGTCGTGGTTTCCATTACAACTTGCAATATTACTTTTGTCATGATAATGTCATGTGTGCCATATATCTATCAAGTACTAAATATCCTAGATCTTGTTTTACCTTCTTTTGATTTCAGGTTCGAAGCTCTTAAGCAACCCATCTAGTTCAGTAAGTTTGTCGAAGTTCGGGATGTTCACTTTACGGGGTTCCTTAACTAAATCCCACTGCTGGTATGTCATTGTGAGTAAAGTTTCTGTTTATATCTTGTATACTCCAAGTTAAAACAGTCTTTAGAACCGAACGATATCGTCTGTTGTCAAAACAGAAACTGTCACTACTTCTACGAACACTAAACTCATGTATACTTTGCACAGCTTGGTCCTTCACCACTCCCACATCGCTCTCAACCAGTATGCCATGCACCGAATGTCATCACCGTGCAAAGTGTCTTTCGAAGCGTAGACAAAGCAGGTTTGTGTTTTAACCAACAAATATTTTTCTTTGGATAATTTTCAACTTAAGAAGCAAAACAGATTAATTTTCAAAATATTCTAATACATACATTTATGATGATCTGCCTCCTTAATATATATAAACATGTTATTATATATGCTCAAGAAAAATTATTTTATGTATATCTGTCAGGAACTACATTTAAAAACATATAATTATTACGACCTCGATACAGATTTTGATATTTATCAGCGAAAGGTTAAACTCGTATTTATATGGTCAACTTTCCATTTCACACCACTCAAGAAGGACCAGACAGCGCGACGTCGCGTCGCGTCGTCTACGCCGGCACAGAAATGGAGGTCTATTTAAACGGAGAGAAAAAATAGCCTTTGTAATTTTGTGTGTGTGTGTATATATATATATATATATATATATATATATATATATATATATTTATATATATATGCATATATATATATATATATATATATATATATATACATATATACATAAGTATATATATATATATATATATATATATATATATATATATATATATATGTATGTATATATATTTATATATATATATACATACATATTTATATATATATACATACATATAAATACATACATACATACATACATACATACATATATATATATATATATAATATATATATATATATATATATATATATATATATGTATGTATGTATGTATGTATGTATGTATGTATGTATGTATATTGTATGTACACAAACACAAACTACGGAGATGTCCCCAATACTATCAAAACTGACATATGTTGAAAGATTGTCAAAACTAGAATTACAGACTCTGGAACAAAGAAGAGAAGGAGGTGAGTTGTTGACCATCTACAGAATTATGAGAGGTATGGAAACCCTTGATAGTAAAGACTTAATAAATTGGGATAAGTGAAACACAAGAGGACATGGGAGAGAGCTAAAAAAGGACAGTTGACCGAAAAAAACAGCTTTCTCCACAGAGTGGTGGATGTATGGAACATACTAGATGAAACAATAATGTGTGCAAAACAATACAAGAATTTAAGAGCAAATTAGATATGGCGAGGTACAGAAACGGGACAATACGAGCGCAGCTCCCCTTCCCGTAAGACACTTGTTAAATACATATACACACACAAACACAAATATATATATACATATATATATATATATATATATATATATATATATATATATATATATATCACTGTCGCACTTGTCATGAGGATGCCGGGTTCGAGTCCTGGGCAGTACCACATTTCAATTTCAGCATACTGGCCTTTGATGGCCTAGAATTACAATGCATTATGGTTGTTAATATATATACACACACACACACACACATATATATATATATATATATATATATATATATATATATATATCGAACTTCGAAAACCCGGACTAATTGGGGGGAAGGGCGGTCCGGTCATGCCAAAAGTCCGGTAATTGAAAATGTCGCCCTGTCATCCGTAGATTTTCGTAGCGGTATACGTATAGGTAATGTATGATATGGCATAGAAACACATAAGAATGATACTCTAACACTGTTATAATAACAATACTGTAATAATAATAATAATAATTCTGTAATAACAACTGTAATACAGGCATGTTAATGTACTGTACATAAAGTGTACTGTACTGTATTTCTTATTACGTCCACTGTAAATATCGGAAGGTATGCACGCGGGACAGTGGTGGCGGCCAGGGTTGCCGCGTTTTCTACACTGCCGTGTAGAATGGGAGTGTTGCCATACCGGGGCATACATTTTTCTCGGGCGTGTGCAGACTTTCATAGCAAGATATATACTTGTCAAACTTTGACAAAATGTTGGTTCTATTTTTTTATTATTATTATTCTTGAATATATATAATGCCCCCATGCCCTAACATATTCAGTAAGATATATATATATTTTTATATGATCGCTAAAAGAAAGCTGAAACTTTAGCGTAGAATTTTTTTCTACACCGTAAAAACGTATCTTTTGGGGTATAATATTTTATAAGTAACACAATTACCAACAAAAGTCATATTTTGATGTACCATTTATTATTTGATAACTGGTTCTATGATTTTTAAACAAAAGTTTGAGTTTTTGAATGTTTTTACATCTTTTGGGGTATAATATTCTATAAGTAACACAATTACCAACAAAAGTCATATTTTGATGTACCATTTATTATTTGATAACTAGTTCTATGATTTTTAAACAAAAGTTTGAGTTTTTGAATGTTTTTAACAGCCAGCTGATATGTAGAAAAAATTCCTTACCTCCTTGTGCAGTTGCCACATGCCACTATTTTATTACGTTTTGGTACAAAATTCTACGAAACGGCAGCCCTGGTGCTAAAAGAAAGCTGAAACTTTAGCGTAGAATTTTTTCTACACCGTAAAAACGTATCTTTTGGGGTATAATATTTCATAAGTAACACAATTACCAATAAAAATCATATTTTGATGTACCATTTATTATTTGCTAGCTAGTTCTATGATCTTTAAACAAAAGTTTGAGTTTTTGAATGTTTTAACAGCCCGCTATGTAGAAAAAATTTCCTCATTTCCTTGTGCAGTTGCCACATGCCGCAATTTTACTACGTTTTGGTACAAAATTCTACGAAACGGCAGCCCTTGTGGCGGCTTGACTGGGCCGGGTTTGAGTACACGTATACGGCCATCGCTGCCACCTACCGGACAAATAGGAAACGTTGCTTGAAATAACCGCCCTTTGTTCATTTCGACCGGTCATGCGAGGGTCCGGGCTTTCGAGGTTCGACTGTATATATATATGTGTGTGTGTGTGGGAGTGTGTGTGTGTGTGTGTGTGTGTGTGTGTGTGTGTGTGTGTGTGTGTGTGTGTGTGTGTGTGTGTGTGTATTTTACCAAGTTGTATTTTACGGGAAGGGGAGCTATGCTCGTGGTGTCCCGTCTTCATACCTCATTTTATATAAACTATTTTCAAATTCATGTATTGTTTTTGTACACACCACTTTCTCATCTAACTTGTTCCAACTGTCTATTACTCTGTGAGGAAAGCTGTTCTTTTTCACATCTCTTCTATAGCTGTCTTTCTTGATTTTCTTTCCGTGCCCTCTTGTATTTCTATCATCCCATTTTATCAGATTCTCTCTATCAATAATTTCTATGCCTTTCATGATTCTATAAATAGCTATAAAATCTCCTCTCTCTCTTCTTTGCTCTAGTGTCTGTAGTTCAAGTTTTGCTAGTCTCTCTTAATATGATAGTTTTGAGAGTGCTGGTGCCAATCTTGTAATTGCTCTTTGTATTCTTTCAAGTTTTTTATACAATTTTTTTTTTTTTTGTACTTGGTGACGACATCGTTGCTGCATATTCCAATCTTAGTCTTATCAGAGTGATTAGAATTTTCTTCACCATTTCTTCATCTAGGTATGTAAATGCCACTTTGATTGTTCTTATTAAATTATAAGTCTTTCCAAAAATCTTATTTATATGTTTCTCAGGTGACATATTATTCATAACAATGACTCCCAGGTTCTTCTCATTTTCTACCTTTTTTATCCCTTCTTCTCCCAATTTATATGATCCTGTTATTCTGTTTTTGCTTTTTCCAAATTCCATTATACTACACTTTTTAGTGTTGAATTCCATCTCCCACTTCCTACTCCATTCCCATACTTTATTTAGATCACTCTGTAGTGACTCACAATCTTCTTCCGTGTTCACTTTTTTTTTAATAGTTTTGCATCATCTGCAAAGAAGCTCATATAACTTTCAATTTCTTCATCCATATCATTAATATATATAGCAAACATTATTGGGGCCAGAACTGTTCCTTGTAGAACACCGCTTATTACGTCATCCCATTTTGAGTGTTTGTCTCTTATCACTACTCTCATTTTTCTTTCTTGCAAAAAGTCTTCCATCCATTTAAGCAGTTTGCCCTGTATTCCTCTTTCAGTTTCTAATTTCTTAAGCAACTTCTTATGTGGTACTTTGTCAAAAGCTTTTTTTAGGTCTAGAAATGCACAATCAGCCCATCCATCTCTTTCTTAAATAGAAACATATTAAATTAGTGACGCATGATCGTCCTTGTCTGAATCCAAATTGCCTTGGATTTAGCACGCTTTTTTTTTTTTTCTCAATATTTTACCCATTTACTTTTGATAATTCTTTCACAAATTTTTGCTATTGTACTTGTTGGAGAGACTTGTCTATAGTTGGTAGGGTCTTCTTCTATTTCCCCCTTTATATATAGGTACTATATTTGCTTTTTTCCAATCTTCTGGAATTTTTCCTTCTTTCAAGGAACTATTTATTATGCTATGCATTTTGTCTGCCAGTTCATTTCTGCATTCTTTCAAAATCCAGTTTGCTATTTTATCTGGTCCATGCGATTTTCTAACATCAAGATTACTCAAGTGTTTCATTATTTCATTCTCTGTTACTTCTATTTCTTTCATAGGGGGGACTTTCTCCTTCCATTCGATCTCTTCCGGTTATATATTCTCCCCTGTAAACACTGATTTAAAATGCCTGTTCATAATTTCCGCCATTTCTATTTCCTCTGTGTATTCAACTCCTCCTTGTCTTAATTTCTCCAAATCTTGTTTGTTTTTCAGTTTATTGTTTACAAATCTGTAAAATAGTTTTGGTTGATCTTTACATTTTTCTATGACGGCTTTTTCAGGTCTTTTGTATTTCTTCTATTTGGTCCAAGCTTTGTCTCTTTTGTCTTTTAACTCCTTACAACTTTTGTTGTAGCAGCACTTTACATATTCTTTTTCTTGTTTTTGTCTTGGGACATACTTTTCCACTCCTTTTTTTTTTCAAATATTCCATTTCTCTTCTACTGGTGTATCTTCTTTGTGTATTCTTTCCCAGTTTTCATTTTGAAAGAATTCTCTTATTTTATAAAAAAAAAAAAAAAATCATACATCAATCTTCCTTTTCTATATTGTTCATTTCTTTTCATGTATTTTTTCTCATTTAGTTCTAGTTCTATCAATATGTGGTCACTTTTACTTATTGGTGCCTGGTATTCTATCTTTTCCACTATTTCAGGTTCTGATGTGATTATTAGGTCTAGTCTCGATGGTTCTTCTTCATTTCTATACCTAGTGTTCTCCTGAATCCATTGTGTCATTGTGTGGTCAATAATCATCTCAAGTAGAACATTTCCCCATGAGTCTTCTCCACCCATTATTGTCATCTCTTCCCAGCAGATTTCTTTGCAATTAAAGTCGCCCATCATAACTATTCTTCCTCCATCTTCCATTATCTTGTTTAATGTTATTCTTGTGTCTTCTAACATACTTTTATGTTCACTCTCTTCCCACGAGGCTGTTTTTGGGGGCACGTAGTTTATTACAAACTTTCTGCTCTTCTTATCTCTGTCTTCTACTTCTATCATAATCATCTCTACTCTATTCTTTCCATATGTGACACTCTTCACGTTTATATCCTTCTTAGTCAGGAACATAACTCCACCCCCTTGTTTTATCTCTCTGTTTCTAATCCAATAATTATATGCATTGTGTCCTATGCTGTTGGGTGGTAGTGGACCTTTTAATTTTGTCTCTACAATTCCCATTATGTCCGGTTCTTTTTCCTTCAGATACTCGTTCAGTTCATTCAGTCCTGTTATTAATCCATCTATATTTGTGTAGGACACTCTTAACTTTCTGTTATTTCCATTGTATTCTCTGTTTTTTTTTTTTTTTTTTTTTTTTCTCTCTGTTATGGTCCATTTCCTCAATTTCATATTCACTACTCTCCAGTAGAATTCTTCTTTTTCTGACTCCGTTCTGGTCTCGTTTTTTTTTTTCTTTAGCTTCTTTCCTTTTCATTTTTTCTTCCTCTCTTTCCTCTTTATTCATTTCTCTTTTTATCCATACCTTTTTATATTGTTTACTTGCTGCTAGTTTCCCTGTTTTTGCTAAGATATTCTCTGCTGTTGTTTGTGACCTGAATTTAATCTTAATTGGTCTGGTCTTATCTGTACTATATTTTCCGAGCCTAAACATCTCTTCGATTTGTTTCATTATTTCAGGTTCATCTTCCTGAACTAATTCTAGTAAGCTGCTTACTTTTTCTTTTTCCTCACTGATTCTTGAAGTTCTACCTAGGTTATATTTCTCTTCCATTCCCAATATAATTATACATTTCTTTATATCTGCTAAGTCTCTTACTATATTCTCCTTCTGTCTCATCACTTTGATAACTGAGTCTTCAGTTTGTTCTTTCATTTGCTGTTTAATTATGTCAGTAAATGCAACTTTACTGTTTTCCTGGATTTTTTTCCAACCCTGTGCTTCTTTTGCTATGGCCTCTTTATTGTCTTTATTATTCCTCTTTAATTCTTCATTCTCCTCTTTTACTTCTTTTAACTGTCTTTTTAATTCTTCTATTTCATTAGTTAAATTTTTGTTCGCCTTCTCTGGTTCTTCCAAATTTTCAACTCTCTGCGCAATGTTGGTTACGTTACCGAACCTGTCTTCCCAATGTTCGATCATCTTATCAAGTTTCTCCTCTAGTCTTGTCAATCGGGGGAGGTTGGTATCCCCCCCCCCACCCTCATTAAAT
>NC_134791.1:35700638-35748138 GCF_046742065.1 Oratosquilla oratoria | reverse complement strand
TAGTGGAGGAAAAAATATCACGGTAGGATATAATGTCACTGGAGGACAAAATATAATTTTAGAAAGGGACGCCGGACATAATGTCACTGAACGACGGGAGGCCGGCGTGAATCACGGTGACGTAGGGGGACAAAATGTACAAAATAGATCGGATGACCGTAATCGACCAGATGTCCGTGATGGGGGAAATTTTAATTTTGATAGGAGAAATGTTAATGAGGCATTGAATGTCAATGAAGGACCAAATAATAATAATATAGAGCAAGGCATAAATAAAAAACAAAATGATAATATAAGACATGATATTGAAACTCAAAATGTGGCAAAAAGAAATAATCACGAGTTTCTTAAAACTATGTACTTTAATGCTCGTAGTATTAGGAACAAATTTCAAGAAATACAGGCGTATGTCAAAAGCGAAAATCTCGATATGATAGGAATAACTGAGACATGGTTAAATGGTACAGAGTTCGAAGCTGAATTTAATATTGCGGGATTTAAACACTTTCATCAGGATAGAAACCACAAGAAAGGTGGGGGTGTTCTATTGTACGTTAAAAACAATGTTCATGCTTGTGTTTTAGAGAAAGTGAAACAGGATGCATATGACAGTTTGTGGGTTGAGTTAACCCAAACAAATGGACAAAAAATGAATATAGGTGTAATATATAGGCCAAAGACATTATCATTAGCAGACGACAAACTGTTATTTCAAGAACTGTCTAGTTTCTGCAACCGGGATTTATTGATAATGGGTGATTTCAATTTTACTGACATTGATTGGATGACCCTTGAACATGGCCATATAGGTAGTCGCTTGATTGATTTTCTTGGTGACAATTACTTAATTCAGCATGTAAAAGAGCCCACAAGATATGGAAACTGACTCGATTTATTGATCACTAGCCGCGAAAGCATGGCAACTGATGTAGAAGTCGGTGAATCTGTTGCAAATAGCGATCACAACTTAGTCAGATTCAAACTCCTAAACAATTTTAGAATAGATACTTGTGCTTCTAAAATACCCGATTTCAGTAAAGCTCAGTTCATAGAACTACGTCAGGAGCTTCAGCTTACAGATTGGGAGGAAAAATTAAACGAAAGGCCTGTAGATCAGATGTGGGAAATATTTCAAAATACGCTCACTAAGATGATTCAAACTTACATTCCTTTTAAGGACAGACGTCCCCCAAATCAGGCTCGCCCAAAGTGGCTCGACAAAGAAACTGAAAAAAGTATTGCAAAAAAGAGACAGGCTTATAAGAAATATAAGTGCTCGGGTGCATCTAATGACTATGAAAGTTATGTATCAATACAGAGAGATTTAAAAAAGACAATAAGAAAAAGAAAACGACAATACGAAATGAACATCGCTGAGAAATCCAAAGAGAATCCCAAAGAATTCTATAGTTACATTAGAGATAAAAAGGTTGTTAGGAATCACATTGGTCCACTATTATCTGCTGACGGTCAACTTGAATATTCAAATGAAGGAATGTGTAATCTCTTAAACAATTATTTTAGCTCGGTATTCGTAAACGAAACACCTCAAAGTGAATTCCAAACTGAAACCTGTGAAAAGTCTGGGGTAAACTTACTCACTACGGTAAATATAACAAAAGAAACAATTAAAAGGTGTATAGACAAACTCAAAGTTAATAAAACACCAGGGCCTGACGGTTGGCATCCAAGAATCTTAAAGGAAATGAAAAATGAGATTGTTGTTCCATTAGAAATTATTTTCAAGAAATCCATCATATCCGGAGATGTCCCAACAGAATGGAAGCTAGCTAACGTTACTCCCATATTCAAAAAAGGTGACAAAAAGAAACCAAATAACTATAGGCCTATTAGTTTGACTTCGATCGTAGGAAAAATAATGGAAACTATCATCAGAGATGCTATCGAATATCATTTAGAAAGTAACCGTTTGATAAATGATAGCCAACATGGTTTCAGACGGAAACGTTCTTGCGTGACTAACTTACTCGAATTCTACAACACAGTTGTCTCGAATTATGACAAAAGAAACAATATAGATTTAATATATCTAGACTTTGCAAAAGCTTTTGATACCGTCCCACACGAAAGACTACTTACTAAATTAGCTTTGCATGGAATAAGTGGTAGCCTATTAGGTTGGACTAGTAATTGGTTGAAAGGTCGAAAACAGAGAGTTGTTTTAAATGGAAAAACTTCTGGATGGAAAAGTGTTGCAAGTGGAGTTCCTCAGGGTTCCGTTCTTGGGCCACTTCTATTCATAGTATATATAAATGATATAGACCATGGACTAAAATCTACTGTTTCCAAATTTGCTGATGATACAAAACTGTGCGGAGTGGCAAATGATCACTCAAACCAATTAGATATTCAAGAAGGTTTAGATAAATTACAGCAATGGTCTGAAAAGTGGCTAATGAAATTTAACACAAGTAAATGCAAGGTAATGCACATAGGTAAAAATAACAGTAAGTACGATTACAAGTTATTTGGAAATTCGTTAACAAAAGTGGATAGTGAAAAAGATCTCGGCGTAATTATCAGTAACGACCTCAAATCATCCAAGCAGTGTATTTCAGCCTCTGAGAAAGCAAATAAGATTCTGGGATTGATTTCGCGATCTTTTGATTTCAAAAGTCCATCACTCATTAACAAGCTATATAAATCGTTAGTTCGTCCACATTTGGAATATGCTGTTTCCGTATGGTCACCGAATCTCATTAAAGACATTGACAGACTGGAAAAAGTACAACGGCGAGCCACAAAACTGATTCCAAATATCAAAAATAAATCATACGAAAATCGACTTAAGCACATGAATCTGTTTTCCCTAAAAAAGCGTAGACTCAGAGGTGACTTGATACAGGTCTTTAAGATTTTAAAGGGAATTGACAACATCAAAAGTGACCAAATTTTCACATTGAATGAGAATAAGACAAGAAACAATGGTCTCAAACTGTCCGGAAATAGATTCAATTTGGAAGTAGGTAGAAACAACTTTGCCAACCGTGTAGTTAATGAATGGAATAAACTTCCTGCACAGGTAGTGCAATGTAGTTCAGTTCGAAGCTTTAAGAATCATTTAGATAAATACCTAAGTAAGATGCTGTAATCATTATAATTTATGTTATATTATTTGTTTTTGTTTTGTTATAATTTGTCTGTCTGGTTTCATTTATTATTAGTTATATGTCAATTTATTATCAATTACTATTTACCTGTTTGTTTGTTATTCAACTATACCAATGCATTTATTTATGTATTTTAATTGTTATTTACATTGTTATAGTTTTAAGTTATAGTTTTAATTTATTATTAATATGATTTTTTTTTTCTTTTTTTTTGCATCCGACCTAGATATGGATCAAAAGGTCTCCTGTCGGCATGCTTTGCCTTTGTAATCCTTTGTAAAGTCAGTCCCCGGATATGAACCCTATTGAACACCTCTGGGGCATAGTAGACCGACAACTTCGCAAAAGGAACATCTTCAAAGCCCGAACTCTTAGGATTACTACGGGAAACATGGCAAGAAAACCCTCAAGATGATATTCGTGAACTAATCACTAGCATGCCTAGAAGGATCCTTGCATTGAAAAAAGCAAAGGGGATGTCAACCAAGTATTAGTTATTCACATTGTGACAATTTAATTGTGTCAATTGCTTGTTTGATAAGTTAAACGATTTCTCTTGGTGTCTATTCAACTGTCATGTCTGTATATATATATATATATATATATATATATATATATATATATACTTCGGTGGTCTTCGGGCCACTTGGATATATATATATATATATATATATATATATATATATATATATATATATATATATAAAATTTCGTTTGTGGTAAAAAAAAAAATAGTGCCCTCCTATGTGACTAATGAACTGAATTGAAAACGTACAGCATTTTTTTTTTTTTCCATTTCTACAATTTTCCAAAATTCCTGCAATTTTTTAACTTCGCCACCCAGGGTTGTCACGTGGGTGAATAAAACCATCTGGCGGCAACATGGCTAAGATGATAAGTACCACCCGGTGCGGAAGGAAGTGAAGTTATTAACGCATATACTAAATCCCCCGTCACACAAACGCGACTCAGCGAGTCCGTTTGAGTAGAAACGACTTAAGTTACAATATTTTATTTTTCTAATCTCCAAATGTCAAATCATCTTTGCCTCACACATTGAGAAGCTGAATGACTAAGAAAAGTTAAACCTTAGGGAAGTCTAGAATACTGTAAGCCAAATCGTCTTCCAGCTTTTCAAATTAAGAACATTTTTAAAACGAGAATCTTGAAGGTGTGACGGTTGCTTTAGATTGGACAACGCTCCAGGGTTCTATTTCGGTGAGAGAAATACACTCACACACGGCTCGACGTCGAAGTGGTACCTTTCGCAACCACTCACCCAGCGGTCCAACTTCCATTCCTGCTCAGGGTTGAAATAATTTCAGCATCGTTTCACTCCAAGCCGGCACTCCAACTCTCGTGGGCAAGGAGTTCGGTCTGTGTGTATGTGTGTAAGGTCACAGTATTACCCATAGAACGGGCATATATGAACTCTCATTCGGGAGGATAATATCTGTCGATCATGAGTCCAACATGTGATTTAAGACCATAATCACACACACACACGCGCGCGCGCACTACGGCGCGGCGGTCCGAGTTCGAATCCCGCCCAGGGCTGAAATAATTTTAGTGTCCCTGCGCTTGAGTCGTTACTCCAACTCTCATGGGCGGGGAGTTGGGTGTGTGTGTGCGTGTAAGGTCACAGTATTACTCATAGATCAGTCATATATAAGGTATAAGCTCTCTTTCGGGAGGAAAATAGATGTCGGTCACGAATCCAACACGTGATACAAGGCCATGGTGAGACACACACACACACGCACACACACACATACACATATGAACTCAGAGCTTTCTTCCGGGAGGGAAATAGTTGTCGAGATAATTGATCACGAGTCCTACACATGACTCAAGAAACTTTTGACTGATGCGGTTATTGCACCATTCATAACACGGACAACTGACCCACAAATCCTCAGTTGAACATCTGGGGCCGTATACACAAAACTTGTTAGCGCTAACAAATAGCTGTTAAGGGTAACAAATTCCTGTTAAGGCTAACATTTAGCTGTTAAGCACTAATAGTGATACAGAAAACTTGTTAGGGCCTTAAAAGTACTGTTAAGATAAAAGTGCTGAGGAGGACTATTAAGCTCTTAACAAGTTCCTGTTAGTAGAGAAGATGGCGGAGCAACAACAACTAAAAAGATGACTGCGAGTTTATCGACAGCGACGGGACATATTTAACGAGTACAATGACGACGAACTCATCAAACGCTTCAGAATGAACCGTGCTGGTATAATAAAAATGGCTGATTTAGTGAGGGACAAACTTCAATCCCGAACAGAACGGAATCGACCACCGAGTCCTGAGACGAAGGTGGCAATTACCCTATGATATTTAGCCACAGGTAAAATGCAGCAGTGACGAATTTGGGACCTCGCAAGCATCAATCAGCCGTGTCATTTCTCAAACAATTGATGCACTATCAGAACCAGATATTGTAACTCAGTTTGTAAAATTCCTATTGACTCGCCAAGAAGTGCAAGTAAAACAAGCAGAGTTCATGGAAAACTAGGTTTCCCGGTGTTGTGGATACCATAGATGGCACAAACATTAGAATTGGGGCTCCAAGTGTCGATGAACATTTATATGTAAACAGAAAACAATACCATAGCATCAACGTGCTTTGTCATGCCTCCCTCTTATCCTTGTGTTTTAAACTTGGCTTGAATCGCCCATTTATTATTATTTTTTCTCCATAATCACGTTGATCAAGAGGAGTGTTTCCTCCTGTGACCAGTTTGGCTTCCTTTTCTTTTTCTGTGTTTCTTCTGCCATGTCTATGTCCTCTGAAATTATTGTTGAGTCTTCTGTCGGAAGATTTGTCTGTGGCACGGCCGCCTGTACAATGCGCCTTCGTCCAAAAATATCTGTCTTTGGTTAATAAGTACTTCTAAAAACCCATACATACGATATCTATGTGCTATCATGATACTTTATTAATAAATTCTGAACAACTGCATTAATAACACTGTTTTATGTGTGCAATTTTTGATAATACGTCCATTTACATGTTCATAAGCTGCTAACTTCAGCGCTGTTTAGCGGTACTTGACAAACAACTGTTTGCTAGCTAACAGTTGTTAGTTAAGCATTGGTGTATAACTTTTAGTGGTTTTCTGTTAGCTAGCAGAGATTGTTAAGGCTAACAAAAAAGTTTTGTGTATACGGCCCCTGACCTTCAAAAAGTCGACTGGGTCATGTTGCTAGGCCAAGATTGGCGGCGTGAGCGATCTTGTCAATGAGGATGAGCTGGCTCGGGGCCAGTACCGGAAGCCGCTTGCACCCAAAGTCATGTAGGTCAGTCTGGGGAAGTGCCGTTTTCAATAACATGAGAACGAAGGAAACTGAAAGAAACCATAAGGCCTACACTAGGCAGTTCCATGTCCATGACCATCTTTCATCCCCATCCATGAAGTTGTCCAACCTTCTCTTAAAACAACAGATAGTTTCAGCGCTCGCGACATGGTTACTAACTATATTCCATTCGTTAACCGCTCTATTGGTAAACCAGGTCTTGCCTATTTCCTTCTTAAACCTAAATGTGTCCAATTTAAATCCATTACTACGGGTTCTGATCTTTCGTGGAGTCATAAGGGAGATATTTAAGGATGGTAGAACGGAGGAATTGAAGTTATGTTCGAGAAGTCACAGATGTGGTGAAGAAGAGATAAAAGGTAGGAGAAAACAGAGATGATTAAGGGTTGTGGTGGTGGTTGTGGTATTGATTGTTGCTGTGGTTGTGGTTGTAGTAGTTGTGTGCCAAGAAAAAGGAGACTGTTTGGCATAGAGTACCAGACTCGAGAAGAGGTTGCCAACTTTTAATTTCATTTTTCATTTTCTCTTTTTCTCTCCGTCACGCACGTCTTTGAACGCACGGCAGCGGCGAGAGATTGCCCAAGTGGATAGATGCGGTGGTAAAATACAGTCCACAACAACAACATCCTTATGGCGTGTATATTCGACTTTAATGTTTATTCTAGATGTTGTCAGGCGATTTTATTCACTTAGAAGAAACCAGTCTAGGCGCTAAGGACTTAAAACTAGATTGAATTTGTCAATAGGAGAGATGATTTATATGCAATCGGTTAAAAATGAAAAAAAAATTAATGATGATAATAGTAATAATGATAATGATAAATAAATGAATAAATGGATTATGTCCATTGGCTTAAATAATAGATGTAAGTTGGCTAGGAGTTGGCACAACTAAACAGTCGGGACGCACTACTTTAGGGCGCGTGATTCTGCACGTAGGCAACAGGAATGAGAGTGCAAATACTTTTCTTCCTCGTTTTGGTTCTTTTCTTGTTCTTCGTCTTTTACCTTTTCTGTTTTTTATTTCTTTTCGTTGTTTTTCATATTTTTCGTTCTTCAATTTTTCTTTAACCCTTTATTTTATTATCTTGCTTTACCGTTTCTCTTGCCTATCAACCCGTATTGTAATATCCAAGGGACAAAAATGAATAAATAAACAAACAAAAAAGAAAATCAAGACACCCTTATCTGATTCCCGCCCATTTTATGATAATTCATTCTTATGTGAACAAAGAGATAACATGTACATAATTATCTCTTTCCCACGTGCAAGAAGAATGTAGGTGAAGGTGAAAGAGATTTCTTTCTCAAATGGTCTCTTCCTTGACATAACTGATTCTACAAGTACTTCCCAGATGACGTTACGTTCTTTCCGGAATATTTTGACGTCACATTCCACGTGACATGATGAGTTTTGACACTGACGAACAGAGTTAGGTTAGATTAGTGATGTGGTTCTCAAGACGGGGAAGGGACCTAAATGAAATTGATTATGTTTTTACCTTCGTTAGAGTCCGTGTTGGCACGCGCGTCAAAATAACTTTGCTGAATCTTACACACACACACACACACACGTTTGCCATATCAGTAACGACCTCAAATCATCCAAGCAGTGTATTTCAGCCTCTGAGAAAGCAAATAAGATTCTAGGACTGTTTGCGCGATCTTTTGATTTCAAAAGTCCATCACTCATTAACAAGCTATATAAATCGTTAGTTCGTCCACATTTGGAATATGCTGTTTCCGTATGGTCACCGAATCTCATTAAAGACATTGACAGATTGGAAAGAGTACAACGGCGAGCCACAAAACTGATTCCAAATATCAAAAATAAATCATACGAAAATCGACTAAAACATATGAATCTGTTTTCTCTAAAAAAGCGTAGACTCAGAGGTGACTTGATATAGGTCTTTAAAATTCTAAAGGGAATTGACATCAAAAGTGACCAAATTTTTACATTGAATGAGAATCAGACAAGAAGCAATGGTCTCAAACTGTCCGGAAATAGATTCAATTTGGAAGTAGGTAGAAACAACTTTGCCAACCGTGTAGTTAATGAATGGAATAAACTTCCTGCACAGGTAGTGCAATGTAGTTCAGTTCGAAGCTTTAAGAATCATTTAGATAAATACCTAAGTAAGATGCTGTAATGATTATAATTCATCTTATATTATTTGTTTTTGTTTTGTTATCATTTGTCTGTCTGATTTTTATTTATTATTAGTTATATGTCAATTTATTATTATTTACTATTTACCTGTTTGTTTATTATTTAACTATACCTATGCATTTATTTATGTATTTTATTTGTTATTTACATTATCATAGTTTTTATTTATTATTTTATCATTAATATGATTTTTTTTTCGCATCCGACCTAGATATGGATCAAAAGGTCTCCTGTCGGCATGCTCCGCCTTTGTAATCCTTTGTAATGACATGGGTAAAGGAGTAGAGTGTTACATGAATTTCTTTGCAGATAACGCAAAAATACTAAACAAAGTAAAAACGGGGGAAGACTGCAACTCATGATAACAAGACTTGGACAAGATCTGGAAATGGACTCAAAAGTGGGAAGTAAAATTCAATATCAAGAAATGTAGTATAATGGAATTTGGAAAAAGTAAAAACAGAATATCAAAAGATTACAAAATTGGTGAAGAAGAGGTCAAAAAAGTAAACTCGGAGAAAGATCTTGGAGTGATAATCAGCAAGGACATGACACCGGATAAGCATATTAATAAAATAGTCGGAGAAACCTACAATTTATTGAGGTCAATAAAAGTGGCATTTGCTTATTTGGACGAGGAAATGATAAAAAAAAATTCTAACTACACTAATAAGACCAAAACTTGAGTACGCAGCAACACTATGGACACCCAGTACCAAAAAGAATATAAAGAAATTAGAAAGAATACAAAGAGCAACAACAAAACTAGCACCAACTCTTTCCGAAATGACATATGAGCAAAGACTGTCCAAATTAGAATTACCAACTCTGGAACAAAGAAGGGAAAGAGGAGACTTACTATCTATAGAATAATGAAAGGAATGGAAATCTTAGATAAGAATGACTTATTGAACTGGGATACTGGAAAAACGAAAGGACACGAAAAGAAACTAAAAAAAAGATCATTACAGAAAATATCTAAAAAAGAACAGCTTCTCACACAGTGATAGATACTTGGAACAAATTAGATAAATAAACAGTGTGTGCAAATACTATTCAAGATTTTAAGAAGAAAGTTGGTGCTGAGAGATACAAAGATGGGTCACCACGAGCATAGCTCCCTTCCCTTATAATACAACTAGGTAAATATACGACTTGACGGCACAGTGGTAGCGATCGCGGCCGCCACTACAGCGGTCTGGGTTCGAATCCTGCCCAGGGCTGGAATAATTTCAGTATCGCTGCGCTGGGAGTCGTTACAGCTCTCGTGGACGGGGAATTGGGTATGTGTGTGCGTACAAGGTCATACCATTACCCATAGATCGGTAATGTACGATCTCCGAGCTCTCTTTCGGGAGGGAAATAGCTGTCGATCACGAGATCAACACGTGATCCATGACCGTGGTGAATAACACACGCATATATATGCATGTACTGTATTTGTTCATACCACTGTCAATTATCAACATCTCAGTTATCCAGTTGTATGTGGATTTCGCTGTCCCTTTCTGGAAAACCCTTTAGTCTTTCGTCGAGATTTTTCAGGGATCGGCTTCTTCGAGACAGCTCTGGACTTGCTCCTGCGCGCCATCTTTGAAGGACTTTTCACCTGGGACTTCGAGATCGACGCCGAGAATAAGGTCAAAGATGGATCAAACAACGTTGAGGACGAAGGCGAGGACTACTTCTCAGCCGAGGATTGCGAAGACGACTTCGTAGACTGCTACGAGGAATTCGGCCTTGACAGCGGCCATGTTGAAGACGGAGGACCTGTACATTCGATGTCGCTTGATGTGGAACCTTCTCCACTACTCTCTCCAAGTCAGCCCACCTCCTGACTATTACTATTGGGATTTTCATTATGATATTTTGACTGCCGTGGAGAATAGTACAACGCACCTAACCTGGTAATTATGAAAATATTTCCCAGAAAAAAATAAAGACTCTTCGCTTTCTATTTGTCGTTCGAAGCGTCGAGTGGAAGTACTGTGCGTAGCTGACGACACGGATCACCCGGTGGGCAATTGGGCCATGCTGCCGGGGTGAAGAGAGCGTGGATGAGTGTTTCCTCTTTGTGGGCATTGTGTGTATAATATTTGGCTAAATACTGAAAGAGGAATTTGCCTCCTATCTCAGGCCGCTTCACCCATTCTTTAACGTTTCTTTGGCGTGTGGATGGGCCAATCTTCACCACAGCCCCTCCACCCCCCGGAGAAAAAAAAAATATATATATATATGTACATACTAATTAAAAAAAAACACTTCTGATGTTACTACTGATTTGAGGTATTCATTCATGCATTTCAAAATACTCAGAATGAGAAGAGCTACCCTATGATAGTAGATATGAATTGCATCTCTAAGACTGGCAAAATACCCTATAAATACCATATATATATATATATACATATATGATGGTGGAAAAAGAAGTCATGGGTCTAGTTCCGAGTTTCTGAGTTTATTCCTGACTGGTTTCGCTCTATGCTTCTTCAGAAGAAGCATAGAGCGAAACCGGTCAGGAATAAACTCAGAAACTCGGAACTAGACCCGTGACTTCTTTTTCCACCTTCATCAACTTGTCACAATGTACAAGCATATATATATATACACACACACATATATATACCAAAGGCTTTTTCCCCCTTACAAAGGAGGTAGCCAAAAAACAAAGGTATAAAAACCACTCCCACCCATTCCACCCCCTCCCTCAGCTCCTGGATGATGAGTCATCCCTGCATCTCGCCCACTGCCCTGGGTCAGAAGCAGTCACAAGACATAGCAAGGCTGCTTCATTAAATTGGTGAAACCCCTCATGCAGAAATGGAGAAGACGGGGAGAAATCCCTTTGGGCTCCATCAATTTATTTTTCACACATACTCCCTCACCCCCTATTCCCCTCATGCATCACAGCCTCATCCTTACACAAACTTTCTCCTTTCACCCCCATCATCTGTCCTTCCCCTCTTCCCCAATGCACCTTTTACCCCATCCATCTATTTCATTCTTGGTCACCCCCTCATATTCACTTTTCACACCTGCCTTCCAGACCTCTTTTACTAATCTTTCTTCACTCATTCTTTCCATGTGTCCAAACCATCCCCATACTCTTTCATCAACCCCGTCTCCCAACTACCTTTCCACCCAAGTTCTCATTTCTCACTCTATCCACCCTAGTTACCCCCTTTCATACTTCTCATGCACCTCATCTCAAACACATTCAAACTCCTCCTTTCTTCCTTCTTATGTTCCATGTTTATGCCCCATACAGTGGTGTTGGCACAATCACTCCATAGAATCTCTTCTTAGCATATATATTACATATTACACTATGCAACTGCAAGAGGTTGACATCATATGATGTGAATTTCTTTCCCAACAGGTCCTTACACCCCTAATTTGGAAACGCTGCACAAACCCATTTTTTTTTATTAGCATACTAGAAACCATCTTGGTATGTGTAATATATGGACAACCACATCAAAATCTAGTGGGAAAACCATATTGGATCAATGTGCAGAAAAAGGGACCCACTGAGAAAGATTTTTTTTTTTTAAGTATAGGTGGGTCAAACCCTCCCGTTTAGTTTGGCTTTAGACAGAAAAATATAATACATCTCCACATTTCTGAGCTAAACACGTTCAGTATTCCACTGCAGTCTTGGTTTAATTGTTGTCCAGTTTCCACTGATATGTACTTGTTACTATCCTCTCTAGTCAATACATCAGACTAGTCCTTCACCCTATATAGTAGACGAGTTGTCCTAAAAGAAATGCACTTTCTTTGAAATATTTCATTATACTATTGAATCTATTGGCTTGCATCAACTATACAGTATTTTGAAACTGGTCATCAGTCTGAAGAAAAGAAAGAAAAAATAAAAAAATAAATAAATAACATACATACATATACCAAGGCTTTTTCCCCCTTACAAGAGCGGTAGCCAAAAAGGAAAAGGCATAAAATCATTCCCACCCATTCCATCCCTGAATACACTCCACCCTCCCCATCTTATCTTAGCACCTCCTGGATGACTAAATAAAAATAATAATCCAATTGTGTGTTTGCCAATGTTCAAACTGATAACCACAATTTTTCAAACACAGCTAATAATGCAGATCAATGAATCTGAGTGATACGAAATATTTTAAAGAATATATTTCTTGAGACACCCTGTATGACATTTCCTTCCTATAGAAACATTGAACAACCTCACCAGTTACTCCACTATTACCCTACTCTGCCAGATATTGTGCCTATCGCTGGTTGCCTCATGTTTCAAACTCCAAGGTTACAAATACATCCATTCTGTTTGACATCTTTAATTACATTTATTTACAAAAGGCCTTAGGCCATTTCTCAGCTTTCAGCTACTGACTAATACCTATTCCTCCTTACCCAAACTAAATACTGTTTTAAAGTATTAGGTAGACATATATAAGTACTATGGAATTAGAGAACATTCTTTGTAGATGAAATCATACTAAAAATTCTGGTATTAGTACAACCAATAGTATCTTTGCAGTACTAAACAGATCTTTATCTTTCCAGTTTCACTGATAACCTTTTCAATACTGTAGTGCATGGCACAAATTTTGCTACAGCAAACATCAGACAATGCTTCAGTTCAGGGACCAACCTAGGACTGAATGAGCTCTGGAATAATTATCTTATTGCATAAAAATAACCAATTTATTTAACAGGCTTGAGTGTTGCTATTAGTGGCAAAGTCCAGGAAGGGTGGAAATTTGAATCCTGTCTAGCAAGTGAGTTCATAGTAAGGGAATGCTAGATTAAATTACCATATCTCAAAAAGTCCTCTGTGAGGAGGCACCACCTCTGCCTCCTCTGAGAGAGGGAGTTCATGTTAACATTCAACCATTCACTTACGTGATTATTTTGATCAAATCAGCCATTACCTGCAAATTGGTGTGACAAGTCATGGGAGAGGATCATCCCCACCCTTCTCAAATTGTCTGATATTTGCTGTAACAAAATTATGTCTGCAGCAGATACTGACAGATTTAACATTGCTTTAAGTTATCTTCATCTACGAACCATAACAAATCTACAATAGTATTACGTATCATTCCATTCTTTGGTGTCAGTAGCAAACATGCTGGTTATGTCTACAAATATTACTACTATGTGGTTTCTATTGTTCTCTCGTATCTAAATATTCCATGTAGCAATGCTAAAAAAATAAAAATTCTTTTATTCAGGCTGCATTCCTCCCTTGCATCTGATTTTGATTTTGAAAGGAAGGTGGGTCAGTCAGGTGGATACAAAATGTTGAAAATGTAGCAGTAGTTCTTTACCACATGGTTATGTCGGACACGGACACATTGTTGCAAAGATGGAAGCTTTCAGTAGTACAGGTTGTTCATAACAGCCATAGAGAAGTCAAGGGTGGTGGAGTGACCACCCATATCCTTTGTTCTGACCTAAATAGCAAAGTACAAGATTAATGGAAGCATGCAATAAAGTCTTAATACTTCAATTTTCCAATATGGTTAATGGAAGTAATTAAAATTAAAATTTAAGTGCAATCAAATTAGTAAACAAGCGAAATCAGTTCTGTTGATTTTTTCATGAGTGCACATAATCATGATTGGAAGTAAATAAATGATATGATATGCTCTCCTTACTTATGAAGAAACACATAACTCATGCAGCATTTAAATAAATATATAATTAGCAAAATTAAATGTTAAATTAAACTACTGACTACAAAGTGACTACCCATTCAGGTGTACTATTCAAATATCTACAGACATTACATTTCATGTGTACAGTTTAATATGTATGACTAGATGTCCACAACTTGACAGAAGCAGCCAGACTATAGAGCTGCATTAGGACTCTTTTTATTTCTTTTTTACATCTGCAGGTTCGCAATCACAGCATTTCCATACGCTGAAGTAGTACTATAGCCCCCCATATCCTTGGTTCTTACCTGTAACAGAGAAGAAAAAACATTTTAAGTAACTTTAAATGCAAATACAACCACATCTGTCTTTATGCAAGGGTTACATTCCATGAGTTTATGCTGTGCAAAAATTGTAATTCAAATGTAAATATACAGGATTACATTACATGAGTAACATAGCAATACATAGCATGCTTTGTAATGGTATTTCCAACATTATCACTTGTCAATATCATACTTTTATCACATAGTACTATTAAGAAGCAAAGTGCTTCATATTGCAAAAGTTGTAAAGTCATGCATGGGCAATGACCAAAAACACAATATTTTTGTGAGCACATATGTAAAATTGAGTGGTGCCAGCTATTGACTTGTAAGTGAAGCTTGATCAGTAGACTTCATCTCTCTTCTTCAATTGTAAATGGCTCCCTCCCATTATTTAAAGTGTTAAAAAAATGTATGTATGTATATTAAAAAAAAGTTAAATAAATGTGTGTAAAATGAGAGGTAGCTGTACAATATGGCACCATAATCTCTAAGCTACATCTAATTAATTCCTGAAAACCACAAAGTAAACAATGTGTGGACTGGGCAAGTTTTCCAAATTTACATTTATTTTTTCTTCAAATCTGGGGCCTATTGTTGTATGAACGGGTGTTTGTGTCAGCAGCACTGTATGGGGCAGACACATGGAACATAAGAGATGAAGAGCATAAATGTGTTTGAGATGTGCCTGAGAAGCATGGTAGGGGGTTACTAGGCTGGATAGAGTGAGAAACAAGGTGAGGAGGAGGAGAGCAGTGGTGGAAAGGGAGTTGGGAGACAGGGTTGATGAAAGAATATTGGGATGGTTTGGACACATGGAAAGAATGAGTGAAGAAAGATTAGTAAAAAAAATGTGGAAGGTAGAGGTGGAGGTAGTGAACCTGATGGGGTGACCAAGGATGGATAGATGGGGTATGGGGGGGGGGGGGGCATTGGGAAAGAGGATGTCTGTTAAGAAAGGGAGAAGCCAAAAGATAGGGTTGAGTGGTGAATGGTTGTGTATAGATGATGGTATCATGAGGGCGGAGGAGGGGGTGACGGAGTATGTGTGAATGATATTTTGATGCAGCCTGAAGGGCTCTTTTACTGCATGAGAGGACAGAGAAGGGGGATTGCCAATTAATGAAACAGCCTTGCTGTGGATGTGCTGTGTCTTGCTGCATTGCTTCTGACCCAGGGCAGTGGGCAAGATCCAGGGATGATCAGGAGGAGTCTAGAAAAGTGGGAGGGGTGACGAATGGGAGTGGATTATGTGGGGATGAAATGGATGGGAGTGGATTCATGCTTTTGACTTTGGTTACCTCCCTTGTAAGGGAGAAAAAGCCCTTGGTATATGTATGTATGTATATATATATATATATATATATATATATATATATGCATAATTTTTTTCTCTCCAAATCTAGGCCCTATCACCATCTATAGTATTTCAGTGAAGATTATTATCAAACTATTTTCATGGGGGTGGTGGAATGAGGTGGAATGGGCGGGGGGATGGGAGGTGAGGTAGTATGTGTGAACAATTTTTGACGCAGCCCGAAGGGATTTCTCCCCGTCTTCTCCTTTATACATGGGGGGACGGAGAGGGGGGGGGGGTTCGCCGATTTAATGAAGCGGCCTTGCTGTGGATGTGCTGTGTCTTGCGACACTGCTTCTGACCCAGGGCAGTGGACAAGGTGCAGGGATGACCCATCATCCAGGAGGTGCTAAGATGAGAGGGAGGGTGGAGGGGTGTGGAGTGTATTCAGGGATGAAATGGGTGGGAATGATTTTATGCCTTTTCCTTTTTGGCTACCTCCCTTGTGAGGGGGAAACAGCCTTGGTATATGTATGTATTTTCATGGGAAGATAGGTTCATCAGCCCATCCCCCAGCAGAACATACACATAAAATATGTGGACAGGGGATGAAACAATGATGGTAAGAAGTTTCTGTGACTGGTATTGGGGATTTTAAGGAGCAGGTGATAGGAACGAGTAAAAGGAAGGAGAGGGTGGAGTTTCATCACTGGGACATGGGTAATGGGATTTTGTAAGTCAAGAGAAGTGGGTGAAAGTAAGCATATGGAAAGCCAGACTTTCACTAGCTTCCATTCTTGTCCTTACCTTCCCTGCACGAATAACACGGTCCACAGCACTTTGGATCATATCACCGTAGTATTCAAGGTTGACATGTTTAAGCATGTTTGCTGCACAGAGGAGCATAGCAGTGGGATTAGCAACATTCTTGCCAACGGCTTCACTGAAGGTATGACGAGCACCCTGGAAATGTCATAAAAGCAAACCATAATAATTATTATACGTAATGCATGATAATTATTATATATAATGAACTAGAAAGAATTAAGCACTAATTGATTTCATTTAAGTTAACTTCATTTTGACAAATTATGAATTCAAATGAAACTGACGGGTTCGAATACAACACAACTGGAGGAGTATGAGGCTCCAGCTACCACTCCAGCTCCGCCCACAAGTCCAGCAGCAAGGTTATCCACAATGTTGCCATATAGGTTTGGAAGAACAAGAACATCAAACTGGTGGGGATTTGATACCATTTGCATGGTACAGTTGTCAATAATCATGTTGGTGAATTCAATTTTGGGGTACAATTGAGCAACCTGCAAATAGAAAAATTTTAATTATCACTTGCCAGAGTAAATGCCTTGGTGGATTAAAGAGTGTATTGAGGAATAGACATTTGGGAATGGATGCTAAGAGGAGACTGTATGAAGGAGTGATTGTGCCAACAGCACTGTATGGGGCAGAAACATGGAACATAAGAGAAGAAGAGAGAAGGAGTTTGAATGTGTTTGAGATGAGGTGTCTGAGAAGTATGATGGGGGTTACTAGGCTAGATAGAATGAGAAATGAGGAGGTGAGGAGGAGAACGGGGGTGGAAAGGGAGCTGGGATATAGGGTTGATGAAAGAATATTAGGATGGTTTGGACACATGGAAAGAATGAGTGAAGAAAGACTAGTAAAAGAGGTATGGAAGGCAGATGTGGAGGGAGTGAACATGAGGGGGCGTCCTAGGATGAGGTGGATGGATGGGGTGAAGGGGGCTTTGGGGAAGAGGGGAATGTCTGTTGAGGAAGGACGGGAGAGGACAGAAGACAGGGGTGAATGGAGAATGGTTGTATATGGATGATGTGATAGCATGAGGTGGAATGGGCGGGTGGATGGGGGGTGAGGTAGTATGTGTGAGGTGCTGAGATGGGAGGGAGGGTGGAGGGGTGTGGAGTGTATTCGGGGATGGAATGGGTGGGAATGATTTTGTGCCTTTTTCTTTTTGGCTACCCCCCTTGTAAGGGGGGAAAAAGCCTTGGTATATGTATGTATGTACTTGCCAGTATCACAAAAAATAAAAATAAATAAATACATACATATACCAAGGGCTTTTCCTCCCTTACAAGGGTCATCCCTGCATCTCAATCACTGCCCTGGGTCTGAAGCAATACAGCAAGACACAGCACATCCACAGCAAGGCCACTACATTTAATCAGCAACCCCCTTGTTTCCATCCACTCATGCAGAAAATGAGATGTCAGGAAGAAATCCCTTTGGGCTGCATCAAAATATCATTCACACATACTCAACTCTCTCATCCCCCAACCACTCCCATGCATCAAAGCATCAACCATACACAACCATTCTCCACTCATCCCTATCTTCTGTCTTCTCCCTTCCTTCCTCAACAGACATCCCCCTTTCCCAATGGTCCTTTTATCCCATCCATCCATCTCATCCTTGGTCACCCACTCATGTTCACTCCCTCCACCTCTGCCTTCCACATCTCTTTTACTAATCTTTCTTCACTCATTCTTTCCATGTATCCAAACCATCCCAATACTTTTTCACTGACCCTATCTCCTCCTCACCTCCTCATTTCTCATTCCATCCATCCTAGTAACCCCTACCATACTTCTCAGACATTTCATCTCGAACACATTTAAACTTTTTCTTTCTTATGTTCTGTTTCTTCTGGACCATACAGTGCTGTTGGGACAATCACCAATTCATATGATTTCCTCTTAGCATCCATTCCCAAATATATATCTCTCCTTACATTTTTTAATCCACCAAGGCATTTACTTGCTTCTCTCAATATACATTCTACCTCCACCTCCACTCCTGTTCATGCCACATGGACCCCCAAGTATCTAAAGCTATCCACTTCCTCCAGTCTCTCTCCCTTAATACTCACTTCTAATTTGTTGCCATCTTCTCCCCTTGTACATCTTACCACCTTAGTTTTACCCACATTTATTTTCAACTTCCTTCTTTCACACACCTTCCCAAACTCTGTCACTAACTTCCTTAATCTCTCTGATCCTGCTACAAGTGCAGTGTTGTCAGCAAACAACAACTGGCTTATCTCCCATTTTCTTTAACCATATCCAATTCCTGGCCCATTACCCTTGCTTTTACATCCCATACCACCCCATCTATGTATACATTGAATGGTCATGGCAAAATGTCACATCCCTGGTGAATGAATAAATAAAAAATAAAATAAAATACCTCCATGTAAATACTATTCATCATTCCATATTGCTTAACAACACTTTAAACATTTATTCCGGTTCCCACAATAACATTTTACTTGTCTCTATTGCATTACCTTGGTAGTGAAGGGATCAATACAAGATGATCTCATATATAAATCATATATGTAAAAAGACAGGTCATACCTCTTCACAGCATTTGAGGAAGAGTCCATCTCCTAACTTCATGATGTTGGCTTTGTGAACAGCAGTCACTCTCTTCCTACCATTCTTTGTTGCATAATCAAAGGCAAACTTTGCAATTCTCCGGCACTTTTCCCTCGTCATGATTTTTAAGCACTCTACAACACCAGTTACACTTTCGTGCTCAAGAGCTGAGTATTCTCCTTCTGTCTGCTCTCGTATTACCACCATATCCACATTCTTGTGCCGGACATTTAGGCCCGGTAGTGACTTGATGGTGACGACATTAGCATAGAGGTCCAATTCATCCCTAAAGAAAAAAGGGGAAAAAAATTACAACTAATCAATTATGGTAACTGTACTTTTATGAGATAACTCCCAGTTTAAGACCTACTACTCTATTTTCTTTTCATAAGAAAATGATATACCCGGTCAAAAGAATACAACTTGGGGAACATGTAATGTGTGGGAAAACAAAAGCACAACCAAGCTTCAAGCTGACAGACTGTGTGTGTGTGTATATACAAATATATATATATATATTGGTATGCACATATACATACAGGCATGCAATTATGCTCAGTGCAAAATATATGTATTTAGAGTTGGCGTGTACTGGACCTAACTTTGCTGGTAATGATGATTGACATGGCCAAGAAAAGTTGACTACAGGTGAGGTTGGGTCAGCATGGGGTCAGTGGTTGTTTAAAAGGGGGACTGGCAGGTTTCATGGCTCACTCTTCTCAGAGATCCCAGTATCTCTCCATCACTTTGTCACAACCTTCCAAGGGAGCCAGTTAAGTTTGCCATGTGACCTCCCAGTCAGACCTTTGTTATTTTAGTTACTTTATGTTTTATTAGTGTAAAATATGTTAACTTCAGTGTTAACCATAGTTTCTAAATGGAATGACATATCTTATCGTATTACTTATTTCATTTTTGCCCACTCTTCACTAACCCTTACTTGGTTGCAAAACATGGTCCTAACGAGGTTTTTGTACTAAGGGGAGAGGGTGGGGGAATATCAGATCATTTTCTGGTGGAAGGTAAGTTGAGAGTGGAGGACAGATGGAGAAAGAGGAAAGAGACAAAAGGTAGGGAGGTGCTTAGAGTGAACTCTTTAAATGAAGAGGAAAAGGAGAAGGAGTACAAGAAGCTGAAGGAGGAGTGGGAGGGAGTGAAGGATAGAGTGGAGGTAGGTGTGAAGGAGGAATTGGGATGGATCAAGGAGGGAGTCACAAAGTGTGCAAAGATGGTGTGTGGAACAAGAAGAACAGGAGGAAATAGAAGGAAGGGTAGTGAATGGTGGGATGAGGAAATGAAGAAGGTTGTAAAAGAGAAGAAGCAAGCTTACACAGATTGGTTACAAAATAGGACGAGGGAGGCATATGAGATGTACAAAGAAAAGAAAAGAGAAGTAAAGAAAAAGGTAAAGGAGGCAAAGAGGAGAGCAGATGTGAAGTGGGGTAAGAGTATGACAGAAAATATTGAAAGTAATAAAAAGATGTTTTGGAGAGAAATTAAGAGAGAAAGAGGAGGCGAATCAAGTAGAGAAGAAAAGGTAAAAGGTGCAGATGGAGAGATGATAATGGAAGAGAAGGCAGTAAGGGGAAGATGGGCAGAATATTAAAGGGAGTTGCTAAATGTGAAGGAGGATAGGGAGGGAAAGATAGCTGCAGTGGGAAATGCTAAGAAAATGAGTGATGAGTGAGGAAAATGGAGGAGAAATAAGGAAGGATGAAGTGAAGGCAGCAGTTAAGATAATGAAAGCAGGTAAGGCACCTGGTCAGGATGGATGCCATGCAGAATGTCTTAAAAAAGGAGATACAGTGATGGTGGACTGGCTGGTGAGTAGGGTGGCACTGAACATGGGGGTAATTTTTAAAAGTTGGAATTTTCATACGGCCCTTTGTGGGATCATAGGTATTCATACGAAAATAAGTTACGTAAATTTTCAGCTTAATCGGTGCATATTAAGAACTGCCACATCGAAAACAAGCAATCGGGGTGCTGTTCATCTGGTAGAAGCAACTGTCTCCAGTCTGGGACATGATAAAGCAACACTCGCACTGAATCGAGAGTCTATCCGTCGATCCCGAAGGTCCCATCGAGCTTTGTTGGCAGAAGAGATAAAAAAGAACTTCTCTCCAGACACTCCACTGATTGTCCACTGGGACGGAAAAATCGTTCCACATGTCACTGGCGGAGTTGTGGATCGCTTAGCCATCTTGGCCTCGGGAGATGGAGTGGACAAGCTTCTTGGTGTACCTATGCTCCCGTCTGGAACCGGAAAAGCCCAGGCTGACGCTGTGATGGAAGCTTTACAGGACTGGGGCCTTGAAGACCGTGTAATTGGGCTCGGCTTCGATACCACGGCTTCGAACACGGGGATCATTGGAGGAACGTGCATCCTTCTAGAGCAAGCGCTTGGACGACAGCTTCTCAATCTTGCGTGCCGACATCACATGCATGAACTCGTTGCAATGAAAGCCTTCACAGAATGTATGGGACCGTCGACGGGACCTGAGATAGTTCTATTCTCAAGATTCAAGAACCAATGGATGTTCCTGGCAACGACATCAGAAGACGTTCGCCCTCTTCTCGACGAGGAGATTGTTGCCCCTCTTCTCGAAAAGCGAAAGGAATTTCTGGAGCTCTTTGGTCGACATCTCACCAAAAGTCAACCGCGTGATGACTACAAGGAACTGCTGGAACTCTCTCTCATCACTTTGGGAGGCTTGCCTCCTCGAGGGGTACATCTTCGTCGCCCTGGAGCGTTACACCGAGCCAGATGGATGGCGACGCTGATCTACGGAATGAAGATTTGGGTTCTGAGGGACCAGTTCCAGCTCACTAGTTCAGAAAGAAAAGGACTAAAAAGATTCATCAACTTCGTGCTGTTTCTGTATGTGCCAGCATGGTACTCGGCTGTAGAGGCTACGGCAGCTCCAGCAAGAGACCTTCGATTTTACCAGTCTCTCGTGAAGTATGAGGATGTTGACAAAGGGCTTTCAAAAGCCGTTGTTGGAACCTTTGGAAGGCACCTTTGGTACCTCAGCGAGCACCTTGTGGGCCTGGCTCTCTTTGATTTTGAAACGCCAGAGACGGTTCTTGAAGAACTTGCGAAAGCCATGAAGGAAGTTGGTGCGGAAGGAGGAAAGCAACCCCCTAAACGAATCAAGTTGAACCCTTCTGGAGCAACGTCCAAGAGGCTCTCAGACTTTGCAACGCCTGCGAGTTCCCTTCTTCTCGATCGACTTGGATGTGGTCGAAAGTTCCTGGAACTCCCGATGGAAGACTGGAAAAATGATACGCAATACCTTCTTGGTCAACGACGTGCCAAAGCTCTTGGAGTCATCAATGATCGTGCCGAGAGAGGTGTCGCTTTGATGCAGGATTTCAATTTGCAGTTGACCAGAGATGAGTCTCAGCATCAGTTCATCCTTCAAGTAGTTGAGCAACATCGGAAGGAAAATCCCTCCAAGTGAAGTGCTGATTGATCAAGGATGAGACTTTCTTCTGTTTTTTGTTCTGTATTTGTTCTGTTTTTGAAGAGAAATTGACCGTTTCAGTTAGTTCAAATTTTCTATCCGATGTTTTCTCTTTTTCTTTCCTTATAACCAATTCTCGAAACTTCAACATCGATGCGGCAGTTCTAAATATTAACCGATTTCACTCAAATTTTGCGAGAAATATTTTTTCAACTATACAAACAACTTGGTTAAAGGCAGCAAGAAAAATCGAAAATAATTTTTTCAGTGCCACCCTACTGGTGAGGTTATTTAATGTTTGCTGGAGAGAAGGTAGAGTGCCAGAGGACTGGAGGAGTGCTTGTATGGTTCCACTTTACAAGGGAAAGGGGGACAAGTGTGAATGTACTGTAGTAGTTTCAGAGGGATTAGCTTGAGTGTAGTTGGGAGGGTTTATGGGAGGATCTTGATTGAGAGGATTAGGAGAGGATCAGAAGGAGTAATTGGTGAGGAACAGTGTGGATTTAGGACAGGTAGAGGTTGTGTAGATCAGTTTTTGTGGTAAGACAGATATGTGAGAAAGCTATAGGAAAGGGGAAGGATGTTTTTTGGGCCTTTATGGATCTGGAAAAGGCTTACGATAGGGTAGACAGAAAGGCACTGTGGGAGGTTATGCGGATATACAGGATAGGAGGAAAGCTTCTCGGAGCTGTCAAGAGTTTTTATGAGAAGAGTAGAGCTTGTGTCAGGATTAGAAATGGAGAGAGTGAGTGGTTTGAGGTAAAGGTGGGACTTCGTCAAGGAAGCGTTATGTCACCCTGGCTGTTCAACTTATACATGGAAGGGGTAGTGCGAGAGGTAAATGCAAGGGTAGTGGGTCAGGGATTGGAGATGGTTAAAGAAAATGGAGAAAAGTGGGAGGTGAGCCAGCTGTTGTTTGCGGACGACACTGCGCTTGTGGCAGGATCGGAGGAGGGATTGAGGAAGTTGGTGACAGAGTTTGGGAGAGTGTGTGATAGAAGAAAGCTGAAGATAAATGTGGGCAAAAGTAAGGTGATGAGATGTACAAGGGGTGAAAGTGGCAGTAATCTGGAAGTGAGCATTAAGGGAGAGCAACTGGAGGAAGTGGATAGTTTTAGATACTTGGGTGCAAATGTGGCAGGAAAAGGTGGAGTGAAGGTGGAGGTAGAATGTAGATTGAGAGAAGCGAGTAAATGCCTTGGTGGATTAAAAAATGTAACGAGGAATAGAAATTTGGGAATGTATGCTAAGAGGAGACTGTATGAAGGAGTAATTGTGCCAACAGCACTGTATGGAGCAGAAACATGGAACATAAGAGAGGAAGAGAGAAGGAGTTTGAATGTGTTTGAGATGAAGTGTCTGAGAAGTATGATGGGGGTTACTAGGCTAGATAGAGTGAGAAATGAGGAGGTGAGGAGGAGAACAGGGGTGGAAAGGGAGTTGGGAGATAGGGTTGATGAAAGAGTATTAGGATGGTTTGGACACATGGAAAGAATGAGTGAAGAAAGACTAGTAAAGGAGGTATGGAAGGCAGATGTGGAGGGAGTGAACATGAGGGGATGTCCTAGAATGAGATGGATGAATGGGGTGAAGGGGGATTTGGGGAAGAGGGGAATGTCTGTTGAGGAAGGACGGGAGAGGACAGAAGACGGGTGAATGGAGAATGGTTGTATATGGAAGATGTTGTGATGCATGAGGTGGAATGGACGGGGATGGGGGGTGAGGTAGTGTGTGTGAACAAAATTTTGACGCAGCCCGAAGGGATTTCTCCCCGTCTTCTCCTTTATATGGGGGGACGGAGAGGGGGGGTCGCCGATTTAATGAAGCGGCCTTGCTGTGGATGTGCTGTGTCTTGCGACACTACTTCTGACCCAGGGCAGTGGACAGGGTGCAGGGATGACCCGTCATCTAGGAGGTGCTAAGATGGGAGGGAAGGTGGAGGGGTGTGGAGTGTTTTCAGGGATGGAATGGGTGGGAATGATTTTATGCCTTTTCCTTTTTGGCTACCTCCCTAGTAAGGGGGAAAAAGCCTTGGTATATGTATGTATGTAGAACCACTAGAATCCTTAATGTTTACATTTTCCCCAAAATTCCAATATCATACGACTTTACAGCAAAAGAACCTTGCCGTAAATCTTTTCATGGCATTCATTACTTTATAAAGTATTAGCGGTATCTTCTAATCTTGCTCCTTGAATTCTTTCCCAAAAATTATTCTGAACAAAATTTATTCAATTTCTACTAATTTGCATTAAAAATCTACCTTCTCATAGAAATAGTGAAAATTTTAAAACAAACTAGAATCTAAATACAGTACACAAATATCAACCAATAAAGACCTAAGTTTCATGTTGAGGGTCTTCAGATCTCCTTCAGCATTGTAATCTGGTGTAGCCAGAATGCCTTTCAAGCACAGACGGTTTTGCCGGATGCTGGCTACCACATCCTCAATCCTGTCTGACCTTTGTGGAGAGAGCTCAGAAAGGTATTTCTCTTCAAAGTCAATTGGGACACCAGCTGCTTTGAAGACATCCAGCACCACCTGACACAGCTCTGGGCCAACGCCATCTCCTGGCAGAAGGGTAGCCAATGTGCGGCCCTCTGGTTTGCTAACTGGAGCTTGCTGTTTGTCAACACAGAAAATATATTGTGTTAATATTATATACATGAGTAAATCACCATAATCCATCCAAAATCAAAACCATTTACAAGTCCATTACCACACGAATAAGGCATATAAAACTGCATGTTCTGTTCATGGCAACTCGCCATAATGTTCACTCACTAAAGGTTACATGTACTACCTACAGAATGTTACTGTTATACGTATACTACCATATGAGAGGCATGAGGTGCAAAATTTGAGCCATGATACTAATCCTTCACGGTACTTAACACCTTCCGTATTGGATGGTACTCTTCCTATTATTCTGGCTATCTTCAGGCTATTTCATTCATCTTCATCACAGCACCAAGTCAGCAGAGAAGAGACTAAGCAGTTCATAAGCCACAAGTTAACTGAACTAAACACTCAGTTAGAATCCTAACAAAATCTTACCCAAATAATATTCTGCTAACAATATTCACTGTACCCAGCACTTCTCTGACATTCACCCTTTTTATAATGTGCCATATTCAATAGATTATGTTCTGCTTTTTGCCAGATGGTTCTATTCAATGGAGGGGTAGTCTAATATCCAATGCATACAGGTCAGATTATCAAGACCCAATTTAATCTTTAGTCTAGCTCCTCAGCAAAACAGAACTGTCTGTTGCTGGCAAGAACAAAACCTATCAAGTATGTCACCATGATGAAGGGTTAAGAAGTTAGCTGTGATGCTGTGCTGTTAACCTATTGACAGAAAAAAATAAAAATAAACAGGGGACAGATCAAGATTGGTGAATGCAACAAGGGAAGTGATTCTGACAGTGGAATTGAGACCAACACAAAAACCTGGTATAATAATCAATATCAAAATGATAATAGTAATGCTGCTTATAACAATAAGAGAAAAAGAGAGAATCACATTAGGCTTATGGATGCCAATGTTAGGATAAATGAGGATAAGCTACAAGAAATGTCTAACCCAAATCCAGCTAAATACTGGATCCCTGTCCATCCTAACATAGGATATATGAGGGAGTCTACTGAATTCACATATCTTTTTGTTATGGTTTTGTACTACACTATTTGCAGTCTTGATACTAAATACATTCTTGATGCAGAAGAAGATAGCACTTACTATGCTGGATTACTAGGCCAAATAACAATTAATGAAGATAGCTCTGATATACTCACATTTTATATTTTTAAATCTAAGAAATGAAATACCAGATAAAATATAAAAGGTAATCATAAGAAAATACTAATATAAAGGCACTGGACTACAATGACAAGGTTTTGAGTTTGCCTTACCTTTCTTTAAACATGCCTTCCACTTTTCTCCTTGTAGATTAAATTGGGTATATTTTCCCAATCATTTTTATTGTTGTTTTTAATATTAAGGGAAGGGTTGCCACCATCTTTTTAATTCTACAGGTTCATATAAATAGATATAAAAATGTAAATACATTTTATACTCTACAAGAAAAAATAAACAACAACAGAGTAATCAGCATAAAATAAAATGCCTTTGAGGAACAAAACCATAATACTCTACTTACCCCTAAGCCATTATCCTTGATTGCATAACAAAAGACAAGTAAATGCTCTCAATGCTTTGAGAAGTGTTCTAACATAAACATTTACATGGTGGTTAGTGCTTTGGAATCAAGTGCAAATGCCACATAGTGATAAAGCAACTAACAAATGTCAATATGAGCACAGTTTCAAAAACAATATTGTAAGTGTTCATGCAAACTTTGAGTTTGTAAAGAATAATGAATCCCATACAAAACAATATTATTTTGCAAACACTTTTCAACCTTGGTACTGTCCAGAAGTCTGCCCAGTAGTGACTGTACACTAACCACCTCACTAGGTAAGAATCTTCAATTACAAATAAAAATAATCTTGATTCAAAATTATCACTCACTTCACATTGCTTTATCACATGTTGGCCTATACCTACTGATGCCCAATTCTCAGTTCTGGCAATGCATTTATGCAAAGCACATACAAATGAAATAACATTGGTGACAAATGGGGACCAAATAACATTAAAGAGCATACATGCTTTTGACTAATCTATTGGAAAAAATCAGCCAAGACATAAAATGTAAAAATTTCTTAATTAAGCAAAACATATTCCAAATTATAATATTCATCATATGCAGAACAGTATAAATTTGTTCTTGCTCCTTGCAAAAAGGACAAAAAGAAATACTGTATTAGCAAATGGTCTCATTATGGATAATGAAATTTATACAATTTTCTTCTTCAAATGGTCTCATTATAGATAATGAAATTGATATGATTTTTTTCTCAGAGATGAATTCCATAATCTTAAACGATATTCATATCAGTCTGTGCCAATGACAGCAATCTGTGAACAGCAAAGCTACAGCACTAACACAAGCATGTGTGGCAGCAATGAAACTTATCTTTAAAATATTGTTTGAATTTATGTGATATAGAGTACAGTACACATATATTCCTTCTATATAAGGGGATAGGATAAATCTGTTGAGTGCAGTTGTTGAGGTATATGGGCATATATTCAGATAATTCTAAAGGAGATCTGAGGGAATGCTTAGAGAAAAGATGTGTGGACTGAAGAGTGATATATATATATATATATATATATATATATTATACACACTGATCCCTCGTTTTTCGCGGTTAATAGGGACCAGACCCCCCGCCCCGCGAAAGGTGAAAAATCGCGAAGTAGGATTTGCTCCCCCCCCAAGAATTTTTGTGTATGTGTATGTGGGTACCAGAATGTTTAAAATATGTAAACAGTATTTATACTTTACATATTTGAGACAAAGATTACAACAGTACATGTATTTACTTAAATCGTTAATTATAAAACCTTATACAGTAATTAACATTTATTATACAGTAATTAAGGGGGATCAGACGCACTGATAGAAAAATATTAATAATTTTTTTTATATATCGACTTGATATTTTTACAGTATAATCAAATTATTATTTTCCATATTCCATGAGCATTTGAACGATGTGTGTCCGTCTCTTCATCCGTCAGTCCGTATGATGTCATTGATGACATCACAAATGTTTTCTGATCTTAATACTTTACCTAGACTAACCTGCTTTTGTATGTAAAATCTCAAATACCATAAAAACAGGGTGTAATTTCATTTTTTTGTAAAATCTTAATAGATCAAGATATATATAGGTCATAAAATGCAAGACTTTGCAACGTCGCACCGATAGTGTTTTTTCCGATAAAATTCCCTCTAGCAATATTATTTATAATTTTAATCATTTATCAAAACTTACACAAGAAAGGCACAACATTCATGTGTTAGCATGGTAAGTTTTAAGAAAATTTGATTATTTTTTTTATGAATTTTTTTATGAATATTTTGGAAAAACCCGCAAAGCACTGAAGCCGCGAAACGGGAAGTGCGAAGTGGCGAGGGAATACTGTATGTAAATTTTGTGTAGAAAGACAGGTATGTGAGAAGTATTTACCCAAAGGTAAGGCTGTTTCTGGGAATTCATGAAGTTGAAAAAGACATATGATGGAGAGGGTTGACACATGCTTTGTGGAGCATATTACAAATGTATGTAATAGGGAGGTATCTGTTATGGCCATCAAAGAATTTTATAAGGGGAGTAGGGCATATGTGAGGACTGAGAATGGAGAGTGAATGCATTAAGGGTGTGGGATGTTACTATGGTTGTTCAACTTGTATATGGATTGGGTGGTAAGGGAGGTAAAGATAAAAGTACTGGGTAGGTGGTTTGAAACTGGTGAATGGGCATGGAGGGATACTAGAAGAGAACCAATTATTGTTTGTAGATGACAATGCACTTGGGGCTCATTTTGAGACAAAACAGAAGCAGTTGGTGACTAAACATGGAAAGGTACGCAAGAGTGGAAAGTTATTATTACTTATGAACAAAAACAAAGTGATATGATATACAAAGAATAATCACTGTGATGAGATTAATGCACACGGGAGAGGAGAGAAAGTTGAGAAGTGGAGCTGAATTATAAGTGAATAAATGTCTGGGTGGAATGAAAAGTGCTATAAGAACTGTATATTTGGGGGTGGATAAAAAGAAGATTGTATGTGTAAGTATATTCTTTTAACTGAATGGGTATGTGGATACAGATTTTGAGGAAAGAGAGAACACAAAATGTAGGAGTGAATGGATGAACATTGTGAATGGATGACAACCTAAAAGGATGCTCTCGTATGTTTCATAAATCCTTCCAAATGGATGAAAATGAGGTCTGACATATGATCAAGTGATGGAGGTAAATCAGCTTCCTACTGCAGAGCTCTTGCCCAAGCAGTGTGACTGGAGACAGGACAACCCTGTGCTTCCTAAGTGCTGAAACAGACTTTATTTGTGCAAGATGTAGGTGTGTGCTCTGATCTGGCCAACTGCCCCAATAAAGGAGAAAAAGCCTTTGGAATATATATACAAATTCAGCAAGCAATCATTTGCCAAGCAGCCACTGGCCATTCTAGCCGGAAAGATTTTTTTTTACTCTTTCGAGAAAAAGCATCGATTCCCACATTCAGTGATGTTCAAGGCTATGAGTTTTACCTTTGGAGAAAACAAAAACACATAAAGCAAAAGCATATAAACACTTACAATTGCAGAAGATCTGGCTGAGCTTTGGTGGAGTCCACATGACTGTATTCCAAAGGCCAAAGGCCTTGCCTGTAAAATGCAAATTATCATAATAGAAACAAGAACTTGTGACAAAATACAAATTCTGGGAAAAAAGTCACATTAAAGGCAACATTGATTAAATATGACATACCATCTACAATGTGATGGTGATACTATCATCTCAATCAATTAATCTTAAAAAAAATATATATATATAATAATAATAATAAATAAATAAATAAAATAAATCTGTGTTATATATGCCCTAGTTAATATTTAAAAAAAACTATATTGTACCCCTCTTGATAACTTTTCATAGTCAATAATCTGGAGACTAGTGACATCTCTATGCACCACTGTTATAATTACTATCTCTTCCTCAAATGACTTGTGGGCCAATCCAGTAGATGTTTCCAGTTACCCAGTACCTAGAAGCTGTGTTTTCTGCAAGAGAGACCTGGGGCAACAGATTGACCCCACTGAGTTACATATTTGAAAAATATAGCAATAGAAAATTAATTACAGTCGAACCTCGAAAGCCCGGACTAATTCGGGGGAAGGGTGGTCCGGTCATGCCAAAAGTCCGGTCATCAAAAATATCGACCTAACACCCGTAGATTTTCGTAGTGGTATACATATAGGTAATGTATGATATGGCATAGAAACACATAAGAATAATACTCTAACATTGTAATAATAACAATACTGTAATAATAATACTATAATACTAATAAGTCTGTAATACAGGCATGTAAATGTACTGTATATACAGTGTACTGTACTGTATTTTTTATTACGTGCACTGTAAATATCGGAAGGTATGCTTGCGGGACAGTGGTGGCGGCCAGGGTTGCCACGTTTTCTACACTGCCGTGTAGAATGGGCGTGTTGCCATACCGGGGCATACATTTTTCTCGGGCGTGTGCAGACATTCATAGCAAGATATACTTGTCAAACTTTGACAAAATGTTGGTTCTAGTTTTTTATCCTTGAATGTATATAAGGCCCCCATACCCTAACATATTCAGTAAGATATAATTTTTTTTTAATATTATTATCACTAAAAGAAAGCTGAAACTTTAGCGTAAAAATTTTTCTACACAGTAAAAACGTATCTTTTGGGGTATAATATTTTATAAGTAAAAGAATTACCAATAAAAGTTATATTTTGATGTACCATTTATTATTTGATAACTAGTTCTATGATTTTTAAACAAAAGTTTGATTTTTTTAATGTTTTTAACGGCCTGCTGATATGTAGAAAAAATTTCCTCATGTCCTTGTGCAGTTGCCACATGCCGCTATTTTATTACGTTTTGGTACAAAATTCTATGAAATGGCAGCACTGGTGGCGGCTTGACTGGGGCGGGTTTGAGTACACGTGTACAGCCGTCGCTGCCACCTACCAGACAAATAGAGAACTTTGCTTGAAAAGTCCGCCCTTTTTTCATTTTGACCGGTCATACGAGGGTCTGGGCTTTCGAGGTTCGACTGTATTAATTTTGTACATCAACGTAATATGCGATTTTCTTGGAAGAACACCATGTTCTCTCATAAGCCCAAGGAAGCCCTATTGTTTTAGTAACAGTGCTTATGAACATCACCTGGAGTTGGAGAATACCCGGTCCACAACATGAAAGCAGTCTAACTGACAGTGATTGGACTGGACAGATGATAACATGGCATCTCTACCATATCCTAGCGGCTTTGTTCATTTGTAGATTTGGTTGTACCAAGGTTTTGTATAATCTATTTTGGTAAATTTTTAGTTGTGCAAACCTACATGATATAGCAATAGAAATTTACTATCATTGTAAAGTATAACAGATCAACATAATATGCAATTTTCTTGGCAGAAATCAATAACAAAAAAGTTGTTAGAACCTATTTACTAATGAACGAAGTTGCAGTGGCCGAATGATGTGCCATGTTTGTTTTGATAGATGCACAGGTCGAAGAAATGAAAGAATGATAAATCCGTCTATTCTAACCTAACCTACGTAACCTAACCAGTATTCAGTAATCAAGTACCTCAAACACTAAAGATCATCCTGGTCATTGTCATCATCACGGATGTTGACGGCAGAACCCTGTGTTCTCTCATAAAGTCCAAGGAAGCCCTATTGTCTTTGTAACAGTGCTTATTAACGTCACCTAGAGTTGGCAAACACCCAGTGCACAATGTGAAAGCTGTCATTGGATAGTGACTGGACTGGCATGGCATCCGGATTGTTTTTTGTTTTTTATTTCCGCAAATAAAATAGCATTTTACATTCATGTATTATAATTTACAAAATTAATATTTAATTTTCCAATGCTATATCACATAGGTGTGCACGACTAAAATAATACCTTTATTTCCCCCAAGAAAATTGGATATTACATTCATGTATTATAATTTACAAAATTAATATTAATTTTCTAATGCAATATTGTGTATATGTGCACAACTACAAAAAAAATATCACACATTCTTTTCATTAAGGCTCTGCTGAGCTCTATCCAAATTTGTTGCATATCTTCGGAAATATGGAATTAATTTGTGCATTCTATCTATGAATATGAATTAATCTAGCTGCCCTCTTTTGCCCTATATCTGTGAAGACCATGCTAAGATAAATTATACAAAGTGTGGCTAGATAAATTATTATACATAGAAACAATTTGACGAGTTAAACACCAAAAGAAACAATTTCCTCATTTTTAGATTCCTTTCATATCAATCAACCTGACTATTCAATCAAGTAGGCTTATTTCTACCTTCATGATAATGTTAGGAAATCCTACCGGTAATGTTCTTAAACATTACTACATTTTGGATCATTACTAGACATTACCTTTAAACTTTTACTAGCTAACATTTTCTTTTACTTTGTAAAAATTTTCATTGCTAATACTACTACTATGGCCAACATGAGCAGACTTATATATGTATATTTAACTTCATTTGCACAAGAAACCATTCTGTTTACTAAAGCCTAAAACTTGTATACCCTTCACACATGCCCAAGTTTAGATGACATTTGCATATTAGCCTTGCTCTCTATCCCTAAGATCATATTTTATATTATTACCACACTGTTAAGTCTTTTACTTATTCGCAGTACTACGTGAAATACAAACAGCAATTCCCTGGGTGGGATATAAGGTATCAAATAATGTAATTTTATCCTACTTGTAAGCTTTCCTATCTTTACGGCCATCTTCCTATTACGTAACATCTGGCATTCGCAGTTTTCCCACTAGAGTGCTATGACGATATGCAACTGTCCGACCTGTGTGAAAAGTAAACACAGACTAAACCCCGTAAGAACATCAACAGCCATTCAAGATCAAACCAAGGGCACTATAAATGCCCTTACACATAGTTTGTTTAGGCCTACTGCTAACCAGAAATAGAAGGCAGCCATCTCAGGTGCGAGGTTTAAATGGGTACATTTAAATTTAATAAAAAAATTAAAGTTTTGAACAGGACTTCTTGGATAGTACTGCAAAACACTTGGCATATTATAATTTTCTTCCATGTTCATTAAAGAGTTCCCTTTCCATGTCTAAAAGTGATCAGCTGATTTCGATTGCATCATAATAGACCTCCACGAGATCAATCCCGGCCCATTTCTTTACGAACTACATAAATTAGAATAAGAAATATAGTCAATAAATGTCTACATAATATGTATTGCATTGCACTACTAATACTTTTTATCAAGCACTATGGTAAACGTATGTAATAACAACAGAATAACCTTACCAAGGAAAATAACGTTCTGCTAGCGACCGCCATAGGAATCGACTGCTAATAATTACTATGAAACGCAATTGTGTATTTGAAAGTAAGAAGAATTCGTAAGAGTATGGTACTAAAATAATTATTCTATGTAAATTAAAATTATCATTACAAATGTTTTTATATCTATAACAGAAACATTAGAAAATATATATATATTATTACCAATCTTTGAGAGAAAACGAGAATATACAGGGGTAACAATATTAGTTTAATTTTCCTTGTTGCAGTTTCCTGAAAGTTATGTGGATTATAGTTATTATAAGTGCATGTTTTTTTTTATTAATTCAAATATATCAATGGACTTAATTTACCACGAAAAATACTAGATGCCACAAATCCAATCGATTACTGAACACCAAGATCTGAAACCTCACAAAGGAGCAAATAAGAAAGATGAAATCGTTCGGTGAGTCCGATTACAGTTACAGTTTTAATTTCCACTTCTATTTTCAAGTCTTTCTAGCGTACCTGGAAACTGCAGAAAATAAATTATTACTATATAAAAAATCAATTTGTCTAAGATCATTTTTCCTGAATATTAGGCCCAAGTATATACAGTATACATTCATTCTAAGCCCATTACTGATCGAAGCCTCTTCCATCTTGTACCATACGGCGATCGCGCTAATCCTATTGGTTCTCACCCTGGGGGCTATGGGAGTCACCAGAAGCTATCTCTACTCTTACACCCTAATTCCATCCTCCTTTTGAAAAAGTTGAATATAACTTCGCTTATAGAAATCTAGACTTCTCTAAAAACATTTCAACAGTATGTCTAATATTCGTATAGGTTGACAATCTCTTAGTTCACCATTCAGTTTTGTTATATACGACGGAATTATGATTTGATATTTGGAAATTTGAAAAATAAAATTTTGTAACCAAAGTCATGAACTACTATGACAGATAGCACCTCGAAAATGATTTACTCCAAAGGCACAGAAAACGGTACCAGATTATTTATACGTGGAAAATGCTGGAAGGTCACGTCCCCAACACTGGAGTGACTGACACTCAGCCAAGAAAGGACGAGAGGGGAGATCTACCTCAGATGAAAGAATCGCCATATCTTTCCGAACAAAAACTCCTTCGCCAGACCAGTCCCCAAGGTCTTCAATATTCTCCTCAACTACCTGATGAACACTACCTCCTGCACAGTGGAAGTGTTGATGAGACGGTTGGATGCCTTCCTACAAGAAATTGAAGACGCACCTCCCACACCATCCTATAGTAACACGTGGTCCCACTACAACAAGCTGGTACATCGTATACTACTTCAATGGAGGCAACACGGCAACGGAGGAAGCAGCGGGAGTTCCTGTGGCATAAGGTAAATATAAAGTAAGTCGTTTTTACCAAAACGAACTCTCAACTGTCGACGATGGTGAAGCCCGTAGATACCAGATGCCCTTTACTCACCTTGCTCTCCCTTCCTTGCTCATTATTATTGATCATTCTGTTGCTCTCTAGGGACATCCCAGCTTATTATCTATTATTTTACTCAATTTCTAAGTTTCTTTTCGTTTTTTTGACTGCGTAAATGTCGGTAAGGAATTAGGATGCTTTGTTATAGAAAATGTCTCGGAAAAAGAAAATATACAAATAAATAGATGAATAGATAAATAAATGAATAAACAAATAGTAACAATAAATTAGATAATTAAATAAACTGGAAATATATAAACTGTCATGGACATCATTGTGGTACTTCATTGCACTGACAAAGCTATGATGAAGAATATCATTTAGAATATCATTTAGAAAGTAACCGTTTGATAAATGATAGCCAACATGGTTTCAGACGGAAACGTTCTTGCGTGACTAACTTACTCGAATTCTACAACACAGTTGTCTCGAATTATGACAAAAGAAACAATATAGATTTAATATATCTAGACTTTGCAAAAGCTTTTGATACCGTCCCACACGAAAGACTACTTACTAAATTAGCTTTGCATGGAATAAGTGGTAGCCTATTAGGTTGGACTAGTAATTGGTTGAAAGGTCGAAAACAGAGAGTTGTTTTAAATGGAAAAACTTCTGGATGGAAAAGTGTTGCAAGTGGAGTTCCTCAGGGTTCCGTTCTTGGGCCACTTCTATTCATAGTATATATAAATGATATAGACCATGGACTAAAATCTACTGTTTCCAAATTTGCTGATGATACAAAACTGTGCGGAGTGGCAAATGATCACTCAAACCAATTAGATATTCAAGAAGATTTAGATAAATTACAGCAATGGTCTGAAAAGTGGCTAATGAAATTTAGCAAGTACGATTACAAGTTATTTGGAAATTCGTTAACAAAAGTGGATAGTGAAAAAGATCTCGGCGTAATTATCAGTAACGACCTCAAATCATCCAAGCAGTGTATTTCAGCCCCTGAGAAAGCAAATAAGATTCTGGGATTGATTGCGCGATCTTTTGATTTCAAAAGTCCATCACTCATTAACAAGCTATATAAATCGTTAGTTCGTCCACATTTGGAATATGCTGTTTCCGTATGGTCACCGAATCTCATTAAAGACATTGACAGACTGGAAAAAGTACAACGGAGAGCCACAAAACTGATTCCAAATATCAAAAATAAATCATACGAAAATCGACTTAAGCACATGAATCTGTTTTCCCTAAAAAAGCGTAGACTCAGAGGTGACTTGATACAGGTCTTTAAGATTTTAAAGGGAATTGACAACATCAAAAGTGACCAAATTTTCACATTGAATGAGAATCCGACAAGAAACAATGGTCTCAAACTGTCCGGAAATAGATTCAATTTGGAAGTAGGTAGAAACAACTTTGCCAACCGTGTAGTTAATGAATGGAATAAACTTCCTGCACAGGTAGTGCAATGTAGTTCAGTTCGAAGCTTTAAGAATCATTTAGATAAATACCTAAGTAAGATGCTGTAATTATTATAATTTATGTTATATTATTTGTTTTTGTTTTGTTATAATTTGTCTGTCTGATTTTCATTTATTATTAGTTATATGTCAATTTATTATAATTTACTATTTACCTGTTTGTTTGTTATTCAACTATACCAATGCATTTATTTATATATTTTAATTGTTATTTACATTGTTATAGTTTTAATTTATTATGAATATTATTATTTTTTTTTTTTTTAATCCGACCTAGATATGGATCAAAAGGTCTCCTGTCGGCATGCTTTGCCTTTGTAATCCTTTGTAAAGAAATACAATAAGATTAAGTCTTAGTCGCTCAAAACTGGAAAATGTAGTACTGGTGTAGTCCCTACACTAAATTAGATATATTAGAAAAAAGACTATAAAATTATGAAAAGGGGGCAATTAAAACAGATTATAAAGGATTATAAAGGCGGAGCATGCCGACAGGAGACCTTTTGGTCCATAACTAGGTCAGATGCGGAAAAAAATGAATAATGACAAATAAATAAATAAATAAATAAACAAATAAATAAATAAAAATATATTAATATAGATAATAATAACTAAAATAAATAAATAAACATTGGGATTACCAACACTGGAAGAAAGGAGATACTAAGTCGAATTTAGAACTTCAAGTCGTGAGACTGAAAAGATGTATATATTAGTACGAGAAAAAATATATCAAGAAGAAATAGATAGGAATGTATGAAGACAGGTGACACGAGAAGAGTTTCCAGTTTGTAAATTATAATTAGATACAATTAGGTAAACTCACACACACACACACACACACACACACACACACACACACACACACACACACACACACACACACACACACACACACACATTTACAGAATTATGAAAGGGATGGACATTCTTGATAGGGATGACCTACTTAAATGGGACAGAAGAGATACAAGAAGACACAAGAAGAAACTTAAGAAGGACATTTACAGAAGAGATTTGAAAAAGGATAGCTTTCCACACAGAGTGATAGATATCTAGAACAAACTGAAAGAGGAAATAGTGAGTGCTAAAACTATGCATGACTTTAAGAATAAACCGGATGCGGAATGATACAACAGCGGGTCACTACGAGCATAGCTCTCCTCCCGCAGGATACAACTAGGTATAACTAAGTAAATACATACATTAGATACAGTAGAACCGTCCTCGACTACTAATTCAGCGAATCGGGTTCGAGTCCCGACCAGGACTGAAAAAGATTAATCATCGCTGCACTGCGAGCCGGCACACCAACTCTGAAAGGCAAAGAGCTGTGTGATTCTCCTTGGTCTTGGATCATGTGTTGGACTCGTCATCGACAGCTATTACCCTCCAGGATGAGAGCTCATGATGCCTGATCTATGGATAATGCTGTGACCTTACACACGCGCACACACACGCACGCACGCACGCACACACACATACACGCACGCACGCACACACACACACACACACACACACACACACACACACACACACACACACACACACACACACACACACACACACACACACACACACACACACACACACACACACACACACACACACAGGACACCATGGGCGTAACTCCCCCTTCCCGTAAGATACAACTAAGTAAATACAACTAGGTAAATCCACACAACTCCCCTTCCACGAGAGCTGGAGTAACGGCTCACAGCGCAGCGATTCTAAACTTATTCCAGTCCTGGGCAGGATTCGAACTGGGACCGCAGGACTAGAGGTTGCGAGCGTTACCACTGCGCTGTCGAGCCGCGCGCGCGCGTGTGCTTGTGTGAGATAAAAGCATTACCCGCAGATCGGGCAATATATGAGCTCGGAGCTCTCACCTGAGGGTAATAGCTATCAATCACATGTCTAACACGTGATCAAAGACGTGGTGAATCACACACACACACGAAAAATTCTTCTCTAAACATATATGTCAACTTCTGGCATAATCTAGACGTTGATCAAGCCCAAGCTAGAACTATATGTGTTTGTGTGATTTTCTTGTGTATCTTTCTCCTGTCTAAGTCAGTTAGGAAGTAGAAAAAATAGAAGAACATACAGAAATGGGTAATTCAATTAGTCTACTTAATCATAGGACAGACAGAAAGAAAAGGCAGAATGAGAGGGTCAAAGTAAGGAGTTCTGCTACTTGTGAGTAGTCCTTTATGAATCTCCCATAAAAACCTGATAGGCCCAGGAATGAACGAACTCAATCTATAGAGGTGGGGCATGGAAAGTCTACTACAACTTTCACTCTTGTCTTGTACTAATTCCTTGGAAATTTAAGATATGCCCTAGAAAGCTTAATTCTTTTTAAGGAAAGAACATTTGAATAGATTCAATTTAAGGCCTGTTTGTGTAAGACGCAAAAAATAGAGTTTGTAAAACTTGTTGTGGTGAGAATATATAGAAAACGAAATGAAAATTTTATTAGCCACGCAACCTTTCCAACACACACACACACTCACTCACACACACACACACACACACACACACACACACACACACACACACACACACACACACACACACACACACACACACACACACACACACTTTCAGCGAACGGACGGCTTGCAGAGCGCTCTGAAGAAAAGTGCAGATTGTGGATACCAACGCAAAGAGAAGTGCCTTTTTGTATTTGCAGGGGGGGGAAATTGCTCGTGAGGTAGTGGGAAAGTAAGGAAAGAGGAGAGGGGGAGGGATTGCTGGGGAAATGGAAGGAAATGAGGATGTGGTGGACTTGGCCCAGGCAGACGGGCGTAAGGTCAACATGAAAAGACCACCGGACCAGCTCAGTGATGACGAAATGGCAAATAAAAATGTAAAGATTAGAAGTATAGAGAGGAGCAATACAGAAGAAAGTGACGAGAATATGTTCCAGGGATTTAAAGAGGGTGGGGGGGACACAACCCCCCCCCCGACTGATAAGACTAGAGGAGAGAGTTGATAAGGTGATCGAGGACTTGGAGCGTAAGTTAGGTAACGTAGACTCCATCTTCCAAAGAATTGAAAGGTTGGAACAACTAGAGAAGGCTAACAGAAACTTAACTGAAGAAATAGAGGACCTAAAAAGACAGTTAGGAAATGTAAAGGAGGAGAATGAGAAATTGAAGAAGAATAGTAATGAAAACAAAGAGAAAATAGCTACAGAAGCTAAAAATTGGAGAATAACTCAAGAAGGGAATAAGGTTTCATTCACTGACATAGTCAAACAGCAATTGAAAGAACATAATGAAGACTCAGTTATTAAAGTGATGAGACAGAAGGAGAATATAGTAAGAGAATTAGCTGACAAAAAGAAATGTATAATTATATTAGGAATGGAAGAGAAACATAACCCAGATAGAACCGCAAGAATCAAGGAGGAAAATGAAAGAGTAAGCAGTTTATTAAAATTAGTCCAGGAAGATGAACCAGAAATTATAAAGGAAATTGAGGAAAAATTCAGACTCGGAAAATATAGTACAGATAAGACCAGACCAATTAAGATTAAATTCAGGTCACAAACAACAGCAGAGAAAATTCTATCCAAGACAGGGAAACTAGCAACAAATGATCAATATAAAAAGGTATGGATAAAAAGAGAAATGAATAAGGAGGAAAGAGAGGCAGAAAAGCAGAAAAGAATTGAAGCTAAGGCAAAAAACGAGGAAAGAACGGAGTCAGAGAAAGAGAGATTCTATTGGAGAGTAGTGAACATGAAAATAAAGCAGTTCGACATACTAAAGAAAAACATAAGGGAAACAGAGAATACAATGGAAGTGGCAGAAAACTAAGAGTGTCTTACACAAATATAGATGGATTGATAACAGGATTGAACGAACTGAATGATTATTTGAAAGAAAAAGAACCGGACATAATGGGAATTGTAGAAACAAAATTAAAAGGCCCACTACCACCCAACAGTGTAGGACATGATACATACAATTATTGGATTAGAAACAGAGAGAAAAAACAAGGGGGTGGAGTTATGTTCCTGACTAAGAGGGATATAAACGTGAAAAGTGTCATATATGGAAAGAATACAGTAGAGATGATTATGATAGAAGTGGAAGACCGAGATAAGAAGAGCAGAAAATTTGTGATCAATTATGTGCCTCCGAAAACAGCCTCATGGGAGGAGAGTGAACATAAAAGTATGTTAGAGGACACAAAGATAGCATTAACTAAAATAATGGAAGACGGAGGAAGAATAGTTATGATGGGCGACTTTAATTGCAAAGAAATCTGCTGGGAAGAAATGACAGTAAAGAGTGGTGATGACTCATGGGGAAATGCTCTACTTGAGATGATTACTGACCATTCAATGACACAATGGATACAAGAGAACACTAGGTATAGAAATGAAGAAGAACCATCGAGGCTAGACTTAATAATTACATCTGAACCTAGAATAGTAGATAAGATTGAATATAAAACACCAATAGGTAAAAGTGACCACATATTGATTGAACTGGAACTTAATGAAGAAAAATATATGAAAAGAAATGAACAATATAGAAAAGGAAGAATGATGTATGAAAAAACAAACTTTTGATAAAATAAGAGAATTCTTCCAACAAGAAAACTGGGAAGAAATATACAAAGAAGAAACAACAGTGGAAGAGAAATGGAATATTTTGACAAAAATTTACAAAAAAGGAGTGGAAAAGTATGTCCCAAGACAAAAACAAGAAAAAGAATATGTAAAATGCTGGTACAACAAAAGTTGTAGGGAGTTAAAGGACAAAAGAGACAAAGCCTGGAACAGATGGAAAAAAGACAGAAGACCTGAAAAATGGAAAATATATACTGGTTATAGAAATGAATATGTACAAAAGTGCAGAGAGGAAAAAAGAAAATATGAAAAAGATGTTATAGAAAAGTGTAAAGATCAACCAAAACTATTCTACAGATTTGTAAACAATAAACTGAAAAACAAACAAGACTTAGAGAAATTAAGACAAGGAGGAGTTGAATACACTGAGGAAATGGAAATGGCAGAAATTATGAACAAACATTTTAAATCAGTGTTTACAAGGGAAAATATACAACCTGAAGAGATTGAGTGGAAGGAAAAAGTCCCCCCTATGGAAGAAATAGAAGTAACAAAGAATGAAATATTGACACACTTGGGTAATTTTGATGTCAGAAAATCGCATGGGCCAGATGAAATAGCAAACTGGATTCTGAAAGAATGCAGGAATGAACTGGCAGACAAAATACATAGCATAATAAGCAGTTCCTTAAAAGAAGGAAAAGTTCCAGAAGATTGGAAAAAAGCAAATATAGTACCTATATATAAAGGAGGAAATAAAGAAGAACCTACCAACTATAGACCAGTCTCTCTAACAAGTACAATAGCAAAAATATGTGAAAGAATTATCAAAAGTAGATGGGTAAAATACTTGGAAAAAAACAACGTACTAAACCCAAGGCAATTTGGATTCAGACAAGGACGATCATGCGTCACCAATTTAATATGTTTCTATTCAAGGCTAATAGATATAATACAAGAAAGAGATGGATGGGCTGATTGTGCATTTCTAGACCTAAAAAAAGCTTTTGACAAAGTACCACATAAGAAGTTGCTTAAGAAATTAGAATATGAAGGAGGAATACAAGGTAAATTGCTAAATTGGATGGAAGACTTTTTGCAAGAAAGAAAAATGAGAGTAGTGATAAGAGATCAGCACTCAAAATGGAATGAAGTAATAAGCGGTGTCCCGCAGGGAACAGTTCTGGCCCCAATAATGTTTGCTATATATATTAATGATATGGATGAAGGAATTGAAAGCTATATGAGCTTCTTTGCAGATGATGCAAAATTACTGAAAAGAGTGAAAACTGAAGAAGATTGTGAATCACTACAGAGAGATCTAAATAAAGTACAAGAATGGAGTAGGAAGTGGGAGATGGAGTTCAATACAAAAAAGTGTAGTATAATGGAATTTGGAAAAAGCAAAAACAGAATAACAGGATCATATAATTTGGGAGAAGAAGGAATAAAAAAAGTAGAAAATGAGAAGGACCTGGGAGTCATTGTTATGAATAATATGTCACCTGAGAAACATATAAATAAGATTTTTGGAGAAACTTATAATTTAATAAGAACAATCAAAGTGGCATTTACATACCTGGATGAAGAAATGGTGAGGAAAATCCTAATCACCCTGATAAGACCAAGATTGGAATATGCAGCAACGATATGGTCACCAAGTACAAAAAAATGTATAAAAAAACTGGAAAGAATACAAAGAGCAATTACAAAACTGGCACCAACACTCTCAAAACTATCATATGAAGAGAGACTACAAAAACTTAAACTACAGACACTAGAGCAAAGAAGAGAGAGAGGAGATTTGATAGCTATTTACAGAATCATGAAAGGCATAGAAATTACTGATAGAGAGAATCTGATAAAATGGGATGACAGAAATACAAGAGGACACGGAAAGAAAATAAAAAAAGACAGCTATAGAAGAGATTTTAAAAAGAACAGCTTTCCTCACAGAGCAATAGACAGTTGGAACAAGTTAGATGAGAAAGTGGTGTGTGCAAAATCAATACATGAATTTAAAAATAGTTTAGATAAAATGAGATATGAAGACGGGACCCCACGAGCATAGCTCCCCTTCCCGTAAAATACAACTAGGTACAACTAGGTAAATACACACACACACACACACACATATATATATATATATATATACATACACACACATATGCATATATATACACATACATATGCATATATATAAATCTTCTTGTAGACATACGAGATTGAAAGCTAAGAGGGTTCATTGTTGATTATTTTATTGTGTGTAGCTTCAATACAACGCGCAATCTTTTTATCTTCATAGCTGACGTTTATCAGTAATTCTCCGATTGTTGCCGACGTTTCGGAACTTTCTGGTTTCACCTTCTGGTCGATCTGACGTGCCTTCTGACGTGCCTGACAGACTTTCTGTGGAGGTCTTATCTATACTCCCGAGTTGAGATCATTGGTGTTTCTACGTGAAGGGGCTTCCTCCGATTGGATGCCATGGGCCAAAAGGGAACATGGGTTACAGGAGGTCTGGGAGACCTCTCCTAGTGCTTACAGTTGATCTGTCTGGGTTCAGTCTCTCTATTGAGGTAAGGCCTGCAGATCTTCGACCTGGATGTTAATAGGATGGTTGCATTGGATGTATATGACTTCTAGGAATAATAGCCTGCGGGGATCTTATTTTCTGTCTATGATTGTTGTGTTGTTGTCTAGATCTCTTTTTTGTTAATATTTGGGTGTGCGTGGATGTGTAGTGTGACTTGATTGATCCGTTGGACAGGTGGCATGTTAGCGTCGTGTTAGTTTCGTTGTCATACCAATGTGGGTGTGAGGTCCACACTCCTCACTATTGCATTTGTATTGGTAGACAACATGGTTTTCCTGTAATGGTGTTTTTGTCATGGTGGGTTGTTTTCTTAGTATTGTAACCAACCCACCATCACGAAAACAATATTAAGAGAAAATCACATTGTCTACCAATACAAATAGTGAGGAGTATGGACCTCACATCTCCATTGTTATTTTGACCACTGAGTTCTTTCGTTGAAAGCGGAGGCAAGCAAAATTGAAAAGTTCGACATCAAGCCTGTACCGAAGGTCAATTCCTGGATTATCTGGTGGAACTGATCTCACCATAGCAGGCAGGTATATTGAGAATAGGGATGGGGGCAATACACAACTTTATTTAAGCCCACATGTGACAGGAAATTATTTAGCCATTTTGTTGTTGTAGATGACTTTTCCGGTCATGCCGTCGTGGAAATTTCGGATGAGGGTGGCGAAGGTGGAGGGGCATCCACATTATTTCTCTTGGGACGCTATCAAAGGCCCTTTTCCGGTGCTGTTCACTTTTTTTTTTCAAGTTGGCGGATTCAGAAAATCATGTCAACATTTCCGCGGTTGGCACGGAAACCACATTGGCAATATTTCCTCAGCGAGCACTTGTAGCCGGGGCAGTAGAATTTTGGCCAACAGTTTTCCTACAGTAGAGAGTAGAGAGATCCCTTTGTAGTTTTCGCAAAGTTGTTTGTCGCCTTTTTTTGTGACAATGCTTGTATTTTCCCGCTCCTGTGGGATGTGCCCGGTTTCCTAGATCTTGACGATGAGCGTCATCAGCCGTGTTAGGAGGGGTTGTCCTCCATATTTCAGAAATTCCACTGGGATGTTATCTGGACCTGGAGCTTTGTTTGGTTTTATTGCTTTAATGGCAGCCTGAAGTTCAGAGAAAGACGGAGCTATGTGCATCCAATGTTGAACAAGATGCTGCGGGAGGTCTCACAGGACGCCTGCAGCAGTCACTGAAGGACGATTGAGCAGGTTTGAAAAGTGCTCATTCCATATCTTTAAGATGTCAATTGGATCTGCTACAACACTGTTGTCAGCGTCTTTTAGGGAACCTCCAACAGATCGAGTAGGCCCGTACAGTTGTTTCAGGGTTGTCCAAAAGTTTCGTGAGTGTCGGGAGTCTGAATAGGCCTGGCTTTTTTTCCACCAGCGATTTTGGATATCGCGAAGCTACTGACCCTATAAAATCCTACAACCTGGAAGTTAATCTACTTACCGAGGAACTAGGTCGACGGCTAACTGCCATCTGTACTTATATTTTACGTAGGACTAGGGCACTTAGCTAGTGGTTAGACCAGTTCGTTTTCCTTGATGGACTTATTGTCGTAGTCATACCTGAATAGACTCACCAGTGACGGTGATGTCGATCAAATAATTCCGACTGTCAGTAACTCAGTCGGCAGGACGACGGCCATGAGAAATCATGTGCCCGGTTCGAATCCGGAGACGACAGTCGGAATTAGCACATTTGTAAATGACACACAGGAAAACCCACAGTCGGAGAAAATAAACTTCGAATAAAGAAGATTCCTATATTTCGGCTATCAACTGTAGCCATCTTCAGGGGAGGGCTACAGTTGATAGCCAAAATATAGGAATCTTCTTTATTCGAAGTTTATTTTCTCAGACTGTGGGTTTTCCTGTGTGTCATATATGTGTATATATATATATATATATATATATATATATATATATATATTATATATATATATACATACTGTATATATATATATATATATATATATATATATATTGACTATATTATGACAAATAAAATTGAAGGTGAAAGAAGTTGACGAGGAGAAATGGGAGAATTTTACCTTTCTTAGACACAATTATCCATAGAACAGATAAAAATGTGAAATTTTCAGTATACCGGAAACCCACCAATAAAGAAGACTATATACACTTCTACTCAGGACATGATAACAGAACTAAAACAGGTATTATAATAGGTTTCTTCCTCAGAGCATTTCGTATATGCAGTAAAGAATTTCTAGATCCTGAATTACAACATATTACTGAGACTTTCATCAAACTCAAATATCCAAAAGGTCTCTTATGTAGGTTGAAAAAGAAAGCCAAAGAAATAATTAACAAAAGTAAAGATGAAAATAAAAATAAGAATGATAATAAATGTAATAATGAAACCAGATATATCACAGTACCAAACTCTAATGTTAATTCATACCTAGACACTTTTCTTCTAAAAGCGGGTATCAAAATAGCCAGGACGTCAGGTAGCAAAGTAGGACATTTGGTAACACGTAGCGACAATAATCCCACTAACGAAAACAGCGTTGTTTATAAAATCCCGTGTAAAAGCTGTCCCTCTTCATATTTTGGTGAATCTGGTCGCGGACTTAATAAAAGGATAAATGAACATAAAAATGACATAAAAGCCCATAGGACATCTAACTCCATCTTCCAGACTGGAACAACACAACCGTATTAAATAAAGGATCATCCAAGAAACTAAGGAAGACAATTGAGGCAGCATATATCAACACTAATAACAACATTAACCATAGAGAAGGATTTATATGTTTAGCAAAAGCCACAAGCTTATTAATAATACAAGAATACGCAGATAAAATAACAAGCTCTCCGAAGCGTCCCATAAGATGACCCGTCCGTGTATAAAATATCCGGTTACGTTTGAGTTGTTAGCTTTGTGATCAAGACCCTGCGGGTCGAAACGTTAAGGCGTAAAATTCTCCCATTTCTCCTCGTCAACTTCTTTCACCTTCAATTTTATATATATATATATATATATATATTTGTATATATATATATGTATATATATATACTGTATAATATATACGTATATATATATATATATATGCTGATACATTTTGATAAGTTGATGAAGGTTGAATTAGAAGTCACGGGTCTAGTTCCGAGTTCCTGAGTTTATTCCTAACCGGTTTCGCTCTTTGCTCCTTCAGAAGAAACATAGAGCGAAACCGGTCAGGAATAAACTCAAAAACTCGGAACTAGACCCGTGACTTCTTTTTCCACCTTCATCACACACACACACACACACACACACACACACACACACACACACACACACACACACACACACACACACACACACACACACACACACACACACACATATATATAGATATATATATATATATATATATATATATGTATATATATATATATATATATATGTATATATATATATATATATATATATATATATATACAGTATACACACACACACACACACACATATATATATATATATATATATATATATATATATATATATATATATATATATATATACAGTACACACACGCACACACACACACACACACACACACACACACACACACATATATATATATATATATATATATATATA
>NC_134791.1:35685638-35693138 GCF_046742065.1 Oratosquilla oratoria | reverse complement strand
CCTCCTGGATGACGGGTCATTCCTGCATCTCGCCCACTACCCCGGGTCAGAGGCTATGTAGCAAGACACAGCACATCTACAGCAAGGCCGCTTCATTTAATCGGCGACCCCCCTCTCTCCGTCCCCTCATGCCGAAAAAGAGAAGGCGGGGGAGAAATCCCTTCGGGCTGCATCAAAATATTGTTCACACATACTTCCTCACCCCCCCCCCCATCCCCAACCCACTCCCTTCCATGCATCACAGCATAATCCATACATTTATTATTATTTATCTGTCAATTCATTATTATTTACTATTTACCTGTTTGTTTATTACTAAACTATACCTATGCATGTATTTATTTTATTATTATTTATATTATTATAATCTTTATTTATTTATCTATCATAATTATATATATTTTTTTCGCATCCGACCTAGTTATGGACCAAAAGATCTCCTGTCGTCATGCTCCGCCTTTGTAATCCTTTGACCATTCTCCATTCATATCTCTGTCTTCTGCCTTCTCCCTCCTTTAACAAACATTCCCCTCTTTCCCAACGCCTCCCCCATACCCCATCCATCCATCTCATCCTTGGTCGCCCTCTCATGTTCACTTCCTCCACCTCCGCCCTCCACACCTCTTTTACTAATCTTTCTTCACTCATTTTTTCCATGGGTCCAAACCATCTTAATACTCTTTCATCAACCTCACCCCCGAACTCCCCCTCCACCTCCGCTCTCCTCCTCACCTCCTCGTTTCTCACCCTATCCAGCCTAGTAACCTTTACCAAACTTCTCAGGCACCTCATCTCAAACACATTCAAACTCTTCCTCTCTTATGTTCCATAAATAGATAGACAAATGGACAAATAGACTAATAAATAAAATAATTAATACTTTAAAAACACGACATGGGTCAGTAATTATCTTTAGTTTTCGTGCTAATGCTTGCATGCATACCATCTGCACCAAATTGATTGTCTGAAAACGTATTGATTATAAGTAATTAGATGTGCCTGTCATTGGTTGACAAGGCCGAAATGCATCACTGAGAAATTTACATAATTTTGGGTACTTCTGCATGCGTTTTGAAATGCAATCCAAATTTTATCTATTTTTTGTTTATTTATCTATTTACTTGTTTGTTGATCTATTTATTTATCTATTTGTTCATTAATTTTATTTTATTTATTCATTTATGAATGGATTGTATAAAAAATCTGTAGTCTGCTTGTCCAGTAAAGTACAAAAATCGTTGAATTATAATTTGTTATGGTTACCTTTCCACTGGAGGGTGCCTCAACCTAACTTGGCAAAGACGACTATTCTTCTGGCTGCCGCCAGGCGATTTTAAACGAGAGATGATTCTTTGACCCTTTTTTCAACGAAAGGCGTGATTTAAGCTTTGGGTGCAAATCCCGACGTTAAGTACACTCTGGCTCTCGATATCCAGACGATTCTATTTACGCGTGAGAAACGAGTCTTTCTTTTTTTTTCCTGGATCTCGCATGTGTTTCTTGTCTTCATTACCCATTATATCCCAGCCCCTTCCTTCCACCTTTCTTTCTTATTCTATTTATTTTTCTATTTTTTTTTCTTGTTATTTATGTACATATTCATTCATTTAATTATTGATGTATTTATAAGTTTACTTATCTATATTCTAATGTTTATTTGTGTATCAATTGGTGGTTAATTAATCAACTTATCAAAATTTCAGTTAATTTCTAAAAATTAATCCTGAGTGATTAATTACTTAATTACTCAACTATTTATTTGATTATTTATGTATTTGTTTGTTTTAATAGTTCTTTTTCAATTTTTCATGCTAGTGTGTTTGTTCTCATTTCAATATTTCATTTTAGTCACCAAATTTCACTCTCTCTATATATCTATCTATCTATCTATATCTTTGTCTCTGTCTCTTTCTCTCTCTCTCTCTCTCTCTCTCTCTCTCTCTCTCTCTATATATATATATATATATATATATATATATATATATATCCCTCTCCTTCGCTCTCTCTCTCTCTCCCCACTCCTCTCTCTCTCTCTCTCTCTCTCTCTCTCTCTCTCTCTCTCTCTCTCTCTCTCTCTCTCTCTCTCTCTCTCTCTCTCTCTCTCTCTCTCTCTCTCTCTCTCTCTCTCTCTCTCTCTCTCTCTCTCTCTCTCTCTCTCTCTCTCTCTCTCTTCCTGAACCAACTCCGGTACACGAGGGAGAGTTCATGGAGAATATACAGCGTATGAACATCGAAGTCTTAGCCAGATTAGACAAACTTTGCGCAAACAAGTCCCGTTATGCTACTGCGGGAGGTTCGCGAGCAGGTGTGGAAGTCTACAATGAGTCTTTACGGACAGAAGTGCCTAGGGTACTGGTGGGAGGCAAACGTAACTCCCATCTCTAAGAAAGGGGATCGCGCAAATCCGGGGAATTACCGAACTATGAGCCTTACTTCCAAGGTGGGGAAGCTACTGAAAGGTGTCATTGTGGATAGAATAGACTCACAGCATGGTTTTCGGCGTCACAGGTCATGCTTAACCAATCTGATAGATTTTGTCCATGTCATACTTCAAGAATAAGACAGGAACAGAACAATCGACATACTTTATTTCGACTTCCAGAAAGCCTTTGATAAGGTACCTCGTCAGAGGTTAATGTCGAAAATTCGAACCATGGGTATTAGAGAAGCAGTGTTGAATTGGATTTAAGCCTGGTTGGAAGATAGAAGACAGCGTGTAATTATATATTAATGGGGCATCGTCTAGCTGGTCTCCTGTTACCAGTGGGGTACCCCAAGGATCTGTATTGGGTGCGCTCCTTTTCATCATCTATATCAATGATATAGATGTTGGAATTGCGATCCGCATAGCTAATTTTGCAGATGACACAAAGTTGGGAGCAAATGTCGCAACACCTGAAAGTGTAGAAATTCTTAGGTCAGATTTAGAGAAAGTGGGAGAGTGGTCTGAGAAGTGGCTGATGCCATTTAATCTGGATAAGTGCAAGATTATGCATATCGGGCATGCAAACCAGAGGGCAGACTATTCTCTTCTGGGTCATGACATAGCAAGTACAGAATTGGAAAAATATTTGGGTGTCTTGATTAGCAGCGACCTCAAGTCCTCAAAACAGTGTATTGAAGTAGAAAAGAAGGCACAAAGGCTATTAGGTTACATCAGAAGACAGTTTCGTTACCGGAACCAAGAAATAGTCTTGACACTTTACAATTCTCTAGTTCGTCCCCATCTGGAATACGCCGTCCAGTTCTGGTCGCCGAACTTGAGGATGGACGTGCAGAGGCTAGAACGAGTTCAGGCACGAGCAACGAAACTTATTCCCGCCATTAGACACATGGGCTACCAGAGGCGTCTCAAGGCTTTGGGTCTCGTTTTTTTCTAGAAACCAGGAGATTGCGAGGACAGTTAATTGAGGTTTTCAAAATACTTCAAGGATTTGATAATATTGACTATCGACATCTCTTTAGCTTGAACGTGAATACCACTCGTAATCATAAATGGAAGCTCAATCCCCTCATTACTCTTGTGACAAGGTTGGTGACTTTTTTTACCTATAAAATCTGCAATACTTGGAACAGACTGTCAAAGGACGTGGTAAACAGTTCCTCAGTTGAACAGCTCAAAAGATGGTTAGACAAGGTGCTACACACATTAATGTTAGTACTAGTATGAATCCCCGGTTACCTTTTAACGGCACCTTCTCGGTATGGGCTGCAAAACCTTTTGAGGTACTGAGATTCATTGTAACTCCTTGTAACGTTTTCTATCTCTCTTTCGTTCTCTCTCTCTCTCTATCTCTCTCTCTCTCTCTCTCTCTCTCTCTCTCTCTCTCTCTCTCTCTCTCTCTCTCTCTCTCTCTCTCTCTCTCTCTCTCTCTCTTTCTCTCCCTTCTTTCTCTCTCTCTCTCTCTTCTCTCTCTCTCTTCTCTCTCTCTCTCTCTCTCAAACACACATCTCTCTCACACATCAATGGATCCTCTTGGAAAAAATTCGCCTCGAACTTGAAGAGTCTGCGATAGATAAGTTTAATGAAAAAAAAAATCTAATGTTACCATCAACAGACTAAATGATCGGATTACAACGCTGGAGGAGCAAGTCGGAAGTCGTACTAAGAAGTTCGTTACGTCTCACGAAAACTGGACACTCCTACTCGGGAATAAAAACTTGAAGGAGGTGAGATTGTCTGATTTGGATGAGAACTGTTTTAATAAATAATTTAAGGATACAACACTGGATCTTATGAGATGTTGGGTTAATGAAAAACTAGATTTGATTCCTTCGAAATGTATAATACACTAAGAGAGTCTAATGATATTAATTCCGTTTTGGACGATTTGGGATCTTTAAAATCTGAACCGGAAAACAAAAAATTAAAAAATTAAATATTTTGTGCTAAAAGAAATCCTTGACAGTAAAACAAGATCATTTAGTGAAAAACTAAATAATGGACTTTAGTAATTGGAATAAATCTGATGAAAACGAAATTGAATTCTAAACTTGGTACTGGTGAAATAGAAGAAATGTGTTAAGATACTGAAAATAAAAATTCCAGTATCACTTTGAACCGATACGGTGTCCTTAGATTATTATCAGTTATCCACAAACAATGCAATTTCCAACTGTTAAACAACAGGCCAAACCAGAACTCCTATTTTCCATACGAAAGCAGAGATCACTTTGACAGAAAGATTCTTTCAAAGAGACGATTTCAACGACCACCTACTTAACCCACTAGCAACAGACAGGAGACCGGATTTTAACCGACAATCTTGCCATTCTGAAAATTACACAAAGAAAATGACATTGTCGAACTCACGATGTGATGATAAGAGACGAAGGCGGCTATAATTGTGAGGAACAGTCATCGGCAATCCAACTGTAGATTTGACCACAGGATACTCTGTAACTTGGGGCATGAAAAAAGATTGAGTTCCATGAATGATTATTAGAATATTGGCCAAGAAGATAATGTCTCACTGGTAAATAGATTACCACCTAAAAAGAAAAAAAAAAAAAAAAAAAAAAATAGAGAGAATTTATGCATTTACTTGTTAAATGCATAAATTCTCAATCCTCATTATGCCATTTTGATGCCATTGAGACCTTGTTACATGACAGAGGTATCGATGTGCTATGTATATGTGAAACTTGGCTTGACACGTTTGTTGATAATATATTTATTCATATTCCAAATTATAACGTAATTAGGTACGACGGCGGAAGAAGAGCAGGCGTATATACTCAAGTCCGTGATAATCTCAAAGTAAAAGTTTCAGAAACTGGTATTGAGAAGATTGCTTATATTGAAGATATATGAATACAGATTCAGCATAACAAATTCCCTTCCTTCATTATAGGTCATGTATACCGACATCTCAAGGCTCTACCAGCGTCCTTCTCACATTAATCTAATTTTCTTAAGGTTACGAATATGTGTTTAAAGACTATGCCTGTTTTAATCTTAGGTTACTTTAATGATAACTGTTTTGTTAAAGGAGACCATATAGGGAAGACATGTAAAATTTTAAATTTAGATCAAATGATTGAAAAACCTACCAGAAAAACCGAGCATTCTTCTACCTTATTAGACCTTATCATCACAAATAGAGCCGACGTGATTGTAGTCAGATGTTACGCCAAGCCTACTTGCTGACCATGAAATGATATTTATTCTAGTCAACATTCTTAAACCTAAAAAAACAAAAAAAAAAAACAAGAGAAATTAGGACTTATCGCTGTCGTGAAAATTAGTCCAAACATATTTTGTAACTTACTATTAAATTAAATTTTTACCCGAAACATTTTATTTACTGGTAATGTAAATATACAAACAGAATTTTTCACAGTAACATTTAACAAATGCCTCAACGTGTGTGCTCCTGTAGTTAGATATACCAAAGTCTTTTTTCCCTTACAAGGGAGGTGGTCATAAAACAAAGGCATAAAATCCACTCCCACCCATTTGATCCCCACATACTCCACTCCCATTCACCCAACCCTCCCTCTTTTCTTGGTTCCTCCTGGATGACGGGTCATTCCTGCATCTCACACACTGTCCTGGGTCAGAACCAATGTAGCAAGACACAGCACATCCACAGCAAGGCTGCTTCATTTAATCGGCGACTCCCTCTTTCCGTCACCTCATGTAGAAAAAGAGAAGACGGAGAGAAATCCTTCGGGCTGCGTCAAAGTATCATTCACACATACCCCCCTCACCACCACCACCCCCACCCCCACCCACTCCCTTCCATGCGTAACAGCATCATCCATACACAACCATTCTCCAGTCACCTCTATCTTCTGTCTTTTCCCTTCCTTTTTCAACAAACATTCCCCTCTTTCCCAATGCCCCTTTTACCCCATCCATCCACCTCGTCCTTGGTCGCCTCCTCATGTTCACTCCTTCCACCTCCACCTCTTTTAATAATATTTCTTCACTCATTCTTTCTATGTGTCCAAACCATCCCAACACTCTTCCATCAACCCTATCTCCCAACTCCCTTTCCACCCCAGTTCTCCTCCTCACCTCCTCGTTTCTCACCCCATCCAGCCTAGTAATCCCTATCATACTCCTCTGGCACCTCATCTCAAATACATTTAAACTTCTCTTCCTCTCTTATGTTCCATGTTTCTGCCCCATACAGTGGTGTCGGCACAATCACTCCTTCATATAATCTCCTCTTAGCATCCATTCCCAAATGTCTATTTCTCATTACAGTTTTTAATCCCTCAAGGCATTTACTTGCTTTTCTCAATCTACATTCTACCCCCACCTCCACTCCTCTTTTTCCTGCCACATTCGCACCCAAGTATCTAAGAATATCTATTTCCTCCAGTGTCTCTTCCTTGATACTCACTTCCAGTTTGCTACCACATTCTCCCTTTGTACATCTCATCGCCTTATTGTACCCACATTTATCTTCAACTTCCTTCTTTCGCATACCTTCCCAAACTCTGTTACTAACTTCCTCAATCCCTCCTCTGATCCTACCACAAGCGCAGCATTGTCAGCAAACAACATCTAGCTTATCTCCCACTTTTCTCCATTTTCTTTAACCATCTCCAATCCTCGACAAATTACCTTTGCATTTACCTCTCGCACCACCACATCCACGTATAAATTGAACAGCCAAGGTGACATAACACATCCCTGGCGAAGTCCCACCTTTACCTCAAACCACTCACTCTCTCCATTTCTAATTCTAACACAAGCTCTACTACTCTCGTAAAAACTCTTAACTGCTCTTAACAGCTTTCCTCCTATCCCATATATCTGCAATACCTCCCACAGTGCCTTCCTGTCTACCCTGTCATAAGCCTTTTCCGAATCCATAAAGGCCCAAAAAACATCCTTACCTTTTCCTAAAGATTTTTCACATATCTGCCATACCACAAAAAATCTTACCTACGCAACCCCTACCTGTCCTAAACCCACACTGTTCCTCACTAACTAGTCCCTCTGTTTCTCTCCTAATCCAATCTCAACCAAAACCTTCCCAACTA
>NC_134791.1:35678138-35683138 GCF_046742065.1 Oratosquilla oratoria | reverse complement strand
CACACACACACACACACACACATACACACACACATACACACACACATACACACACACACACACACACACACACACACACACACACACACACACACACACACACACACACACACACACACACACACACACATGTTGCCTTCTCTCAATATCCTTTACCCGCTCGCACGTCTCTTCGCCTGATCCGACTTCGCCAATCCATCCCTTCCCCCCCCCCTCCCCCACCTTGTCCACCTACTCTTTGCCTCCGCCCGCTGCGCTCTGCCCCGCTTTGCCCTCAATATATGTACCTTCGTATCTTACCTCGGGATCCCTTAAGATCTCCCTCAGTCCCCTTCTTCGCATTTTATTTTTATTTTCTTTCTTTAAGAAATATTTTTGTCTCCCAAGCCCCTTATACGATCTCAGTTCCTTCAGAGCAAAAAATAAATAAATAAATAAATAAAAAAGAAGTCTCATTTTTAAATTCTATTGTAAAATAGACCTTCCATACAGTATCTACCTTTATGAATATATTTTCTGTGTTATTAACATTTCCCGTTGGTTTGGATTAATAGTCTAAATTTCTTTCTCAGCTGACAATAGTCCCATAACGAGGTTGAAGAATAATGAATAGATAATTAGGTAAGTAAATAATTAAATATTTAAACAAAAAATCAATAGATAAATAGATTCCAATAAATATGTAAATATGCAAATAGATATACAGATAAATATAGATAAGTAAATAGATAACTAGATAAAATTAAATGAATAATTTAATTGTTTTGTTAATCAATATACTCGTATAGATACTGTAGAAATAGACAACTAGATAAAATTAAATGAATAATTTAATTGTTTGAAAGAAATAAACAAATAGAAAAATTTATTAATAAAATAATAAATAAATTTTGATGAATAGATACATGACTGAATCAATTGATAAATCCTTGTCAAGAAAAGAAGTCAGAATCTGGTGACATCAACAATAACAGAATCTCTTAAGTACATCATCGTGATGAAGAGAGTAATATGAGAGAGAGCGAGAGGGAAAGAGAGAGAGAGAGAGAGAGAGAGAGAGAGAGAGAGAGAAAGAGAGAGAGAGGGGGGGGGACCAACAAATAAAAAATCATTGGCAATAACAAACACGTAATACAAAATACAGTAATAAATCTTCGAACGATCGAAAAAAATGAACATATTTGGTAGCACGGGCGTAGAAGTAATGCTTACGTCATCACCTGATCACCTTCAACATTGTATTTGTTGAATTGAAACTAATTCAGATTAGTAACTATGGATCATTGTCACAAATGTATCATTACAGACTGTATTTAACCAGCGCTTCAATCCCAGTGGGACGGCGCTCACTGGCCCGAGCGTCGAATTGTGAGGCAAAATGAGATGCAATATGTTTGCTTGATGATGATACACCGTAATGAGCTCTTTATTAATGGCGGATGGATTAAATCGAAGCGTTAATTTTGTGTTACTGTGTGTTTGTCAAACGCCCTTTTTTTCCTCCCGTCAATAGGTGGGTAGCCGTTGTAAAAGGCCTTTGTGAAATGTGGCTGGGTTATTGGGTATTTGATATTGTCATTATTATCTTTGTTTTATTATTAGTACGAGATATTATCATTATTATTATCATCATCATTATTGTTATTACTATTATCATTACTGTTATTATTGTTATTATTATTATATTATTATCATTATTATCGTTATTGTTGTTGTTGTTAAATTGGATAGCCTCTGATGTTCTGGCGATCTATGTAGCTGATCGCTCAAAATTGTTCAATGTGGAACAGAAGTTTCCAAAATTCATCTGGGTACCATTATCTGTAGATTTCGAGGACATTTACCTGTTCTTCAGCTGGGTGGGAATAGTAATTATTCTGATAATCTGAGTTTATATGTTCATAATTACTGATGAAAAATGTAGTGCCATATTTGTCGATCACGTGAAAACCACAGTTGGAACAGATTTTTTTTTTTTTTTTTTTTTGCTCGAACTGTGGTTTTCACGTGATATATTCATAAGTTGAGTGACCTCACCGAGTGTGGTTTGTGATCTAATGTCCGTAACTGATGTGACCAGTCTGTTACTATGGGGTTCTTGTCCGTTTTTTGGAGGGAAGTATTAATTGATTCTGCTGTGTATTTAAAAGTGGTCTGAATTTTTCGATTAAAACAGCTTCTGCTATTTGTAGTCTGCGGTGATCATTTGTTCGGTAAATGATGGAAGTATTATTTCTCAAATCTGCTGCTTGTGGTCTTTTGTCATGTTGTGCTGTGTAGTGTGCAAAAATCCCACCGTTGTAACAGTGGTGGTAGAGTCTGTTTTCAAGAGAAGTTCTTGTGAACTCAATGTAAGTATTTTGAAGGGATGCACAATTCCTCGCCTGACACGTGTGTTTTATACACTACATTGTTTTCACCCTATTCTCTGGTGTTAGCTGTGTTGTTCTTAATAAGTGACGCAATTTTACTTGGTTTGTAAAAGCAAACCAAGTTTATTTCAATATTGTGGGCTGGGATAACTCCGTCATTAACTATTCTGTGAATAGCCGTTTCCTCCTCTTATAAAATATGTTGATAATATCGAAATTGCCATTTGCATCAGGGAAGCCATTGTTGGTTAAGAGTTCCTGATGCGTTCAAGTTCATTGTGAATGTCTTGCCAGATGCTGCAGTGTGTAATGGCTCTTTTGGCAAAAAGCAACAACATTTTTTTTTTTTTTTTTTTTTTTGTAATTGCTGCTGCATTCGTCCCTGGCGTTCATAACAGTCCCGTTATTACTTGGCCTTTGTGAAAACAAAGATTTTATTGTTGGTGTTTTTAATGTCAACGAGGACGTCTAGGAAAAGGAGTTTTGCATCTATGCTTGATTCCGTAGTAAAATGTAAGACGTTCTCTATAAATTTTTGATCAAATTAGCAAGTTCTTGTGGGGCATCAAAGGAAAGGAAGCAATCTTAGGTCTTCTTGTTTCTTCAAATACTCGTTCTTCGACTGCTCCCATATAAAAATTAGCAAACAGGACACCCAGGGGGGAACCCATAGCTACTCCATCAACTTGTTGGAACAAATCTCCTCGATGTGAGTAGAAGGGGACTTCTCTAGTACAGGCGAGAAGCAATTGTCGAAGGGTGTTCTCCTGAATGTTGAGGGGAGCCCTTCGTGAGTGGTATACTTTCTGAATGATAATGATATCGATGATTTCTTGAATAGGAACATATATAAAGAGATTGGTAACATCCATCGAAGCGATGTGGTTGATACTCTCTTGGGATTTCAGAATATCGTTGAAATCCGTAAAAGTGAATTTGAAGGAACTTCTGCCTAGAACAGACCTAAAACGAAGTAATGCAAGATGCACCACTGAATCGTGTGTTGTGAAAGTGTACAGATCGTACGTAGACTAGATTATGTAATTAGGTACTTGACCATGTACAGTTTTGTGCATATAAGTAGTTAAAAAGTTCACTCTGTTTTCCTTTGTAAACCAGTTTAGACGACTAAAATGGGACACATCAAGATGTGTGCTAGGTGTTCATTTTAGCACTACCCTGATAAGTTTGTTTTGGCAGATTTGTATTTTGTGTTTGAGGAGTTGAGGTAGATTTGGGTACCACGAACAACAACTATAATCAAACTAACATTGCACTAAGACAGAGGCCAATAGTTTGGTGAATTTGATATCTAGAAAACTGGAGATTCTGCACAACATTTTACTCTGCATTAACTTTAGTGATTACCTTATTTGCCATTGTGACATAACTCACGTTTTGGTCAAATTCCACTCCTAGATATCTAACACAATTTTTGGATGTGACATTGATTCCATTGCAGGTAACATTCAAATTTGAGCACTATTTTAACATGTAGTTTGTACCGAATGAAACAGACTCAGTTTTATCCATGTGAAGAGATAACTTATCAACAAGCCACTGACCAACAGATTCAAGTTCCAAACAGAGTACATTTTCAATAATGTTGACATTCTTATATTAATACATCAGCATTGAATCATCTACATACAATAAAAATTTGCAATTGACTCCAGACTCCATGTCGTTCACATATATGAAAAATGACAGTGATTCCAAGATGTTAGGTTACATTCATCAAATATGACAGTGTTGACGTCACAACCTGTTTTCTAGAGCACAAGTATGAGGAAAATAATTTAAAATATGTTTTGCCTAGGTCTATGACATTGAATTTACCCAGAAGAATGTCACTACTTACAGTATCAAATGCTTTTCGTTGGTCAAATAACACCATACCATAGTAGTTGGCTTTATCCAGCCCTGATCGAATATAGTCATGTTTCCGTTGAATATGACAATCTAAATCCAGACTGGAACTCATAGAGTAGGTTTGTTTTGCTGTAGATAAACATACAGATAATCTTTCTAGAATTTTTTACATGACACTGAGAATAGACACTGACCAGTAATTACCTTCCTCTGTTTTGCTTAATCTTTGGTAAAGAGGAACAACACGTGCTTGTAATCATCAGGGATCACACCTTGATCAAGTTGCGAATTTACAATGTGGGTGATTACATGTGCAATAGCATTGGCACTATCCTTGATGAGTGATGCTGGGCTTAAGTTAAACAAGTTGCTTTACACTTGTTGACATTCCTTAGAGCATTACGGATTTGTTGAACAATCACATTCTTGAACTTGTATGAGTCTGAAATTAAACTTTTAGATCTATCATATTCATGGCCGGTTTTAAGCCTATTTGACCGATTTGATCAAGTTGGGCCACAGCAGAAAACACTGTGACGGACCTCGTTTAAACTGTTGAGAAGACAATGATGCTGTAGGCCTCACAAAAATAAAACATGAATTACGAGGTTTAGTAGAGTCGAGGCCTCGCTACCAATTTTCTGATTGGTCTTCGCAATTCCTAGCACCGGCCCTGAATTTATATTCACGATCCTGTTTTACACCATATATATCACTTGCGTTGGGCATCTTTTCAACCAACTTGGGAGCCACAAT
>NC_134791.1:35655638-35670638 GCF_046742065.1 Oratosquilla oratoria | reverse complement strand
GGGGTGAGGTAGTATGTATGAGAAAAATTTGACGCAGCCCGAAGGGATTTTTCCCCGTCTTCTCCTTTTCTGCATGAGGGGACGGGGAGGGGGGTCGCCAATTAACTGAAGCGACCTTGATGTGGATGTGCTGTGTCTTGCGACACTGCTTCTGACCCAGGGTAGTGGACAAGATGTAGGGATGACCCGTCATCCTGGAGGTGCCAAGATAGATGGTCTTGGTTCATTGGCCATTTCTTAGATCTGGAGAATTTGATGGGCGTGGAGTGTGATAGGGCTGGAATGGGTGGGAGTGGTTTTTATGCTTTTGTTTTTTGGCTACCTCTCTTATAAGAGGGAAAAAAGCCTTTGGTATATGTATGGTTTATGTATGTAGAATTATAGATGGTCTTGGTTCATTGGGGTTTCTTAGATCTGGAAAATTTGATGGGCGCTTCCGCCTTCGGCATTTTGAGTCGAATCTTGCCATTTTTTTCTTTATTTTTAATAAGTTTATTCGTGGTCTTTTCTTGTGTACATTACTAATGTAATCTTCAGATTTTATTAGATTTTTATCTAATTTGAGACAAACGCTGTTGAATGTGATGGCTAATTTTGTATTGCAAAGCCTCTAAGCAAGGTTTTCTGTTTTCTTACTATTTCTTTTCCTTGAAGTCATTGTAACAACGACTCCGTAGACGTCCACTCTTTCTCGAATTCCAGCCGCTATCTGGTCTACGAGGTGGCTAGGTACGACAACCTTTCCTAAAATGTCGCGCTGATTCTAGCGGGTCTCGAGCCTCCTATCACTGTTCCTCTGGGAACCAAGACTACTGAAGAATGATATTCGGGATTCTCAGTCATAGTTGTTTATGCCGGTGTCACACTATGCGGCGGCGCCGGTTGAGGCCAGATGAGGGCTAAGTTCAGTTAGCTTAATAAAATCGCCTGGCGACATCAGCCAGAACCTGATACAAGGACACCACCATCTCAACTCCCCTCCCTCCCTCCCTGGTTCAAACACTCTTATAACCTTTTGAGTCTAATGACTCATAAGGGAGACATTGCTATGGCCAACAACTAGCCGCAACGGCAGAGCCGGAGAGTATGACATCGGCTGTACTCAAGTGTTGGGAGAATTATGTATCTCCTTTTTATTTTTTTATTTTCATTTTTATTTATTTATTTATATATTTATTTATTTATTTATTTATTTATTTAAAATTTCTTTGTCCTTTTCAAATAGTCACTGCTGTCCCCTGTGAAAACAGAGAAAATTGAAGAAGTGTTGAGTTTATGGTAATTTTTTTATACTCAAATGTCAAACTGAATTATTTTGACAGTTTTTCATCGTGTTTCTGAAGATATTGTCTATTTTTATCTGTATGAAGGATGTATGAGTGTTTTTTGAATTTGTGATTTTAGTCCCTTCTCATCCTTGTAAATTTATATATATATATATATATATATGTATATATATATATATATGTATATATATGTAAATGTACATATGTATATATATACATATATATATATGCATATATATACACACATACACACACACATATATATGCATATATATATATATGTATATATATAAATATATATATGTATATATACATATATATGCATATATATATATATATATATATATATATATATATATATATATTGATGTAAGTGGAGTAGGAAACACAGGAGTCTTAGTCTAGAGATTATTCCTGACTAGTTTGGCAGGTATGCTTTTTCAATGTATACTTGCGAAACTAGTCAGGAATAAACTCAAGACTAAGACTCCTGTGTTTCCTACTCCACTTACGTCAACCTGTCAGAATGTCTCATATATATATATATGTATATATATATATATATATATATATATATATATATATATGTATATAATTGTGTGCGCGCGCATGTGTGTATATATATATATATATATATATATATATATATATATATATATACATGTAACAACGGTTTTTTTTTCCCATGCATGGGAGGTAGCCAAAAACAAAGGCATAAAATCCACTCCCACCCATTCCATCTCCATATACTCCATTCCCATTCACCCCCCTCTTTCCCACTTATCTTGGGTCTTGGATGACTGGTCATCCCTGTATTTCACCCACTGCCCTAGATCAGAAGCAGTATATCATGACACAGCATATCCACAGCAAGGCCGCTTCATTTAATCGGCGACGCCCCCTCCTCCGTCCCCTCATGCATAAAGTGGGGAGAAATGCCTTAGGGCTGCGTCAAAATATTGTTCACACATACTCCCTCACCCCCCCATCCCCCACCCATTCCCTTTCATGCACCACAGTATCAACCGTACACAATCATTCTCCACTCACCCCTATCTTCTGTCTTCTCCCTTCCTTCCTCAACAGACATTCCCCTCTTTCCCAATGCCCCTTTTATCCCATCCATCCATCTCATCCTTGGTTGCCCCCCTCATGTTCACTCCTTCCACCTCTGCTTTCCACACCTCTTTTACTAATTTTTCTTCACTCATTCTTTCCATGTGTCCAAACCATCCCAATACTTTTTCATCAACCCTATCTCCCAACTCCCTTTCCATCCCCGCTCTCCTCCTCACCTCATTTCTCACTCTATCCAGCCTAGTAACCCCTATCATACATCTCAGGCATTTCATCTCAAAACACGTTTAGATTCTCCCTTTTTTCCTCTCTAACGTTCCCTGTTTCTGCCTCATGATATAGGTGGCAATAAAAGAATCAGAGATAATTTGAAACGTGTATTGAGCCACCATAAACAATATACACTGGAATAATGTAATAGGGTGTTTATACGAGAAAGGTTAATTTACGACTGGCAAGCCACGCCACCAAGCTCAGATTTTGCGGGAAACAGTCGTGCGTTGGGATGAACGCTTGGTTCCCTCAACACACTCGTATACAAAGTTGCAAATCTTATAACAACAGATAATACAATAAATAATTAAATTAATGTCCAACAACACCCATACCAATCTTTTTCTCATTACACTTTTTAATTCCCCAAGGCATTTACTTGCTTCTCTCAATCTACATTCCCTTTCCAGCCACATTCGCACCCAAGTATCTAAAGCTACCCACTTCCTCCAGTCTCTCTCCCTTAACACTCAATTCCAGGTAACCAGGAGAAGAGTAGGAACAGATTTGGATGAACATTTTCTAAAGGGAGAGAGTGGGGGAATATCATCTCATTTTCTGGTGTAAGTTAAGTTGAGAGTGGAGGATAGATGGAGAAAGAGGAAGGTGCTTAGAGTAAACTGCTTAAATGAAAAAGAAAAGGAATACAAGAAGCTGAGAGAGGAGTGGGAGGGAGTGAAAGATAGTTTAGAACTAGGAGTGGAGGAATGGGGATGGTTCAAGGAGGGCGGGAATAAATAGAAAAGGTAGTGGTTGGTGGGATGAGGAAGCAAAGAAAGTCGTAGAAGAGAAACGAGTTTTCACAAATTGGTCACAAAACGGGACGAGATAATCATATGAGAGGTACAAAGAAAAGAGAAGTAAAGCATAAGATAAAGGAAAAAAAGAGGAGAGGAAATGTGAAATGGGGTAAGAGCACGTTAGAAAATTTTGAAAGAAACAAAAAGAAGTTTTGGAAAAAAAAAAGATAAGAGAGGAAGAGAAGGCGAATCAAGTAGAGAAGAAAAAGTAAAAGGTGCAGATGGAGAGATGATAATGGAAGAGAAGGCAGTGAGAGGAAAATGGGCAGAGTATTTTAGTGAATTGCTAAATGTGAAGGAGGATAGGGAGGGAAAGGTAGTTGCAGTGGGAAGCGCTAAGAAAATGACAGTGATGAATGAGGAAAATGGAGAAGAAATAAGGAAAGATGAGGTGAAAGCAGTTTTTAAAATGAGAGCAGGTAAGGCATCTAGGTTGGGTGGGTGTCATGCGGAGTGTCTAAGAAAAGGAGGTACAATGATGGTGGACTGGCTGGTGAGGTTGTTTAATGTTTGTCTAAAAGAGGGTATAGTGCCGGAGGACTGGAGGAGTGTATGTATAGTTCCATTTTACAAAGCAAAGGGGGACAAGTAATTGATGGGGAACTGTGTGAGTTTAGGACAGGTAGGGGCTGCGTGGATCACATTTTTGTGGTAAGGCAGATATGTGAGAAAGCTTTAGGAAAAGGTAAGTTTTTTTTTTTTTTTTTTCCTTTATGGATTTGAGAAAGGCTTATGACAAGGTAGACAGGAAGGCACTGTGGGGGTATTGCAGATATATGGGATAGGAAGGCTGTTAAGAGCAGTCAAGATTTTTTACGAGAGTAGTAGAGCATGTGTCAGGATTAAAAATGGAGAGTGAGTGGTTTGAGGTAAAGGTGGGACTTCGCTAGGGATGTGTTATGTCGCCTTGGCTGTTCAATTTATATATGGATAGGGTGGTGCGAGAGGTAAACGAAAGGGTGGTGGGCCGGGGATTGGAAATGGTTGAAGAAAATGGAGAAAATGGGAGATTAGCTAGTTGTTGTTTGCTAGTGACGGGGTTTGGGGAGATGTGCGAAAGAAACTAAAGATAAATATGGGTAAAAGTAAGGTGATGAAATGTACAAGGGGAGAATATGGCAGCAAATTGGAATATATAATATACACAGACACACACACACACACACACACACACACACACACACACACACACACACACACACACGCGCGCGCGCGCTCACACATTATATATATATATATATATATATATATATATATATATATATATGTATGGTATATGTATATTATATCTATATGTATAAGTATGTGTAGTATATATATATATATATATATATATATATATATGTATATATATATATATATATATATGTACAGTATATGTATATTATATTTATATGTATAAGTATGTGTGTAATATATTATATATATATATATATATATATATATATATATATACATATATGTATATATATATGTATATATATGTATATATATGTATATATATGTATATATATGTATATATATGTATATATATGTATATATATATATGTGTGTATATATTTGTGTATATTTATGTGTATATATATGTGTGTATATATGTATATATATATGTATATATTTATATGTATATATTTATATGTATATATATATGTATATATATACAGTATATATATATATATATATATGTTTGTGTGTGTATATGTATGTATATATATATGTATATATATATATGTATATATATATATGTATATATATATATATATATATATATATATATATATAATTTTCTTTAATACTAAAGGCCTTTTTCCCTTTTATAAGGGGCTAACCGACTCAAAATATACATTATGCACAGTTAAATTAATTACAAATAATAAATAAAACACCCAAATAATCTTATTAATCGATTTGTGTACTGTTACCAATGCCAAGCAGCCGAGGACCGAAGCCAAGGTGACGTGAGGGGAATTATGACGTCACACATTCCTGTCACAGTCGTTTTCAATGCGTTCCGTTCGCGAGATTTGGATATTCCGCGAAATTGGAAACGCGTATCCTAAAATCGCGGGTCAATTAACCCGTAAAATCTCCATTGATAGGTATGGAATGATAATGTCATAAGAATGCTGTTATTTTATTATTTGTTCTATTTATTTAATTTTATTTTACTCTGGTCAAATGGCTTTCACAAAGGGTTTCCATGGAAACGAATAAAATCGCTTGAAGACAGCTGGAATAAAAGGAAAAAGTGCCACGCTGTACGGAAGGAGGGTAAGCTAGGAGGGTCTCGTGGCCCGTCGAACGTTTCATTCTTCTTACAACACCAAGGGCACGAGTTCGATCCCCAACACACAAAGCAAAGATAGCTGCGTCTCGCTTCTCTGATACATTATTTTTTTTTTACGTTCGATCTACTTTCAATTATAATGAAGAACGGGGCCAGTACATAAATATATCTAGAAAGTTTATACTTAATTAGTGCTTATATAAGGAGACAGTTGCTGTTAAAATTAAATATAACCAATGAGAATTTAAGTAATAAAAAAGGAATATATACAGCCATCCTTCCTTCACCCATCACCCATACATTACCTATTTATTGTTCCTTTTATTGCGCTGCGTTCAATGAATGAATAAATAAAGTAAGTAGATAAGGTAAATCAACAAATAAGATAAAGATAAATAAAACCAAATTTCTACGAAGAAAACAAGTAGATTAGATAAAATAAAGACAAAACTAAGTTTCTTGGTTCCGTGTATAAGGAGAAACGAACTGCGTCAATACGGGGGGAGGGGGGATCCTGCATTGCTTGCACTTCCTGCCTCGCCTCTGGCATCGATCTCGGTTCGAGTCCCCATGGAGTGCAACCGACAACGAGACGGAAGCCTCCCACCCCTTCCGCCGTGTGAAGGGCTTCCGCCCGCTGCCGCGATGATCGACTGCACCGTCGCAAAGTTCCTGGACGGTTGTCAGGGCGTTAGGTTAACCGGGGATTGACTTGATGAGAGCCTTAGATATTCGGTTAGTGGTTTAATCATGATGGTTATTTTAGGGATTTTGGTCTGGTGAGTGATTGGTGATTTTATTCCAGTGAGGGAAACACACACATGCGCGCACACACACACACACACACACACACACACACACACACACACACACACACACACTCACACTCACACTCACACTTACACTTACACTTAGGCTACTTGCTGGTGCACTGGTCAGTTCCAAGTGCGAGGCGTGCTCCTGGCATGAAATGCTTTCACTGATACTACGTGTTACTGTACTCTGAGCTCTCATCCGGAAGGTTAATAGCTGTCGGTCATGACTCCAGTACGTGATCCAAGATCATGGTGAATCACGCACGCGCACACACACACACACACACACACACACACACACACACACACACACACACACACACACACACACACACACACACACACGCACACACACACACACGCACACACACACACAAATGGAGGATATGCATTTTAGATTTCACGGTACAATGCTGCTTAATTAATCATTTTCACCCAGTAGTCCACATGTTCAGTTTGTACCCAAAGATCCACTCTCCATCTCGTGTCTAAAGAATGTCCTGCTGAAAATATTACATATTACAACAGTAAAGTCGTATTTTATTGTAGTAATAGAGTAATTCCATTAACGTTTAAGCATATGGCTAATAGTAACAAGTCGTAATAGAAATAGTATTCGTATTTCGTCAGTGATAATCAGCGAATCTAAGGAATATGAAGAATGTGGCACCGAAAAAGGTGACAAAAGAGAGATTTAAAGATGAAAGTAAAACTTATAAGTGATCAGCCTTGTGAGTAGAAACTAGTCTTTACTAATATTAAAAAAAAGAATGCTATGTAACTCTCGTCCAAAGGGGTGTTATTGAGTCCATAAGATATTGTTTGCGTAAGAGGGGGTTCACCCGGTCTAACGGTATGTCGAACGCGGTTCGACAGACACGTGTTTAAAGTGATATGTGAACGTGTGAACGGGGTACTTGGTGTTTAACCAACGTGTTCGACAACCAGATACCCCGTTCACACGTTCACACTTCACTTTAAACACGTGTCTGTCGGGTAAACCCCGTCTAAATCTTTGGCCGGGGTCAAAATGCCCAGCGCTGCCGTTGCGGCTTGTCGGCCAAAGCAATGTCTCCCTTACGGGTCATCAGACACGAAAGGGTATGAGAGTATTTGAACCAGAGGAGGGGAGATGGTGGTCGTCGTTGCATCAAGTTCTGGCTGATGTCGCCAGGCGATTTTATTAAGTTAACTGAACTTACCCATCATCTGACCGCATCCGATGCCGCCGCATAGTGTGACACCAGTATTACGCAGTCAATACTCCGCAAGGGGCGTAGTAGATTAAGTGGAGTTAGACAAATAAAAACAAGGGAATAGATAAATAAGTAAACGAATAGATAGACAAATAAACGAATAGACGAATAGATAAATAAGTAAATAAATAAACGATAAAAGAAAATAAGATTCCAAAATAGGCGTGAAAGTGGGAAGAGAATTTGGATTTGGTGTCATCGAGTCTCTTTTAAAGTGCCATCTGCGAGGCGTGAGATTCGTGTACCTCTCACTCACTCACTCACTCAGATGGTTCTCGGGTAATCACGATCTCACAAGTCACAGGCCCCTTCAAGAGTTCGAGGAGGAAGAGGAGGAGGAGGAAGAAGAGGAGGGGGAGTCTGTAATTTATTAGTTTCTTTCGAGATGCCTCGAAGAGAGTTTGCGAACGTAGCGGTGTGAGTTTGCGAAGATTGCACTGTTTGGTTTTTATCTTATTGGTCTTATTTATCTATATATTCTATATTATTCTTATCTATCTTATTTGTTAGTTTATTTTTGTTTTATTTATTCACTAATTTATTGATTTCATCATCATTAATATTTTGTCTTATTTTGTTAAATATTTATCTATTAGTTTATTTAGCTATTTATGTATTTATGTATTTATTCATTATTATTATTATTATTTTGTTTTATTTTAAATATTTATCTATTTTCTTGTTAACTTATTTAGCTATTTATGTTTTTATGTTTTTATTTTTTATTTTTGGAGGGATTTGGAAATATGGCGGAAAGTCTTCACCCAGTATCCCTGTTGGGAGACGACTTTTTATTTTATTTTTATTTTTCTGTCGCCAGGCGATTTTATTCATCTCCGTGGTACCTAACCACTTCGGTAGCGATAACTTTTATGTTGATACATGACGAGATTGTCCACAAGGATAGAAGCGCTAGTAAATTACAGTCCATTGTGTAAACATTGGTGTTCCGTAGTAAAGCAATTAATGAAGTCTAGCCTAGAATCTTTGTAGTAAATTGTGTATAATGTTCAGTATTCTGTATTCTTGGTGAACAAAGAAACAGATAGCCAAGTAGATAGATATACGCACACGAAAACACACACACACACACACACACACACACACACACACACACACACACACACACACACACACACACACACACACACGGACAACCAGAGCAACACCAAATTTTGAAAAATTCCACAAATTTTACATTTTGAGCCTTTGAATGACTGGAAAATGAAGTATAGAAGAAGGAAGGCTCGTCTTTCATGTACTCGAAGGAGAATGAAAGTTAAGAAGAAAGAGAGGAGGAGACAGGTGTTTCAGCATCTGTCTTATTTTCCAGAAGGACAATCGAGGATTTGAGGAGCCGGCGAGTTGCAGAAGACTCAGGGGGATGAAGATAGTGTCGCTGAGGATTTGGAAAACAAAATAAATCTCCGATGTGGGGGGGGGGGGGGGCTTAAAGATTTTTTTTTTTTTTTGGGGGGGGAGGTCGGGTGTGCTGAGCTGTTACTTGTGTCAGCAAAGTTTTTTTTTTTTTTTTGGGTCGCTATTTGGCTTGGTCTTTTTTTTTTAGGGGGGGGGGAGGTTGCCATTAGTCTTGCTTAGCAATCGGGTAGAGACGGTATTTATTTTCATTTATTTATTTACTTGATTTACTTGTTGATCATCTGTTTGGTAGGGGCTCGCTACTAAGGAATATCTTAAATACAAATGCAAAGAAAATCCGAAATTTGCTAATAGAATCTAACATGTTTCCTTTTTTAGATATTTATGGTTTAGTTTTGTTATAGAAAGAACTAACTGCCAGAAACCAACTCGTGAGGAAATATTAAAAATCTTCTAATGATAAATAAAAATAAAATAAAAAGATAACTAACAATAAATCAGAAATTCTACAATCATCCCCAGTTTCAATTTATTGTTTTTTTTTTCTTCGTTAATTTTCTTCGTTATCTGCACTTCCTTCGTTACTTCCACAATACTTCTTCCATCCTTGTTTACTTCTCAATCTCGCTCTTCTTGTGCTAGAATTCCCTCCACTTTTTCTTCTATTTTTCAATATTTTTTGTTAATTTGATATTCCCTCTTTTTATCTTGTTTTGTTTTATTTTATTTTATTTAATTTTTTGTACTCTCTTCTGCTTTCCTTGTCATATTGTTTCTCTTCCTTTTCAGCTTCTTTGATCTCCGTTTTCCAGATCCTCCTCCTACTCCTCCTCCTCCTCCTCCTCCTCCTCCTCCTCCTCCTCCTCCTCCTCCTCATTCGCGCTCATCCTTTGCCAGTACCGTGGCAAAACAGTGAAACGGTTGCTGGTGTCGCTTCCCCTGTGCTCGTGGCCCCTCCCCTTCTCCCTCCTCCTCCTCCTCCTCCTCCTCCTCCTCCTCCTCCTCCTCCTCCTCCTCCTCCTCCTCCTCCTCCCTTACTCTCCCTCCTCCTCCCTCCTCCTCCTCATCTTCCTCCTCCCTTACTCTCCCATCCTCCTACCTCCTCCTCCTCCTCATCATCATCATCATCCTCCTCCTCCTCCTCCTCATCATCATCCTCCCGTACTCTCCCATCCCCCTCCCTCCTTTCCTCCTCATCTTCCTCTTCCCTTACTCTTCCCTCCTCCCTTACTCTCCCTCCTCCTCCTCATCTTCCCCTTACTCTCCCATCCCTCTGCCTCCTCCTCACGGAGAGTGACCAAAATGATACCAAGGCTGAGAAATCTGCCGTATGAAGAAAGACTCAAAAATCTAAACTTATTCTCCTCTCAAAAAGAAAAATGCGAGGAGACTTGATTGAGGTTTTTAAAATGTTCAAAGGCTTTGACAACATTAATGTCAAAGATTACTTCTTATTAGACCAATCAAATACAAGAAGACGCCACGATTTCAAAGTAATTGGCAAAAGATTCTCTACGAACGTAAGTAAACACTTCTTCTTTAACCGGGTTGTTAACGTGTGGAATTCGCTACCTTCCACTGTTGTTGAAAGTAACACGATAACAACATTTAAAAATCGCTTAGATAAATACTTGGAATCTAATCCGCAAATGAAATATTATCCTTTGCAATAAATGATATGACAACCAGACATTTAATCGCAATTGGATTAATTGGATAGGATAGTGATAGCAGTAGTGTTAGTTCCTCTTCTATCGCCTAGTTGCCCTGTTTCCTTAACTGTAATGTAGTTTAGTTAACACAAACAGCCTCGTTAGGGCCAGTAGGCCTGCTGTTGTTTGTTCTTCCTTTGTGTTCCTTTGTGTTCCTCCTCTTCCTCTTCCTTCTCATCCTCCTCCTCCTCCAACTCCTCCTCCTCCTCCTCATGTTCCTCCTCCCTTGCTCTCTCATCCCCCTCCCTCCTCCTCCTCATCTTCCTCCTCCCTTACTCTCCCACCCCCCTCCCTCCTCCTCCCTCCTCATCTACCTCCTCCCTTACTCTCCCATCCTCCTGTCTTCTCCTCCTCCTCGTCCTCATCTTCCTCCTCCCTCCTCCTCCTCTCCCCTCCTCCCCCCTCCTCCTCCCTCCTCCTCCTCATCCCCCTCCTCCCCCTCAACTTCCTCCTCCCGTACTCTCCCATCCTCCTCCCTCCTCCTTCTTCCTCCTCCCTCCTCATCTTCCTCCTTCCCCTCATCTTCCTCCTCCCCCTCATCTTCCTGCTACCGTACTCTCCCATCCCCCTCCCTCCTCCTTCATCTTCCTCCTCCCTCATCTTCCTCCTCCCTTACTCTCCCATCCCCCTCCCTCCTCCTCCCTCCTCCTCATCTTCCTCCTCCTCCTCCCTCCTCATCTTCCTCCTCCCTTACTCTCCCATCCTCCTGCCTCCTCCTCCCTCCTCATCTTCCTCCTCCCATGCTCTCCCATCCTCCTGCCTTCTCTTCCTCCTCATCTTCCTCCTTTCTTACTCTCCCACCCCCTCCCTCCTCCTGCTTCCTCCTCCTCCTCCTCCTTCTCCTCCTCATCTTCCTCCCTTACTCTTTCATCCCCCTCCCTCCTCCTCCGTCCTCCTCCCTCCACATCCTCCTCCCTTACTCTCCCATCCTCCTGCCTCCTCCTCCCTCCTCATCTTCCTCCTCCCTCCTCATCTTCCTCCTCCCATGCTCTCCCATCCTCCTGCCTTTTCTTCCTCCTCATCTTCCTCCTTTCTTACTCTCCCACCCTCCTCCTCCCTCCTCTTCCTCCTCCCTCCTCCTCCTCCTCCCTCCTCCTCCCTCCTCCTCCTCCTCCTCCTCCTCCCTCCTCCTCCTCCTCCTCCTTCTCCTCCTCCTCCTCCTCCTCCTCCTCCCTCCTCATCTTTCTCCTCCCTTACTCTCCCATCCTCCTCCTTCTTCCTCCCTCCACATCTTCCTCCTCCCTTACTCTCCCATCCTCCTGCCTCCTACTCCCTCCTCATCTTCCTCCTCCCATGCTCTCCCATCCTCCTGCATTCTCTTCCTCCTCATCTTACTCCTTTCTTACTCTCCCACCCCCATCCCTCCTCCTCCTCCTCCTGCCTCCTCCTCCCTCCTCATCTTCCTCCTCCCATGCTCTCCCATCCTCCTACCTCCTCATCCCTCCTTCCTTTACTCTCCCATCCTCCTGCCTCCTCCTCCTCCCTCCTCATCTTCCTCCTCCCATGCTCTCCCATTCTCAGGCCTTCTCTTCCTCCTCATCTTCCTCTTTTCTTACTCTCCCATCCCCCTCCCTCCTCCTCCTCCCTCCTCCTCCTCCCTCCTCCTCCTCCCTCCTCCTCCTCCCTCCTCCTCCTCCCTCCTCCTCCTTTTCCTCCTTTCTTACTCTCCCTCCCCTCTCCCTCCTCCCTCCTCCTCCTCCTCCTCCTCCCTCCTCCTCCTCCCTCCTCATCTTCCTCCTCCCCTACTCTCCCATCCCCCTCCCTCCTTCTCCCTCCACATCTTCCTCCTCCCTTACTCTCCCATCCTCCTGCCTCCTCCTCCCTCCTCATCTTCCTCCTCCCTTACTCTCCCATCCTCCTGCCTCCTCCTCCCATGCTCTCCCATCCTCCTACCTCCTCCTCTCTCCTCATCTTCCTCCTCCCTTACTCTCACATCCTCATGCCTCCTCCTCCCTCATCTTCCTCCTCCCATGCTCTCCCATCCTCCTGCCTTCTCTTCCTCCTCACCTTCCTCCTTTCTTACTCTCCCTCCTTTCTTACTCTCCCACCCCCTCCCTCCTCCTCATCCCTCCTCTTCCTCCTCCCCATCCTCCTCCTCCCTCCTCATCTTCCTCCTCCCTTTCTCTCCCATCCCCCTCCCTCCTCCTCCCTCCACATCTTCCTCCTCCCTTACTCTTCCATCCTCCTGCCTCCTCCTCCCTCCTCATCTTCTCCTCCCATGCTCTCCCATCCTCCTGCCTTCTCTTCCTCCTCATCTTCCTCCTTACTCTCCCACCCCCTCCCTCCTCCTCCTCCTCATCTTCCTCATTTCTTACTTCCCACCCCTTTCCCTCCTCCTCCCTCTTCCTCCTCCTCCTCCTCCTCCCTCCTCCTCCTCCTCCTCCTCCTCCCTCCTCCTCCTCCTCCCTCCTCATCTTTTTCCTCCCTTATTCTGCCATCACCCTCCCTCCTCCCTCCACATCTTCCTCCTCCCTTACTCTCCCATCCTCCTGCCTCCTCCTCCCTCCTCATCTTCCTCCTCCCTTACTCTCCCATCCTCCTGCCTCCTCCTCCCATGCTCTCCCATCCTCCTACCTCCTCCTCTCTCCTCATCTTCCTCCTCCCTTACTCTCACATCCTCATGCCTCCTCCTCCCTCATCTTCCTCCTCCCATGCTCTCCCATCCTCCTGCCTTCTCTTCCTCCTCACCTTCCTCCTTTCTTACTCTCCCTCCTTTCTTACTCTCCCACCCCCTCCCTCCTCCTCATCCCTCCTCTTCCTCCTCCTCCTCCTCCCTCCTCATCTTCCTCCTCCCTTACTCTCCCATCCCCCTCCCTCCTTCTCCCTCCACATCTTCCTCCGCCCTTACTCTCCCATCCTCCTGCCTCCTCCTCCCTCCTCATCTTCTCCTCCCATGCTCTCCCATCCTCCTGCCTTCTCTTCCTCCTCATCTTCCTCCTTACTCTCCCACCCCCTCCCTCCTCCTCCTCCTCATCTTCCTCATTTCTTACTTCCCACCCCTTTCCCTCCTCCTCCCTCTTTCCTCCTCCTCCTCCTCCTCCCTTCCTCCCTCTTACTCCTCCTCCTCCCTCCTCCTCCTCCTCCCTCCTCATCTTTTTCCTCCTTATTCTGCCATCACCCTCCCTCCTCCCACCACAACTTACTCCTCCCTCCACATCTTCCTCCTCCCTTACTCTCCCATCCTCCTGCCTCCTCCTCCCTCCTCATCTTCCTCCTCCCATGCTCTCCCATCCTCCTGCCTTCTCTTCCTCCTCATCTTCCTCCTTTCTTACCCACCCACCACCCCCCTCCCTCCCTCCTCCTCCTTCCTTACTCTTTCATCCCCCTCCCCCCCTCCCTCCTCCTCCCATCCTCCTGCCTCCTCCTCCCTCCTCATCTTCCTCCTCCCCTACTCTCCCATCGTCGTGCCTCCTCCTTCTCCTTCTCCCTCGTCCTCCTCCTCCTCCCTCCTCCTCCCTTTCTCTCCCATCCCCTCCCTCCTCCTCCTCCTACTCCTACTCCTCCTCCTCCTCCTCCTCCTCCTCCTCCTCCTTCTCTCATCCTCCTGTCTCCTCCTCCTTCTCCTCCTCCTTCTTCTCCCTCCTCCTTTTCTTTCCCATCCCCCTCCCTCCTCCTCCTTCCTCCTCATCTTCCTCCTCCCTTATTCTCCCATCCTCCTGCCTCCTCCTCCTGCCTCCTCCTCCTTCTCCTCCTCCTTCTCCTCCTCCTTCTCCTCTTTCTCCTCCTCCTTCTCCTCCTCCTTCTCCTCTTTCTCCTCCTCCTCCTCCTCCTTCTCCCCCTCCTCCTCCTCCTCCTTCTCCCCCTCCTCCTCTTTCTCCCCCTCCTCCTCCTCCTCCTCCTTCCTCCTCCTCCTCCTTCCTCCTCCTCCTCCTTCCTCCTCCTTCTCCTCTCTCCTCCTCCCTTACTCTCCCATCTTCCTCCCTTACTCTCCCATTTCCCTCCCTCCTCCCGCTCCCTTCTCTTCCCCCTCTTCCTCCTCCTTCGCCTACATCCTCCCTCTTTCCTTTTCCTCCTCTCTCCTCCTACCTATTCCTCCACCGTACTCCTCCTACACCCTCCTTCTCCCTTCCTTCTTCTTCCTCCTCCCTCCTCCTCTTACACCCTCTTCCCTCCC
>NC_134791.1:35625638-35648138 GCF_046742065.1 Oratosquilla oratoria | reverse complement strand
AATTAAAGTCGAAATATAGATAGGAATGAAATGGGAGTAGAGGGACAGACCAGAGATAGAAATAGAAATAGACGTATAGAAATGAAAATAGAAATGCCCCACCGATGCTGCAAAACGTCAACTAATGCATTTCACACAAAAAGACGCTGGTAAATCAATAGCCGAGTTCAACATGCCTCACAACTCTTTGTTTTACAGTAGTGAACACCAAAATACATTTATCTACGCTTTGTTGTCGTCTCTATGGGCCGCCTTTCTTTCGGGCTTTTTACTTTCCTTTCACCACTCACAATTTTAGTCAGAATGCCCCTCTGCTTCTGATCATCCGATTTAGTCAAGTTCCATTTAGTATATGTATAGGAGAGGGGGAATTAAACGGAGCTTAATTTTTCTTTCTTTTCTTCCCGAATATTACTACATTTGGCTCTCTTAAGGTACACCAAGGGATTCCGTCGGGAATCCTCAATTTAGGTACTAGGTCAGTTCTGCAATGACGTCATTATTTCTTTAGTCCAATTATCTTTAATGTTATATCTAAGAACCACCCTTTCTCCAATCAGAACAGCTGTTACAAACCCCGCATGCAATACTGCTTACTCAAGCAATCTGGAATTCAATGCACACTGACTTAGTTTACATATTGTTACATCAGCATAAAAATGAACATTATACAGCAATGAAATCGGGTCCCCGGCGACTTGTTTGTAAACATTAGACAGCGAACTTGTGCCACTTCCTTCGCCTACGAACTGTTGTTTACCAATCACCCAACACATACAAATGAAATTCTTGCCACCTACCCCTATATCTACCTCATTTTCTACCTATATCTATGATCCTCATCTACGAGCCTCTTACGCGCATACGAAAGCAGTGGTCATAATATGACTGGAATTGTTCAGGAGAAGACGCCGAGATCCTGCAAGATCTTAACAAATTGTTCATATGGTCAGTGAAATGGCAAGTGGGCTTCAGAATCTCAAAGCACAGTATGTTAAACGTAGGTTTACACTACCCAGAAAGCAGGTACACCTTAGACAACACATTTTTAGAGAAAACTGAGTGTGAGAGACACTTGGGAGTTCTAGTGAGTCCTGACTTTAAATCTAGAAAACTGTGCATTAACACCAGGAATAGAGTTAACAGAGCGTTAGATTTCATTGCTAGGACGATTACGAATAAAAGTGCAGAGGTAGTTATCAAACTCTATCTAGCGTTAGACCCATCCTTGACTGTGCGGTACAATTTTGGTCTCCGTCCTATAAAAACATCATTTTACTATAATCAGTACAGAGGAGAATGGCCAAAATAATACATGGGCTCAAAAATTTACCTTACGAGGAGAGGCTTAGGCATCTTAACCTACAGTCTCTGGAAAGACGCAGAGTGCGGGGTGATCTAATAGAGGTGTTCAAGTGGATTAAAGACTTTAACAAGGGTGACGCAACCAAGGTCATCATATTAAGACAGCAGGGTAGGACTCGCAGTAATGGATTTGAATTGGAGAATTTTAAATTTAAGAAGGAAATAGGCAAGAATTGGTTTACCAATAGAGTGGTCAACGAATGGCATAGACTTAGTAACCATGTAGTGAGCGCTGAAACTACCATTTGTTTTAAAAGGTTACGCAACTTTATGGATGGGGACGATAGGTGTTAATGGACATGGAACTGCCTAGTGTTGGCCATATGGTCTTTTGCAGTATCCACCATTCTTATGTTCTAATGTTCTTATGATACTACATACGACAAGACACCAAATAATTCATAACATAGAGGATGACACATGAAATTATTATTCATGTATAATTTGCTAATTGTGTTCATGTAAGAGTCTAAGGCTGGGAATATTGATTGATTAGGATTTTATAATTTTAAGAATACTTATGTTAACGTTTAAAAGGAGAAAGAAATGATTTAGAGTTCAATTGAACGAATTCAAAGCATTGAAAAAAGTTACAGGTATGTGTAGAGGGTATGTATGTACATGTATGTACTTTTTTTAATTTTTGTGTATGCTTATATATTTACATTATATTGTATATATTTATGTAATATTTGTATTTATATAATATACAAAAGATTACAAAGGCGGAGCATGCCGACAGGAGACCTTTTGATCCATATCTAGGTCGGATGCAAAAAAAAAAAAAATAGATAAAAAATAATAATAATATTATTAATAAAATAATAAATAAAAATTATAATAATGTCAATAACAAATAAAATACATATATAAATGCATAGGTATAGTTAGAATAATAAACAAACAGGTAAATAGTAAATAATAAATTGACATATAACTAATGATAAATGAAAATCAGACAGACAAATGATAACAAAACAAAAATAATATAAGATAAATTATAATCATTACAGCATCTTACTTAGGTGTTTATCTAAATGATTCTTAAAGCTTCGAACTGAACTACATTGGACTATCTGTGCAGGAAGTTTATTCCATTCATTAACTACACGGTTGGCAAAGTTGTTTCTACCTACTTCCAAGTTGAATCTATTTCCGGACAGTTTGAGACCATTGTTTCTTGTCTGATTCTCATTCAATGTGAAAATTTGGTCACTTTTGATGATGTCAATTCCCTTTAAAATCTTAAAGACCTGTATCAAGTCACCTCTGAGTCTACGCTTTTTTAGGGAAAACAGATTCATGTGCTTAAGTCGATTTTCGTATGATTTATTTTTGATATTTGGAATCAGTTTTGTGGCTCGCCGTTGTACTTTTTCCAGTCTGTCAATGTCTTTAATGAGATTCGGTGACCATACGGAAACAGCATATTCCAAATGTGGACGAACTAACGATTTATATAGCTTGTTAATGAGTGATGGACTTTTGAAATCAAAAGATCGCGCAATCAGTCCCAGAAATTTATTTGCTTTCTCAGAGGCTAAAATACATTGCTTGGATGATTTGAGGTCGTTACTGATAATTACGCCGAGATCTTTTTCACTATCCACTTTTGTTAACGAATTTCCAAATAACTTGTAATCGTACTTACTGTTATTTTTACCTATGTGCATTACCTTGCATTTACTTGTGTTAAATTTCATTAGCCACTTTTCAGACCATTGCTGTAATTGATCTAAATCTTCTTGAATATCTAATTGGTTTGAGTGATCATTTGCCACTCCGCACAGTTTTGTATCATCAGCAAATTTGGAAACAGTAGATTTTAGTCCATGGTCTATATCATTTATATATACTATGAATAGAAGTGGCCCAAGAACGGAACCCTGAGGAACTCCACTTGCAATACTTTTCCATCCAGAAGTTTTTCCATTTAAAACAACTCTGTTTTCGACCATTCAACCAATTACTAGTCTTACCTAATAGGCTACCACTTATTCCATGCAAAGCTAGTTTAGTAAGTAGTCTTTCGTGTGGGACGGTATCAAAAGCTTTTGCAAAGTCTAGATATATTAAATCTATATTCTTTTGTCATAATTCGAGATAACTGTGTTGTAGAATTCGAGTAAGTTAGTCACGCAAGAACGTTTCCGTCTGAAACCATGCTGGCTATCATTTATCAAACGGTTACTTTCTAAATGATGTTCGATAGCATCTCTGATGATAGTTTCATTATTTTTCCTACGATTGAAGTCAAACTTATAGGCCTATAGTTATTTGGTTTCTTTTTGTCACCTTTTTTGAATATGGGAGTAACGTTAGCTAGCTTCCATTCTCTTGGGACATCTCCGGATATGATGGATTTCTTGAAAATAATTTCTAATGGAACAACAATCTCATTTTTCATTTCCTTTAAGATTCTTGGATGCCAACCGTCAGGCCCTGGTGTTTTATTAACTTTGAGTTTGTCTATACACCTTTTAATTTTTTTCTTTTGTTATATATTTGTGTGTGTGTGTGTGTGTGTATGTGTGTGTCTATATGTATGTTTTTATATCCCAATTGTGGTACTGGCCGTTTTGCAGCAAGCATGAAAAAGGGGGATTTCTGACTCAGACCTTTGTTCGTGCGGTCAAGTACCAAACCCCAAGAACACAGCCTGAATGAATGTAACGTGACAAGACCTCTCTGTCCCTTAATAGTGTTACACAGCTCGAAACTAGTGACCTACCCCACCAACTGTTTTTTTTTAGACAACTTAACCTGTTGACATACGAAATAACAATAATGATGATAATAGTAATAGATAATAATAATAATAATAATATGATAATATCCCATTTGTTATTGAACACATGTTTAACGTTGTATTGCATTTCGGCGTGAACATAGCAATGTGTTCATAAAGTAAATTATTTTCCCACTGTCAGATAGGTCATCCAAGTGTAGGAAATGAACACAGGCGTAATCATGTTTATATACTTTTGTTTACTTTTGATTGCATGGCAGTTGCAACACTGATTCAGAAGTGGAAGTAACATCAATGAAAACAGAAATCCAAAGCAAAAAGGGGAAAGGAAAAGTATGAAAGAAAGATACGAAAAAGGGCTTAGGGGAGAAAACAAAAGAAGTGTAGTCTGAAACCAGAGAAGACGGAGGGACGGAAGAGTTGGTAGCACTGCAAGTGAATAGAAAATGGGGGTTGGTAGACCTGCAAATGAATAGAAGAAGGGGTTTGGGTTGGATGGGTTAGGGACTAAATGAAAGAGAGAGGAAAGAGAGTAGGATAGGTAGAAGAATTATAATGAAAAAAGTGCTTTTTTTTAACATTAGGCAGCACGAAAATGAAAGTGAATTAAAAAGAAATATTCAAAAGCGAACTTTAGATTGTATGCTGGAAAAGAGATTGAATAGGAGACCACACATATTACGTAAACTGTTGTGGACCTTATGCTTAGAGTGAATAAGACCTTTATGCGATTTCGTGTCTTAAATTTTTCGTTTAAACAAAAACAGTAAGTCATGGACATAGCTAATTAGATATTGGTGAACAGGGATTGAAAGGGCATGGAAACGTATGTGGGCACGGTGTGCACTGGAGGAATTGTGACTAATTAATATGATATAATATATCCTATAATATAGTATAATATATATATATATATATATATATATAATACATAATCTTGATGGCGCAATCCGTTAAGTCACTATCACTTGTCACGGGCTAGCGCAGGTTTGAGTTCTTGGCTGTACTTTGTTTTGAGTTTCTGCATGTATGCCTCCTCGAGTGTCTCAATGTTGATGGCTTATAATTAAAGTGAATTGTGGTTGATAAATGTATATATATATATATATATATATATATATATATATATATATATATATATATATATATTTATATATATATATATGCGAATAAATAAAAAAAAAACGTGATTCACAAAATGTGTAAAAAAAAAAAAAAAAAAAAAAAAATGCAATTGGAAAATAAAATGAAAGGTGACCGAACGTTTTCGTGTATTCAAGACATTTTCAAGACTTTCAAGACCTTGAAAATGTCTTGAATAGACGAAAAACGTTCGGTCACCTTTAATTTTATTTTCCAAGTGGTTTTATTACACACACACACACACACACACACACACACACACACACACACACACACACACACACACACACACACACACACACACATATACACACACACACACTATATATATATATATATATATATATATATATATATATATATATATATATGTATATATATATATATATATATATATATATATATATATATATATATATATATTGTGTGTGTGTGTGTGTGTGACGTCCTTAACGTGAGTACAATCCTGTGGTTGTGCTGTATCACACCCTTGTGTGAATAAAGCCACTGTGGACTTGCGGCTTCTAATCAGTGAAAGTCGAGGTATCCAAGGTTATTAATGTGAAAAGCGAAAACATAGTCCGAAATATAAACGAGAAAACAAGAAAAACACTCTGAGGCCCTTGGCTTAAGTGTAAACAACAATTTCTGTTGTATGTTCGTTTCGGTAGAAACGACTTGGGTGACAATCTTTCGTTTTTCGAAACTCTAGATTTCAAATTACCTTTGCATCGTTTACTGAGAAACAGAACGTCAGACTAACAGAAGCATGTACAAACGTTAGGCACATTGTTCAAACATTCTAGTAAACAAAGTCAAATAAATTTCACATTTGTCGAGAATTAAAAAAGAAAAAAGAAAAAAAGAAAGTAAAAAATTCACCGCAACCAATTTTTATGGCTTCTTATATTCATGAGGTGGAATTGATTAATATAATAATTTTTTTTACTAGTTGGGGGAGAAAATTGGGATGGAAATGACTTTGTGAATAACTTTTGGTCTCCGTAACTTGGAATAATTTTTGTTTCTTGAGTAACTTTCGAAGTCTTCATTAGTACCGACACCGGACTTCAAGAACCGAGGAGAGACTGCGAGAGAGAGAGAGAGAGAGAGAGAGGGAGGGGGAGAGATTGCGAGAGAGAGACTGCGAGACTGCGAGAGAGAGAGACTGCGAGAGAGAGAGACTGCGAGAGAGACTGCGAGAGAGGGAGAGAGACTGCGAGAGAGAGATACTGCGAGAGAGAGAGACTGCGAGAGAGAGAGAGAGACTGCGAGAGAGAGAGACTGCGAGAGAGAGAGACTGCGAGAGAGGGAGAGAGACTGCGAGAGAGAGAGACTGCGAGAGAGACTGCGAGAGAGGGAGAGAGAGGGAGAGAGAGAGACTGCGAGAGAGAGAGGGAGAGAGACTGCGAGAGAGAAAAAGAGAGAGAGAGAGAGAGATTTAGAAGGGGATAGAGAAGGGGGTTAATAATAATAATACAAGTAAATGAATAAATGAATAGACAAATAAACAAATAAAAAGGAATAGAATGAAGTTAGAAATGCTTGGATAAATGAATGGAATAGATCAAATCCGTAGATAGAATTAAGTATTATATATTAAAACAGAAATAAAAGAATAAATAGAATATTAGTAGATCAATTCAGTAAATAAATAAATATGTAAACGGAATCAGATAAGGTATAAGGAAGTAAAATAAAAATGAAGATAATATAAGATACTCCACGTTCTCAGAAATTGATGATTCCTCATTGATTCAATTTCGATTGCGAAGCAAAAATGATAGTAAACATATTAACACATTATCAGTTATTGCGAAAAGCAATTGATAACTTTATATTTTTCAGTCCCAGTGTTGTTATGATTATAGAGTAGAACGCGAAGAATTGCACTATACTCTATTTTAATCTAAATATATATATAAATATATATATATATATATATATATATATATATATATATATATATATATATATAGATTCAATGTATATGGCAACAGTTTGGACTAGAAATATTGCCATAAAGGGGATTCCAATTTTATTAAGTTTATTAGAATATAAACACATGATCAATGTGTGTTTAGCGTTCTTATCGAAGGAGTCATGGCCGTCTAGTTTCTTGGTAGTACTAGAAAAGGAAATAACGCAAAACTCTCCTGTTTAGCAATGAGGAAGCAATCGCAAAGCAAGACCGCAATATTGGGATTCGATGCATTGGTCTAGCCAGCGTTAGGTTCTTCTCGTCCGCAAACATTGGTTTGTTTGTTTATTGATTTGTTCGTGTGCTTATTTGTTTACCTCTTTGTTCATTTGACTTGTTTATGTTTAGTGGAGTTATCTGTTTTTATTGATTGATTTGATTTATTGGCCTGTTTATATGTTTATCTAATTATTTGTTTGTTTATCTAGACGCACAGCCAGAAAGGCAGGTAGTAAAGCAGATGGACAGACAGAAAGGTAGAGAGGCGAAGACTGACAAAGACAAATTAATAGGCAGTCATGCAGACAAAGACAGGCAGGTAAAGAAAGGCGCACAGAGACAGACAGACAAATAGACAGACACACAGACAAAGAAGCAGACGAAGACAAGCAGACAAAAACTGACAGAAAAAGAGAGACGAAAGTAGATAGACAGACAGACAGACTGACTGAGCAAGATGCTGACTGATAAGATGTAAACATTGAACTTAGTTCGTAATGACTCCAAGTATGGAAACCAAAATATTCACACGTGTGTGTTAGTGTAGTTATATAAAATCTCATAAAATACGATCATTTCTGATCCCTCATTTTTGTGTTGATGTTTATAGTATGATATTTAATTACACACACACACACACACACACACATATATATATATATATATATATATATATATATATATATATATATATACAGTACATACATACATACTAGCCAAATTACTCGCGCGTTGCTGCGAGTTCGTGAATCATCCCTAACCTAACCATACCCCACCTAACTTTAACCCTTAACCCTAACCAAAATATATTTTTTAAATGAAACATAGTTATCCAAGTACCTGGAGTGATAGGGTATCAGAATATATATGGTTATGAGGTCTATCTGCAAAACCCTAGGAGTTCGTGAACATATAACAACCAACCAACCAAACAAACAAACAAACTAACAGACAGACAAATGAAAGACAGTAATCCAAGTACCTTGGGTTATAAGGTTTCAGAATATATATGGTTATAGGGGTCTATCTGCAAAAACCTAGGAGTTCGTGAATAATCTCTAACCTAACCATACCCCACCTAACTTTAACCCTTAACCCTAACCAAAATATATATATTTTTGAAAATGAAATATAGTTATCCAAGTACCTGAAGTGATAGGGTATCAGAATATATATGGTTATGGGGGTCTATATGCAAAACCCTAGGAGTTCCTGAACAAACAAATAAACAGACAGACAGACAAATGAAAGATAGTTTTCCAAGTACCTTGGGTTATAAGGTTTCAGAATATATATGGTTATAGGGGTCTATCTGCAAAAACCTAGGAGTAGTTCGTGAATAATCACTCGCCTAACCATAATCCACTTAACTTTAACCCTTAACCCTAATCAAAATAACTTTTTTTTTTGGAAATGAAATAAAGTTATCCAAGTACCTGGAGGGATAGGGTATCAGAATAAATGGTTATGGGGGTCTATCTGCAAAACCCTAGGAGGAATTCGTGATCAAACAAACAAACAAACAAACAGACAGACAGACAGACAGACAGGCTACTACTTTATCATAGTAGATATATTACTAAAAGTAATTTCAAAGTTATCCCTTTAATGAGTCAAATGTGTCCCATCAGTTGTTCTTTATCGAAGGGCGTCGTCCTCTGAAGTCCATAATAGACTTCAGGAAATTTATGAATATGGAAAATTAATATTTATCCCCCTTCTGCTTATACATTGTGGTATCATATATATATTTTAGCCATTCCTGATCCCTTTCAGCGGTTGTCCCCCCCCCCTTAGCTAAGTGAAATGATCTGGTTTTAACCAAAATTATGTAAATTGGTGTGTGTGTGTGTGTGTGTGTGTGTGTGTGTGTGTGTGTGTGTGTGTGTGTGTGTGTGTGTGTGTGTGTGTGTGTGTGTGTGTGTGTGTGTGTGTGTGTGTGTGATTTTCATGCGCGCACCGTTCCTACGTGCGTGCGTACACGCGTGCGCAGGTTGACTGCTAATCAATCTCCATTGGCATTCATCAACAAAACTTTGTTCTTTTTCGGTCAGCGTGACTTCTGCAATTGGACGTGTTAATTCGCAACGAGTGGAGGCCTTTCCAATTAATGCAGTTTGCAGCAACATTGGTCACCTTATCTCTCTTCGCGTTAATTTATATCAATTTATTTCTCTGTTCGCTCGAGTGACTGCCAGGGGAGGAGGAGGAGGTGGGGACCAAGGGCCTGCCTGCCTACTTCAACAGTCAGTTTGTTGTTTGTCCAATATGTGTGTGTGTGTGTGTGTGTGTATTCACTTGGTCTTTGGATCACGTGTTGGACTCGTGATCGACAGCTATTTCCCTCCTGGAAGAGAGCTCAGAGCTCGTAGGTCCGATCTATGGGTAATGCTATGACCTTACACACACACACACACCCAACTCCCGCCCACGAGAGTCAGAGTAACGACCCGAAGCGCAGCGGTACCGAAATAATTTCGGCCCTGGGCAGGATTCGAACCAAGAACTACGGGCCACTATGGTGACAGTTCAGCGTTCTACCAACTGCGCCACCGAGTCGTGTATACATGTGTGTATGCATGTGTGTGTGTGTGTGTGTGTGTGTGTGTGTGTGTGTGTGTGTGTGTGTGTGTGATTCACCATGTTCTTGGATCACGTATTGCTTTCGTGATTGACAGATATTTCCCTCCCGGAAGAGAGCTCAGAGCTTATATATGACCGATCTATGGGTAATGCTGTGACCTTACACGTACACACACCCTCAACTCCCCACGAGAGTTGGAGTAACGACTTACAGCGCAACAATATTGAAATTATTTCAGCCCTGGGCGGGATTCGAGCCCGGACCGCCGTAGTGGCGGCCCCACGAACACTACCACTGCACCATCGAGTTGTGTGTGTGTGTGTGTGTGTGTGTGTGTGTGTGTGTGTGTGTGTGTGTGTGTGTGTGTGTGTGTGTGTGTGTGTGTGTGAGAGAGAGAGAGAGAGAGAGAGAGAGAGAGAGAGAGACAGAGAGAGACACCAAGGTCAGAGTGGAGAGAGAGAGAGAGAGAGAGAGAAAGAGAGAGAGAGAGAAAGAGAGAGAGGGAGGGAGGTCACAGCATTACCCTCTAGATAGGCCCAAAAACTGTGAACTCGCATAGGCTACGGGATGGTAATTGCTGTCGATCATGAGTTCAGTACGTGATCCAAGACCATAGGTGTATCGCGCGCGCGCACACACACACACACACACACACACACACACACACACACACACACACACACACACACACACACACACACACACACACACACACACACACACACACACACAATCTAGATGGAATTCTTTATTAAGTAAAGCCATGGTTCATGTTAGCCGTCCTCACCTCTTCGCAATTAAAAAATAAAATTGCTGTATGACTAAATGAAACGTGTTTCACGTTTAAATGGAGATTTGATGTTGAAACAACACAATAAACCAGTGTGTTTATAAATTGAACGGAATTGTCAACACATCTACCCTTCTGTACAGTGTGCCACTTTAACTCGTATTCTGTTTCACCTTTGCCCTGAATGCTTTGTTAGCTAAGATCTCACGCTAGGAGGGGAACCCAGAACTATGTTGTATGAAGTAAGATGGAAACAAGTAAAAATAATAATGAAAATAAATAAATAAGCAAAAAAAAAAAAAAAAAAAATTATAATAAATAGATAAATTTAAAAAATCGAGGTCTGTATGTATGTATGTGTGTGTGTGTGTGTGTGTGTGTGTGTGTGTGTGTGTGTGTGTGTGCGTCATACAGTATTTTTCTGCAGATATATTTATAAACATATGTATCAATACATGAACTTCATGTTTTTTGTTTTTCAGCACCGAAAACCACGAGAAATTGTAACGCTAATTTGCCATGACGATTTAGTAAGTTCAGAAATATTTTTGCAGTCGTAATCTAAACATTACGGTCGTCTCGATTGCGCAATTGTGGACTAATGACCCTAATCAATGATATATTAGAGGTAGGAGTTGTGTAAACACGCCTTTCGTTATGTTTCAATTATATTATTTATTTGCGCAATCTAATATTTGCGGTCGTTATTTTCTTAACATTGCGGACTAAGTACCGTGACTAATGCAAACATATATTACGTCATTGTTGCAATGACGTAATTCTGTTTAGAGAAATTTGAGTTAATCATTAGGGGACATGTGTATCTAGAATATAATAGTTTGTGCGCTTCAAGAAGTCCGTTCAAGGTGTGGTTCAACGTGTGGTTTACTACTAGCCACTCTGCCAAATCAACCTTTAGTACATGACTCTATCGTATTTCCCATCTGTGTGCTATTTAAGATTTTTTCATATGTATATAGCCAAGGAAGCTGTATAGAACAATGAATATATTATTTTGAGGTTTTAACGACGATATGAATAATATCTATGACACGTGGCAACAGCGCTTTTTTCTTCCCATGTTGCCACGTCGAGGTATCACAGGGAGAGACAGGTGGAATGGAGTATAGGTAATCGTTGCTATAATTCTAAAAAGCTATACTAATTGCACTATACAACTTCCATTACTATATACAGGATATAAATAAATCAAATAGTACATATATGGGAAATACGAGAGAGAGAGAGAGAGAGAGAGAGAGAGAGAGAGAGAGAGAGAGAGAGAGAGAGAGAGAGAGAGAGAGAGAGAGAGAGAGAGAGAGAGAGAGAGAGAGAGAGAGAGAGAGAGAGGCATGTACTAAGGTTGATTTGTTACGATGTATACCACACCCTGAACGGACTCCTTGAAGCGCACAGACTATATATACCTAACAACAAAAGATATGTTTGTATAGTTCTCGCATAGGAAGGGGTGACGCTGGTGTGTCCACAATATTGGGTAACTCTTCCCCACCCCAATGTGCACAACAGCAAATGTCACACGACGTTCCCTCTCCTTCAAATTCCATAGCCTTTCCTCGTATGAATTATCCTAATTAAACGAAAACAAAAGACGGAGAGACGAAAGAAAGTGGAAGTAGGGTAGGTGGCTAGAGAGCCCATGACTAATGTTAGCCATTGGAGGGGAAGACAGTGTTTGATAAGCAAATGGACTGTGGAAATAAAATTAATTTTTGAATGAGGAAAAATGTACGTTGGAGGGGACGTTTCTGACGCTTAGTGGTGGGGGCGACTACAACGTGACAGCACACACATTGAGTGGCGTGTTTTTGTGTCATGGGGTGTTTGTTTGTTTCATGGTATGTGTTATGACAACTTACATTTCGCACAAGATGCGTTTTCGATTTGGATACGCAATGTTGAAGATTTGACTCAATATGGCTCGTTTCACGTCGTGTCGTGGACGGTGCACGGCGAAAAGTCGGTACGTACGAAACAAGCCCAATTGTAACTTGACCTAAACTATAAATAACTTTCAGAAGGAAAAAAGAAGTGATACTTAAGAGAGAAAGAATAAAAAGAAAAGAGGAAGAAGAAATGTATAGATGCGTGTGTGTGTGTGTGTGTGTGTGTGTGTGTGTGTGTGTGTGTGTGTGTGTGTGTGTGTGTGTGTTTGTATTGTCTGTTATGTTTGTGCATGTGCTATGTATTATGATGTATGCTGTTTGTGTGGTTGTGTGTGTGTGTGTGTGTATGTTGTGTGTTCTGTGTGTGTGTGTACATGTTATATGTTGTGTTCGTTTGTACGTGTGTATTGTGTACTGTGGATTGTGCTATATGTCATGTATTATGTCAAGGTAAGATATATCTGAGTATACAAACTTGAGAGGTAAGGCAACGCCAAGGGAAGTAAAGGCAAGAACAAAGACCATTAAGAAGACTGTAATAAAAGTGGGCTAATTGAGTTTAAGCTCACCTCGGGGCCGGTCTGGGAACCTTTGAAGCCCTGTCCTTTCACTACTCACAGCTCCGCCGCGATGACGTAACAAATTATGTGTTGAATCGCGTGCCATAGTTGTTTTATCAGCAAAGCGAAGCGATTAAGAATTTATTTTGTATTTGGTTGTTGGAAATGCATTTGCTTCATGTATTTTCCAAATAGTTGTTGGAAATATAATTACAATGTCAAAACAAACAGGTAATCAAATATCATAACAAAAAGTCTTCTCATATTTTCCAGTTTTATAACATTTACTGATTTATGATATTTCCTTTTCCATTCAAGACAACAATATTTAACATACTATTCCAGTAGTCTTGTGTGTGTGCGCATATCTGTGTGCATGTGTGTTTGTGTGTGTGTATGAGTGTGTGCGTGTGTGTGTGTGTGTGTGTGTGTGTGTGTGTGTGTGTGTGTGTGTGTGTGTGTGTGAGAGAGAGAGAGAGAGAGAGAGAGAGAGAGAAATGAGGGACCTATATCATAATTTCAAATTCAACCGAACTTGGTGCGAAAATCTTAATAAACTTAATCTCATGTCGATCGGATATTCTAAAGTTCAGAAACTCATTTTCAGTTGAGTTACTTTAGTTTCATTTTCATCAGTTTTATTCAGCTGAGGGAAACCCCCGTATTTTTTCTAGAAGCGAATCACAAAACTAGTACTATAATTAGTACTTAGAGGAATTTGCAAAAAGATGAAAACCAGTAGCTAATAGATTACTAATCGTTTTAAGAATCAGATTAGAGTTATATGATTTTAGGTGGATTTTTATATCGATTTCTTAACAGTCCACAAGTGAAATAGCAAATAGGCTATATATTAGTATATCGAATTTTAGATTTTTCCCAAAAATATCCTGAGGATTGTGACGAGGCGAATGATGATCGAAATAGTATTAATTTTTTCGTATAATCATATAATCATTAATTAACATTTCAGACATATTTGTCGTTGTGGAAATGTTTCATTGTGTAGAGATGCAGGTCAGATGGATCCTAATTAATGGAATAACTGCGAAAATATAGAATTTTTTCTTTAATCACCTGTTTATGGGTCTCGGGAGTTTTTGAACGAAAGGTAATGAACTCATAAAAGAACTTCTAACGAAGACGTCTTCAATGTTGTTGTAGACGCTGCGTACGAGTTTATTTGCGTCGACGATTTCTTCGACGACGTTTGGGCGCAGAAATCTGGCTCAGATAGTAATAATGAGAATTGTAATGGTGATGGAAATCCCAGTAATAGTAGCCTGGTGGAGGACTGACGTGAAGAGACATGAGTGGAGGAGGGCCGGCATGCAGCGACACAAGATGTGGAGGCCCAACGTCCAACGACATCAAGGGTCCTTCGTTCTTCACATGGCCGCTGTCAAGGCCGAAATCCTCGTAGCACTCTTCGAAGTCATCTTCGCTGTTGCCTGAAGAATCTTCGGCTGAGAAGTAGACTTCTTCTTCGTCCTCGATCTCTTTCTCGTTGTGTGATCCATCTTCGACCTCGTCCTCGGTGTTGATCCCGAAGTCCCAGGTTAAAAGTCCCTCGAAGATGATGCGCAGGAGCAAGTCCAGAGAAATCTCGAAGAAGCCGATCATCCTTGAAAACATACAGTATATATACATATACATGCATACATATATGTATATGTATATATATATATATATATATATATATATATATATTTATATATATTGATAGCTATTTTAGACAAATGATTTGGATGATGGAGAACATAAACACAGGGGAAGGCTCGGAACCCTAAACACTCTAACCTTTCGTTCGCGTAGAACTTCTTCAGAGAGTGTACATAGAACTGCAATTGAAGTTTATGTACTAAATCTAATTACCTTTTTGGACACTTGGGAAAGGTCGTTTTTCTGGCGTGTTCTAGAATTAAAATACTAGTTTGTTTAGCTAAATTGATAAACCCTTTTCTTTTTGTTCTCAACATTCAGCGATATTCAGTTCGACGTAGAAGAGGAACAAAACGGACAATTGCCCTTCCTAGATACGTTAATACGACGAGTAGGAAAAATTGTGACTTTCTTAGTATACAGAAAGGAAACAAACAAAGAGGATTTAGTACATTACTTCTCCGCACATGATGATAGGACAAAGAGTGGTATAGTAATAGGATTTTTTCTCAGGGCACTACGAATCTGTAGCAGTGAATACCTAGAAGACGAATTTGATTACATTATGAAAACCTTTGACAAGCTTGGATATCCAGAGGGAATGTTGAGGAGAACAAAAAGAAAAGCAATAAATATTTATAATCCCGGAAAGAAAGAGAGAAATGATAAAAATAATATCAATTTTATATCAGTACCTGGCTCAGAAACGTCACCAATAATAGACATTTAACAAAAACAGGTATAAACATAGCTAAAATAACTAACAAGAGGATAAGTGATTTGATAAAGACTTCCGAAAAGAGAACCAATTCCGAAAACAGCGTCGTATACAAAATCCCGTGCAATAGTTGCTCAATGGCATATTTTGGCGAGTCATCAAGGGGATCAGAAAAAAGAATTTATGAACATAAAAACGACATAAAAGCACATAGGATATCTAATTCTTTAGTAGTTCACGCGGAAAAATTCGATCATTTACCAAACTGGAGAGGAGTTGAAGTGCTACATAAAGGTTTTGATAGATTCACTAGAAGAATTGTTGAATCAGCATATATTTCAACTAATAATTCATCGAATCATCGAGGAGGGTTTATCAATTTAGCTAAATAAACTAGTATTTTAATTCTAGAACACGCCAGAAAAACGACCTTTCCCAAGTGTACGAAAAGGTAATTAGATTGAGTACATAAACTTCAATTGCAGTTCTACGTACACTTTCTGAAGAAGTTGTACACGAACGAAACGTTAGAGTTTTTAGGGCTCCGAGCCTTCTCCTGTGTTTATGTTCTCCATCATCCAAATCATATATGTATATATATATATATATATATATATATATATATGTATATATATATATATATATATATACATATATATATATAAACACATATGATATATATATATACATATATATTACAGTATATATATATACATATACATATATAATATATATATATATACATATATATACAGTATATGTATATACATATATACAATATATATACATGTATATACAGTATATATATATATACATATATATATATATATATATATACTGTACAATATATATATATATACATATATACAGTATATAATTATATACATATATATATATATACATATATACAGTATATATATGATATATATACATATGTTATATATATACATATACATATATATACATATATATATGATATATATACATATGTATATATACATATATATATGATATATATACATATGTATATATATACATATATATGATATATATACATATGTATATATATACATATATATGATATATATACATATGTATATATATACATATATATGATATATATACATATGTATATATATACATATATATGATATACATATGTATATATATATACATATATATAATATATATTCATATATATATATATATAGATATACATATAATATATATGCATATATATATATAATACATATGCATATATATATATACATATATACAGTATATATATACACATATATATATATATATAAACATATACATATTTATACAGTATATAATTATATACATATATATATACATATATGTATATATATGTATATATACATTTGTATAATATATATATATATATATATATATATACATATACATATATATATATATATATATATACATATATATATATGATATATATACATATATATATATGATATATATACATATGTATTATATATACATATATAATATATATACATATGTACATATAATATATAGGCATATATATACATATATACATATGCATATATATATACATTATATATATATACATATACAGTATATACATATATATACATATATATATATATATATATATATAAATATATATATGCTAATAAGAACTCGGGTACGTGTGTTCACTTATGCAAAGCAGGCCACTTGGAAAAAAGAAACTAACGAAGCAGGAGCGCTTTCGTATATTACATCTTCATATATATACATATATATATATATATATATACATATACATATATATATATATACATATACATATATATATACATATATATATACATATATATGCATATACTGTATATACATATGTACATATATATATATACATATATATACATACATATATACATATACATATATGTATATATAATTATATATATATATAATATATATACATATACATATATATATATATATATATATATACATATACATATATATATATATATATATATATATATATATATATATATATATATATATTACTGTGTCTCTTACCCAATCTTTTTTCTTTTGTTACTTCTATTACCGTTTCCATTGTATTTTCATTCATTTGTTCTTTGACTATTTCTTTAAGTAGTATTTTTTGGTTTTCTTTGTCTTCATTCATTTGGTTTTTAATTTCCATCATGTGTGTGTGTGTGTGTGTGTGTGTGTGTGTGTGTGTGTGTGTGTGTGTGTGTGTGTGTGTGTGTGTGTGTGTGCGCATGTGTATATGTGTGTGTTTGGTGTTTATGTGCGTTTATTCATGCAGTTGTGTATGCAAGTATGTTTATATTTATGCACGTGCTGTATATGTGTGAGCATGGGTATGTGTATACTTACAACTACGAGTATATGTGTGTGTATGCTCTTGTGTATGAGGATATATGAGGATACGCGTGCATGTACGTGTACGCATGTGCGTGTGTGTGTGTGTGTGTCTGTGTCTGTGTGTGTGTGTGTGTATATGTGTGTGTGGGTGTTACAAGAAAAGGTTAAACCGTACACAAAGGAGCTCCTCCCTAGCAGAGGACGTCCCCTGAATATTAAAATCGGTCTCCGTGAAGCCCATAACACATTAATTATCCAAACGCCCCCGTGTGCAATTTGACCTTTATCTAGTACCGCCGCTCCCTCTTCATATGGAATGTCAACAACCATAGCTTCACATAAAACAAGAAAGACACACTTTCTTTGAGTTCAGGTTAAAGTTTTAATTATATCTATATGTATAAAAAAGTTTCTTTCTCTCTTATAAGGGAGATAGTTTAAGTCAAAGTCACACACCCACTCCCATCCACCATCCATTGTTTTCCTCTCATCTTAGTTCCCTGTGGATGAAGGGTCGTTTCTGTTTCCTGCCCACTGCCCGGGTCGGAAGCAATGCAGTAAGACATAGCACATTCAGAGCAGGACTGCTTCACTTACAGAAAGTAGAGAAGAAAGGGAGAAATGCCTTAAGGCTGTGTAGAAAAAATCATCCCGACACAACCATTCTCCATTCACCCCTGTCCCCTGCCCATTCTTCATTTCTTGCTCAACAGACATTCATCTCTTGCTCAAATTCAATTCAACAGAGATAAATAAAGCTTGTTAAACTTCAGTTTAATTGATTTTTTGTTCTAATATCCTGAACCCTTTCAGAGTTCAGAGGCTTCCGTTAATTGTTTGGCGGCAATTAAGATAAATGTGTAGCTATTTTTTTTCGGAGTGTGGTGATTAGAAAACTAAAGCTATATGAAGTAATTATTTATCTCCCAATGTGTGACTTTTTATTATTTTTTGTACTAATTTTCGCCGATTTTTTTTTTATTATTTTCTGTTGTGTTTGGTGAGGAAAATTTTATACAAATAAACCGATTTTAATTATATAATAAACAATAATGAATAATAAATGGTAAGTGGTAGATAAAAAATGAAGATAGCTAAAAGTAACCAATGATAATAATTAATGATAATTAATTAATGATAATAAATCCGGTTGTAATAGTAGCAAATTGCAAGGGATTGGACAACCACCATATTTGATGATAACCAACTGAGTAACTATATCGGAAACAGGTAGTAATTCATAGCGATGTCGGAATTACAAGTCGCAACTACGTCTTATACACAAAAATATTCTTACACTAACGAGAGACCAAAGAGCTAAAGTTACCTAGAAAAGTTAGACATCTTACACTCTTGATAACTTGAAAGAAAAATATTTATGAGGGAGATTCTTCCATTAGAAGTAAGATTCAAGTTTTTCATTTACTCAGAAGGAAAATATGAAACAAACAGAAAGCCTCCTTCAGCATACATTTGTGCGCGCGAACACACACACACACACACACACACACACACACACACACACACACACACACACACACACACACACACACATATATGTATATAATATATATATATATATATATATATATATACATATATATATATACACATTTGCACATTGACAGGCAAGCACATGTTCACACACACACAAGCACACAAAAAACACGCGCACATACACGTAAAAGTACGCACATACGCATGAACACGCGCGCGCACACACACACACGTTCGCTCGCTTACAACAACTTTTAAAGACTGACTAGAAAGTGATTATATTAAAACAGTATTCAGGTCACTAAAGCGGATAGATTGCATTGACACACGAGATTCCTGATTCCAGATTTAAGAAGGGCTTTACGTCGTGGGAGCAAATCAAGAAAAACCAAATATCTAAAGGATGTGATGAAATGTAGTTTTCCTTATGGATGCATAAGTGCTTGGAGTAGCTTATGAAGTGATATAGCCAAAGTTCAAACAATACACGAGTTCAGACCTAAATATGATAATTGAGAATCAAGGATATAGGTTAGGTTGGAACTGTATATGAATTTGAGGAGAGGTTTAATAAAAGATTAGAGAATAGGAGACGGGACCCAACGAGTATTGATCCTAATTAGGTAAATACATATGCATACACATACACACACACACACACACAGACACACACACACACAATATACACACATATATATACACAAACACACACCCACACACACACACACACACACACACACACACACACACACACACACACACACACACACACACACACACACACACACACACACACACACACACACACACACACACACAAATCGTGGCGCAGTAATTAGAATTCCCGGCTGCCATTACGTTGGTCCAGGTTCGAATCCCGCCCGGTATCGCTGTGCTGCAGGTTGTTGCTCCAATTCTCGTGGGCAAGGATTTGTGTGTGTGTGTGTGTGTGTGTGTGTGTGTGTGTGTGTGTGTGTGTGTGTGTGTAAGGTCACAGCATTACCCATTGATCGGTTATATATGAACTCTGAGTTCTCTTACGGGAACGAAATAGCTGTCGATCACGAGTCCAACACGTGATCCAAGACCATGGTGAATCACATGCACGCAAACACACGCACGCACGCAAGCACGCACACACACACACACACACACACACACACACACACACACACACACACACACAAACATATATATATTATATATATGTTCGTAAAGAGCTGGAGTCCAGGAGCCATGATATCGGAAAAATTTCGAAACACTGGACTCAGAGTAACAGAATTTATTACCGACGTTTCGAACCCTGTCCGGGGTTCGTCCTCAGGGTTATACATAGTAAGCAAAAGGATTCATTTAAATAGTGTACCGATGTTCTCTGGGACAGGTCCCACCGGAGTGCACAAAGTTGAACAAAATCAAAACCCATTCCGAATGACAAAAGGTAATTACAAATTTGTGTAAAGTGTTACCCAAATGCAAAGAATTGACAAAAACCTTATAACACATGTCATAATAAATGGAACAAAACCAATTCTAAACGAACACCCAGAAATTTATAACAGAGTAAGTACAGTGTGTCACCAAATGGCTCCACCCGAAAATAAGAAATAAAATTAAAAAGGGGGCAAAAAGAAAATATCAAATGGCACAGACCAGACACAAAAGCACTACACGAGTCATCTGTCACCGCTCTAACTGTCCTGTATGTACTTATCAGTACAAATCAAACCATAAAATAAAACAAAAACCAAGACTAAAAGACACAAAGAATTTGTGCTCGACTGAGGAGAACTTGAAAGAAGAGAGGAAACACCTGGAGAAGGTCTTTGCGGACAACGGGTACCCCAAATCGGTCATTAGAAGATGGACCACAGCGCAGGGAAGAAAAACTACAGCGGACGCGAGACAGGCGGCAACTAGAAGGATTACCTTACCATATGTGAAGGGGGCTTCTGAGGTGGCAGCTAGACTATTGAGGAAACGCGGTGTTGAGATAGCTCACAAGCCCGCTAATACTTTACATGGTGCTCTCACTAAGGTAAAAGATACGGAGGAGAAAGAGAGCAAGACGGGAGTGGTATATGATATTGGCTGCGGCAACTGTGGTACCCGCTACATAGGAGAGACGGGTAAGAAATTATCGACTAGAGTGAGAGAACATCAACGAGCTGTAAATCGTAAAGATGGCTCGGCGATATTCAGGCATTGCCAGGAGGAGCAGCACGAGATGGATTGGGACAACGTTGAAGTGAGATACAAAAACAATAAGAAAGGAGAAAGGTTATTTTTGGAAGCTTGGGCCAGCGATAGCAACAGCGTCAACAGATGCATCAATCTAAATCCTATTTACAAGGGAGCGAAAGACAGGCAGGACAGAAGGAGCAGTGAGCGGAGGCCAGTGTAGTGATATTATGCCGGGACTGTGATGTTTGGCACACGTGGGCATTTTTAGTAGTCCCATTGTGATGTTACTTTATATAACTTTATCATAATTTTCCTTTTCTTTTCTTTTATCGTTCAGAATTGGTTTTGTTTTGTGTATTGTTTTGTTTCGCTGCTGCTGAGTTAATTGTCATTTTGTTGGGTTTGGCTTCATTTGCTTTTTGTCCCCTCCCACCCCCCTTTTCTTTCCTTTTTTATTTTTATTTTTATTTTCAGCGGACACTTTTTCACTTTGCAATTTCTTTTTGTCATTCAGTTTTGGTGGCGTTTGTTAGTTTTGATTTGTACTGATGAAGGGAGCGGAGCACAAGCAGGACAGAAAGAATGGCGACCCGTGTGGTGCTTTTGGGTCCGGACCGTGATTTTTGATATTTTTATTATGTCGGTTTACCATTTATTTGCCTTTTGTTATTCTTGTGGACACTTTGTAATCAAATTTCTTTGTGTCTTTTAGTCTTGGTTTTTGTTTTTGTTTTATTTTATGGTTTGATTTGTACTGAT
>NC_134791.1:35616827-35625138 GCF_046742065.1 Oratosquilla oratoria | reverse complement strand
TTCCTGGCTGCAGTTCAACTCTTGGGGGCCAAATGAAACTTTACTAATTACAAGGATCATCAATCAGACCCTGCGGTCCCATAAACAACGAAAAACCGGAAATCCATTCTTGTGGTAATCCCCCTTCGTAAGCCGAAAGTCAAACAACACCAGCACCTAGCATCTTGCGCGAAGACATCACCACAAACATCCCATTTAGAAATTCAGCATAATATGCAATCACTCACTCATTCAAGTATGCTGTTTGACATTATGATAGTTTTCCTTATCTTCTGTAACTTGCAGTGCTGACAAGCGGCAAAGGAATGGGTTATTTTATTTCCCATGGCGAGCAATAACCTCGCTTTAGACAGACTTCGTGTATGAGACTATCTATGAACCGTCGCCCCATTCATGCAGGATCATCGTCCCGCAGATACCCAAGGGCCGTAAAACACACACCAGATAACATCCTTACAATACAACACATCAATCAATCACTAAAGTCATAGTAATATTTTAAATTCTATCATGTCGTTTCACGCGAAGTACACAGATGTCCCTGCAGTCCTTCTACCTCAGTAAACATTCCATTACTTCTCATCCACTTCTTATCGTAACAACGACAAGCTTAGCTCCTGAACTTAGTAAGACCTACAGTCTCGTGATTAAGTCATCAAGCAACACCTCTGACACACAACGGAAAACGTGAGGCTCCGAAGTCGTTCTTGGTGTCGAAATCTTCGTCTCCCATTTCATCTCATGGACACTGTTAGCACACAACCATCGCTAGACCCTTCCATGAATGAAAAATTCTTCCATTGCATCTTGACTCATCTGGCAAAGCAAAAGAACATAACTAAATATAGCAACTTCAAACAAAGACGAAATAGCCATTAGTATTCCATATATCTTTAGGAAAGTGGAAATGTATATAACATAACGCTACTTAATATCCGCAACATTAATTAAAAAGTAAAAGAGAGTATGAACAAAACAATAAACTTGCATTTTTCTGGTTGGTTGTGGTACTGGTAAGCTATCATGCATGTGGGAACAGGTGCGTCTACACGAATGCGATGGTATGTCTTGGGATACTGCAGAGCTTGTCTTCCTTTCTCTTTCCTGTACTTCGTCACATCACAATCATCACTACCACAAAAGTAGCAATGTCGACGTGATGGATTTCTCAGGCTCACTCCCATACATATCTAGTGGAATGGCAAAAGACGCACTCTGCACTCCTTGTAGACCTCTCAGACCATCCTTCTAGAGTAGATCGGCAGCTTCCACATATCACACATGAGGTGCCACTAGGCTTTGTATCCCGCGGTCACCCATGGGCATCCCAGAGAAATAGAGTCCTGTACGCTATCCACACAGTAGCACGCCACGCGCACGATCTTTATGTAGCTACTTGTTTTTTCCCCAATATAAAAACCACACACATAGGAAAATGTATCAAGGAGAATTATTCACATACCTCTAGTAGATCCATCCTTAACAAGGTAAAATCAGATCTTCTCAGTCATTGATCTGAAAGAGAAAAATAGATAAACATTTACGTAGCAGAACCACATAAGCAATTTACACAAAATAAGAGACAAGGTGAGCGGGGGGGGGGCCCAGGGGTTACCACTTGGAAATTTTATATGTAATTTCCTATAATCGAAGTCGATATGATTACAAAAAGAAAACAAATAATTGCATATATTAAATCAGCAGGAACAAATGGATATCTACTACTTAAATTCATAGCAAAAACAAACATCATCACCAATAAACAAAACTAACTCTAACAAACAACAAGATAAATTGTTACGTTGTGTTAACTGGACTTACTAGAGAGACACAGGGCGACTAGTACATTATTAGCAAGGATCTACACCCAACATGTGTCATTATAGCTTACAATTACTATTGTCTATACTTTGTTGTTGTTGTTGTCCTGGTAGTATCACTACCGCGGGTACCAGAGAGAGAGAGAGAGAGGCATTTCGGTTCGGGGACCCCCTCAGCTTTGAAGTGTCGAGACAAGTGCGAGTGGAGGCGGCGCTCCTGGCATGAAATTGCTTTCTCATGAACACTAACTACGTGATAGTGAAACTGGAATGGGGGGAGTTTTCATTCGGAAGGTTAATAGCAGTCGGTCATGACTCCAGTACGTGATCCAAGATCATGGTGAATCACGCACACACACACACACACACACACACACACACACACACACACACACACACACCCACACACACACACACACACACACACAAATGGAGTATATTCAATTTAGATTTCACGGTACAATGCTGCTTAATTAATCATTTTCACCCAGTAGTCCACATGTTCAGTTTGTACCCAAAGATCCACTCTCCATCTCGTGTCTAAAGAATGTCCTGCTGAAAATATTACATATTACAACAGTAAAGTCGTATTTTATTGTAGTAATAGAGTAATTCCATTAACGTTTAAGCATATGGCTAATAGTAACAAGTCGTAATAGAAATAGTATTCGTATTTCGTCAGTGATAATCAGCGAATCTAAGGAATATGAAGAATGTGGCACCGAAAAAGGTGACAAAAGAGAGATTTAAAGATGAAAGTAAAACTTATAAGTGATCAGCCTTGTGAGTAGAAACTAGTCTTTACTAATATTAAAAAAAAGAATGCTATGTAACTCTCGTCCAAAGGGGTGTTATTGAGTCCATAAGATATTGTTTGCGTAAGAGGGGGTTCACCCGGTCTAACGGTATGTCGAACGCGGTTCGACAGACACGTGTTTAAAGTGATATGTGAACGTGTGAACGGGGTATTTGGTGTTTAACCAACGTGTTCGACAACCAGATACCCCGTTCACACGTTCACACTTCACTTTAAACACGTGTCTGTCGGGTAAACCCCGTCTAAATCTTTGGCCGGGGTCAAAATGCCCAGCGCTGCCGTTGCGGCTTGTCGGCCAAAGCAATGTCTCCCTTACGGGTCATCAGACACGAAAGGGTATGAGTATTTGAACCAGAGGAGGGGAGATGGTGGTCGTCGTTGCATCAAGTTCTGGCTGATGTCGCCAGGCGATTTTATTAAGTTAACTGAACTTAGCCATCATCTGACCGCATCCGATGCCGCCGCATAGTGTGACACCAGTATTACGCGGTCAATACTCCGCAAGGGGCGTAATAGATTAAGTAGAGTTAGACAAATAAAAACAAGGGAATAGATAGATAAGTAAACGAATAGATAGAAAAATAAACGAATAGACGAATAGATAAATAAGTAAATAAATAAACGAAAAAAAATAAGATTCCAAAATAGGCGTGAAAGTGGGAAGAGAATTTGGATTTGGTGTCATCGAGTCTCTTTTAAAGTGCCATCTGCTAGGCGTGAGATTCGTGTACCTCTCACTCACTCACTCACTCAGATGGTTCTCGGGTAATCACGATCTCACAAGTCACAGGCCCCTTCAAGAGTTCGAGGAGGAAGAGGAGGAGGAGGAAGAAGAGGAGAGGGAGTCTGTAATTTATTAGTTTCTTTCGAGATGCCTCGAAGAGAGTTTGCGAACGTAGCGGTGTGAGTTTGCGAAGATTGCACTGTTTGGTTTTTATCTTATTGGTCTTATTTATCTATTTATTCTATATTATTCTTATCTATCTTATTTGTTAGTTTATTTTTGTTTTATTTATTCACTAATTTATTGATTTCATCATCATTAATATTTTGTCTTATTTTTTTAAAATATTTATCTATTAGTTTATTTAGCTATTTATGTATTTATGTATTTATTCATTATTATTATTATTTTGTTTTATTTTGTTAAATTTTATCTATTTACTTGTTAACTTATTTAGCTATTTATGTTTTTATGTTTTTATTTTTTATTTTTGGAGGGATTTCGAAATATGGCGGAAAGTCTTCACCCAGTATCCCTGTTGGGAGACGACTTTTTATTTTATTTTATTTTTTCTGTCTCCAGGCGATTTTATTAATCTCCGTGGTACCTAACCACTTCGGTAGCGATAACTTTTATGTTGATACATGACGAGATTGTCCACAAGGATAGAAGCGCTAGTAAATTACAGTCCATTGTGTAAACATTGGTGTTCCGTAGTAAAGCAATTAATGAAGTCTAGCCTAGAATCTTTGTAGTAAATTGTGTATAATGTTCAGTATTCTGTATTCTTGGTGAACAAAGAAACAGATAGCCAAGTAGATAGATATACGCACACGAAAACACACACACACACACACACACACACACACACACACACACACACACACACACACACACACACACACACACACACACACAACCACAGCAACACCAAAATTTTACAAAAACCACAAATTTTACATTTTGAGCCTTTGAATGACTGGAAAATGAAGTATAGAAGAAGGAAGGCTCGTCTTTCATGTACTCGAAGGAGAATGAAAGTTAAGAAGAAAGAGAGGAGGAGACAGGTGTTTCAGCATCTGTCTTATTTTCCAGAAGGACAATCGAGGATTTGAGGAGCCGGCGAGTTGCAGAAGACTCAGGGGGATGAAGATAGTGTCGCTGAGGATTTGGAAAACAAAATAAATCTCCGATGTGGGGGGGCTTAAAGATTTTTTTTTTTTTTTGGGGGGGGGAGGTCGGGTGTGCTGAGCTGTTACTTGTGTCAGCAAAGTTTTTTTTTTTTTTTTTGGGTCGTTATTTTGCTTGCTATTTTTTTTAGGGGGGGGGGAGGTTGCCATTAGTCTTGCTTAGCAATCGGGTAGAGACGGTATTTATTTTCATTTATTTATTTACTTGATTTACTTGTTGATCATCTGTTTGGTAGGGGCTCGCTACTAAGGAATATCTTAAATACAAATGCAAAGAAAATCCGAAATTTGCTAATAGAATCTAACATGTTTCCTTTTTTAGATGTTTATGGTTTAGTTTTGTTATAGAAAGAACTAACTGCCAGAAACCAACTCGTGAGGAAATATTAAAAATCTTCTAATGATAAATAAAAATAAAATAAAAAGATAACTAACAATGAATCAGAAATTCTACAGTCATCCCCAGTTTCAATTTATTGTTTTTTTTTTCCTTCGTTAATTTTCTTCGTTATCTGCACTTCCTTCGTTACTTCCACAATACTTCTTCCATCCTTGTTTACTTCTCAATCTCGCTCTTCTTGTGCTAGAATTCCCTCCACTTTTTTTCTATTTTTCAATATTTTTTGTTAATTTGATATTCCCTCTTTTTATCTTGTTTTGTTTTATTTTATTTTATTTCAGTTTTTGTACTCTCTTCTGCTTTCCTTGTCATATTGTTTCTCTTCCTTTTCAGCTTCTTTGATCTCCGTTTTCCAGATCCTCCTCCTCCTCCTCCTCCTCCTCCTCCTCCTCCTCCTCCTCCTCCTCCTCCTCCTCCTCCTCCTCCTCCTCCTCCTCCTCATTCGCGCTCATCCTTTGCCAGTACCGTGGCAAAACAGTGAAACGGTTGCTGATGTCGCTTCCCCTGTGCTCGTGGCCCCTCCCCTTCTCCCTCCTCCTCCTCCTCCTCCTCCTCCTCCTCCTCCTCCTCCTCCTCCTCCTTACTCTCCCTCCTCCTCCCTTACTCTCCCTCCTCCTCCCTCCTCCTCCTCATCTTCCTCCTCCCTTACTCTCCCATCCTCCTCCTCCTCCTCCTCATCCTCCTCATCATTATCATCCTCCCGAACTCTCCCATCCCCCTCCCTCCTTTCCTCCTCATCTTCCTCTTCCCTTACTCTTCCCTCCTCCCTTACTCTCCCTCCTCCTCCTCATCTTCCCCTTACTCTCCCATCCCTCTGCCTCCTCCTCACGGAGAGTGACCAAAATGATACCAAGGCTGAGAAATCTGCCGTATGAAGAAAGACTCAAAAATCTAAACTTATTCTCCCTCTCAAAAAGAAAAATGCGAGGAGACTTGATTGAGGTTTTTAAAATGTTCAAAGGCTTTGACAACATTAATGTCAAAGATTACTTCTTATTAGACCAATCAAATACAAGAAGACGCCACGATTTCAAAGTAATTGGCAAAAGATTCTCTACGAACGAAAGTAAACACTTCTTCTTTAACCGGGTTGTTAACGTGTGGAATTCGCTACCTTCCACTGTTGTTGAAAGTAACACGATAACAACATTTAAACAAATCGCTTAGATAAATAACTTGGAATCTAATCCGCAAATGAAAATATTATTCTTTGCAATAAATGATATGACAACCAGACATTTCATCGCAATTGGATTAATTGGATAGGATAGTGATAGCAGTAGTGTTAGTTCCTCTTCTATCGCCTAGTTGCCCTGTTTCCTTAACTGTAATGTAGTTTTAGTTAACACAAAACAGCCTCGTTAGGGCCAGTACGCCTGCTGTTGTTTGTTCTTCCTTTGTGTATCCTTTGTGTTCCTCCTCTCCCTCTTTCTTCTCATCCTCCTCCTCCTCCAACGTCCTCCTCCTCCAACTCCTCCTCCTCCAACTCCTCCTCCTCCAACTCCTCCTCCTCCTCATGTTCCTCTGCTCTCTTGCTCTCTCATCCCCCTCCCTCCTACTCCTCATCTTCCTCCTCCCTTACTCTCCCTCCCATCCCCCTCCCTCCTCCTCCCTCCTCATCTACCTCCTCCCTTACTCTCCCATCCTCCTGTCTTCTCCTCCTCCTCGTCCTCATCTTCCTCCTCCCTCCTCCTCCTCCTCCCCCTCCTCCTCCCCCTCCTCCTCCCCTCCTCCTCCTCCTCCTCCTCCTCCTCCCCCTCAACTTCCTCCTCCCGTACTCCCCCATCCTCCTCTCCCTCCATCCTCCTTCCTCCTCCCTCCTCATCTTCCTCCTTCCTCTCATCTTCCTCCTCCCCCTCATCTTCCTCCTACCGTACTCTCCCATCCCCCTCCCTCCTCCTTCATCTTCCTCCTCCCTTATTCTCCCATCCCCCTCCCTCCTCCTCTCTCCTCATCTTCCTCCTCCCTTACTCTCCCATCCTCCTGCCTCCTCCTCCCTCCTCATCTTCCTCCTCCTCCCTCCTCATCTTCCTACTCCCGTGCTCTCCCATCCTCCTGCCTTCTCTTCCTCCTCATCTTCCTCCTTTCTTACTCTCCCACCCCCTCCCTCCTCCTGCTTCCTCCTCCTCCTCCTCCTCCTTCTCCTCCTCATCTTCCTCCTCCCTTACTCTTTCATCCCCCTCCCTCCTCCTCCGTCCTCCTCCCTCCACATCCTCCTCCCTTACTCTCCCATCCTCCTGCCTCCTCCTCCCTCCTCATCTTCCTCCTCCCATGCTCTCCCATCCTCCTGCCTTTTCTTCCTCCTCATCTTCCTCCTTTCTTACTCTCCCACCCTAATCCTCCTATACCCTCCTCCTCCTCCTCCTCCTCCTCCTCCTCCTCCTCCTCCTCCCTCCTCCTCCTCCCTCCTCCTCCTCCTTCTCCTCCTCCTCCTTCTCCTCCTCCTCCTCCTCCTCCTCCTCCCTCATCTTTCTCCTCCCTTACTCTCCCATCCCCCTCCTTCCTCCTCCCTCCACATCTTCCTCCTCCCTTACTCTCCCATCCTCCTGCCTCCTCCTCCCTCCTCATCTTCATCCTCACATGCTCTCCCATCCTCCTGCCTTCTCTTCCTCATCATTTTCCTCCTTTCTTACTCTCCCACCCCCATCCCTCCTCCTCCTCCCTCCTCCTCCTCCTCCTGCCTCCTCATCTTCCTCCTCCCATGCTCTCCCATCCTCCTACCTCCTCCTCCCTCCTCCCTTACTCTCCCATCCTCCTGCCTCCTCCTCCTCCCTCCTCATCTTCCTCCTCCCATGCTCTCCCATTCTCCTGCCTTCTCTTCCTCCTCATCTTCCTCCTTTCTTACTCTCCCATCCCCCTCCCTCCTCCTCCTCCCTCCTCCTCATTTTCCTCCTTACTCTCCCACCCCTCTCCCTCCTCCTCCCTCCTCCTCCTCCTCCTCCCTCCTCATCTTCCTCCTCCCCTACTCTCCCATCCCCCTCCCTCCTTCTCCCTCCACATCTTCCTCCTCCCTTACTCTCCCATCCTCCTGCCTCCTCCTCCCTCCTCATCTTCCTCCTCCCTTACTCTCCCATCCTCCTGCCTCCTCCTCCCATGCTCTGCCATCCTCCTACCTCCTCCTCTCTCCTCCTCCTCTCTCCTCATCTTCCTCCTCCCATACTCTCCCATCCTCATGCCTCCTCCTCCCTCATCTTCCTCCTCCCATGCTCTCCCATCCTCCTGCCTTCTCTTCCTCCTCACCTTCCTCCTTTCTTATTCTCCCACCCCCTCCCTCCTCCTCATCCCTCCTCCTCCTCCTCCTCCTCCTCCTCACTCCTCATCTTCCTCCTCCCTTACTCTCCCATCCCCCTCCCTCCTTCT
>NC_134791.1:35596827-35611827 GCF_046742065.1 Oratosquilla oratoria | reverse complement strand
TATTTTTATTTATTTTTTATTGTTGTTGTTGTTGTTGTGTACAATCTGCCGCTATTGCGTGGTACTGAGAGCTACCATGCCCTTTGTTTAAGAGGGCGCTAGATTGTCCAAGTGTATAGAAACGCTGCTAAACTACAGTCCATAACAACCAACCAAGGTTCCAGCCTCGTTCGTAACGATGAGAAAAAATTACCCAATTTAATTTGGAGTGACCGGGATAGAAATAGAATTAGGAATAGAAATAGAAAAAAAATGGAGTATAAATAGAAGTGGAAATTAAAGTCGAGATATAAATAGGAATGAAATGGGAGTAGAGGGACAGACCCGAGATAGAAATAGAAATAGACGTATAGAAATGAAAATAGAAAAGCCCCACCGATGCTGCAAAACGTCAACTAATGCATTTCACACAAAAAGACGCTGGTAAATCAATAGCCGAGTTCAACATGCCTCACAACTCTTTGTTTTACAGTAGTGAACACCAAAATACATTTATCTACGCTTTGTTGTCGTCTCTATGGGCCGCCTTTCTTTCGGGCTTTTTACTTTCCTTTCACCACTCACAATTTTAGTCAGAATGCCCCTCTGCTTCTGATCATCCGACTTAGTCAAGTTCCATTTAGTATATGTATAGGAGAGGGGGAATTAAACGGAGCTTAATTTTTCTTTCTTTTCTTCCCGAATATTACTACATTTGGCTCTCTTAAGGTACACCAAGGGATTCCGTCGGGAATCCTCAATTTAGGTACTAGGTCAGTTCTGCAATGACGTCATTATTTCTTTAGTCCAATTATCTTTAATGTTATATCTAAGAACCACCTTTTCTCCAATCAGAACAGCTGTTACAAACCCCGCATGCAATACTGCTTACTCAAGCAATCTGGAATTCAATGCACACTGACTTAGTTTACACATTGTTACATCAGTATATAAATGAACATTATACAACAATGAAATTGGGTCCCCGGCGACTGTAAGCCTTAGGCAAAGAGCGAGCTTTTGCAACTTCCTAGCCTACGAACTGTTCTTTACCAAACATCCAACTCGTAAAAATTAAATTCTCACCTACCCCTCTATCTACCTCATTTGTCTACCTATATCTACGAGCCTCATCTACGAGCCTCTTACGCGCATACGAAAGCAGTGGTCATAATATGACTGGAATTGTTCAGGAGAAGACGCCGAGATCCTGCAAGATCTTAACAAATTGTTCATATGGTCAGTGAAATGGCAAGTGGGCTTCAGAATCTCAAAGCACAGTATGTTAAACGTAGGTTTACACTACCCAGAAAGCAGGTACACCTTAGACAACACATTTTTAGAGAAAACTGAGTGTGAGAGACACTTGGGAGTTCTAGTGAGTCCTGACTTTAAATCTAGAAAACTGTGCATTAACACCAGGAATAGAGTTAACAGAGCGTTAGATTTCATTGCTAGGACGATTACGAATAAAAGTGCAGAGGTAGTTATCAAACTCTATCTAGCGTTAGACCCATCCTTGACTATGCGGTACAATTTTGGTCTCCGTCCTATAAAAACATCATTTTACTATAATCAGTACAGAGGAGAATGGCCAAAATAATACATGGGCTCAAAAATTTACCTTACGAGGAGAGGCTTAGGCATCTTAACCTACAGTCTCTGGAAAGACGCAGAGTGCGGGGTGATCTAATAGAGGTGTTCAAGTAGATTAAAGACTTTAACAAGGGTGACGCAACCAATGTCATCATATTAAGACAGCAGGGTAGGACTCGCAGGAATGGATCTAAATTGGACAATTTTATATTTAAGAAGGAAATAGGCAAAAATTGATTAACCAATAGAGTGGTCAACGAATGGCATAGATTTAGTAGCCATGTAGTGAGCGCTGAAACTACCGGTTGTTTTAAAAGGTTACGCAACTTTATGGATGGGGACGATAGGTGTTAATGGACATGGAACTGCCTAGTGTTGGCCATATGGTCTTTTGCAGTATCCACCATTCTTATGTTCTAATGTTCTTATGATACTGCATACGACAAGACACCAAATAATTCATTATATAGAGGATGACACATGAAATTATTTTTCATGTATAATTTGCTAATTGTGTTCATTAAGTAAGAGTCTGAGGCTGGGAATATTGATTGATTAGGATTTTATAATTTTAAGAATACTTATGTTAACGTTTAAAAGGAGAAAGAAATGATTTAGAGTTCAATTGAACTAATTCAAAGCATTGAAAAAAGTTACAGGTATGTGTAGAGGGTATGTATGTACATGTATGTACTTTTTTTTTTAAATTTTGTGTATGCTTACATATTTACATTATATTGTATATATTTATGTAATATTTGTATTTATATAATATACAAAGGATTACAAAGGCGGAGCATGCCGACAGGAGACCTTTTGATCCATATCTAGGTCGGATGCAAAAAAAAAAAAATCATATTAATAATACAATAATAGATAAAAATTATAATAATGTCAATAACAAATGAAATACATAAATAAATGCATAGGTATAGTTAAAATAATAAACAAACAGGTAAATAGTAAATAATAAATTGACATATAACTAATGATAAATGAAAATCAGACAGACAAATGATAACAAAACAAAAATAATATAAGATAAATTATAATCATTACAGCATCTTACTTAGGTGTTTATCTAAATGATTCTTAAAGCTTCGAACTGAACTACATTGTATCTGTGCAGGAAGTTTATTCCATTCATTAACTACACGGTTGGCAAAGTTGTTTCTACCTACTTCCAAATTGAATCTATTTCCGGACAGTTTGAGACCATTGTTTCTTGTCTGATTCTCATTCAATGTAAAAATTTTGTCACTTTTGATGTTGTCAATTCCCTTTAAAATCTTAAAGACCTGTATCAAGTCACCTCTGAGTCTACGCTTTTTTAGGGAAAACAGATTCATGTGCTTTAGTCGATTTTCGTATGATTTATTTTTGATATTTGGAATTAGTTTTGTGGCTCGCCGTTGTACTTTTTCCAGTCTGTCAATGTCTTTAATGAGATTCGGTGACCATACGGAAACAGCATATTCCAAATGTGGACGAACTAACGATTTATATAGCTTGTTAATGAGTGATGGACTTTTGAAATCAAAAGATCGCGCAATCAGTCCCAGAATCTTATTTGCTTTCTCAGAGGCTGAAATACATTGCTTGGATGATTTGAGGTCGTTACTGATAATTACGCCGAGATCTTTTTCACTATCCACTTTTGTTAACGAATTTCCAAATAACTTGTAATCGTACTTACTGTTATTTTTACCTATGTGCATTACCTTGCATTTACTTGTGTTAAATTTCATTAGCCACTTTTCAGACCATTGCTATAATTTATCTAAATCTTCTTGAATATCTAATTGGTTTGAGTGATCATTTGCCACTCCGCACAGTTTTGTATCATCAGCAAATTTGGAAAGAGTAGATTTTAGTCCATGGTCTATATCATTTATATATACTATGAATAGAAGTGGCCCAAGAACGGAACCCTGAGGAACTCCACTTGCAACACTTTTCCATCCAGAAGTTTTTCCATTTAAAACAACTCTCTGTTTTCGACCATTCAACCAATTACTAGTCCAACCTAATAGGCTACCACTTATTCCATGCAAAGCTAGTTTAGTAAGTAGTCTTTCGTGTGGGACGGTATCAAAAGCTTTTGCAAAGTCTAGATATATTAAATCTATATTGTTTCTTTTGTCATAATTCGAGATAACTGTGTTGTAGAATTCGAGTAAGTTAGTCACGCAAGAACGTTTCCGTCTGAAACCATGCTGGCTATCATTTATCAAACGGTTACTTTCTAAATGATGTTCGATAGCATCTCTGATGATAGTTTCCATTATTTTTCCTACGATTGAAGTCAAACTTATAGGCCTATAGTTATTTGGTTTCTTTTTGTCACCTTTTTTGAATATGGGAGTAACGTTAGCTAGCTTCCATTCTCTTGGGACATCTCCGGATATGATGGATTTCTTGAAAATAATTTCTAATGGAACAACAATCTCATTTTTCATTTCCTTTAAGATTCTTGGATGCCAACCGTCAGGCCCTGGTGTTTTATTAACTTTGAGTTTGTCTATACACCTTTTAATTTTTTCTTTTGTTATATATTTGTGTGTGTGTGTGTGTGTGTATGTGTGTGTCTATATTTATGTTTTTATATCCCAATTGTGGTACTGGCCGTTTTGCAGCAAGCATGAAAAAGGGGGATTTCTGACTCAGACCTTTGTTCGTGCGGTCAAGTACCAAACCCCAAGAACACAGCCTGAATGAATGTAACGTGACAAGACCTCTCTGTCCCTTAATAGTGTTACACAGCTCGAAACTAGTGACCTACCCCACCAACTGGTTTTTTTTTTTAGACAACTTAACCTGTTGACATACGAAATAACAATAATGATGATAATAGTAATAGATAATAATAATAATAATAATTAATGATAATATCCCATTTGTTATTGAACACATGTTTAACGTTGTATTGCATTTCGGCGTGAACATAGCAATGTGTTCATAAAGTAAATTATTTTCCCACTGTCAGATAGGTCATCCAAGTGTAGGAAATGAACACAGGCGTAATCATGTTTATATACTTTTGTTTACTATTGATTGCATGGCAGTTGCAACACTGATTCAGAAGTGGAAGTAACATCAATGAAAACAGAAATCCAAAGCAAAAAGGGGAAAGGAAAAGTATGAAAGAAAGATACGAAAAAGGGCTTAGGGGAGAAAACAAAAGAAGTGTAGTCTGAAACCAGAGAAGACGGAGGGACGGAAGAGTTGGTAGCACTGCAAGTGAATAGAAAATGGGGGTTGGTAGACCTGCAAATGAATAGAAAAAGGGGTTTGGGTTGGATGGGTTAGGGACTAAATGAAAGAGAGAGGAAAAAGAGTAGGATAGGTAGAAGAATTATAATGAAAAAAGTGTTTTTTTTTTAACATTAGGCAGCACGAAAATGAAAGTGAATTAAAAAGAAATATTCAAAAGCGAACTTTAGATTGTATGCTGAAAAAGAGATTGAATAAGAGACCACACATATTACGTAAACTGTTGTGGACCTTATGCTTAGAGTAAATAAGACCTTTATGCGATTTCGTGTCTTAAATTTTTCGTTTAAACAAAAACAGTAAGTCATGGACATAGCTAATTAGATATTGGTGAACAGGGATTGAAAGGGTAGGGAAACGTATGTGGGCACGGTGTGCACTGGAGGAATTGTGACTAATTAATATGATATAATAGATCCTATAATATAGTATAATATATATATATATATATATATATATATATATATATATATATATATATATATAATACATAATCTTGATGGCGCAATCGGTTAAGTCACTATCACTTGTCACGGGCTAGAGCGGGTTCGAGTCCTTGGCTGTACCACGTTTCAATTTCTGCATGTATGCCTCCTCGAGTTTCTCGATGTTGATGAGTTAGAAATTAAAGTGAATTGTGGTTGATATATATATATATATATATATATATATATATGCGAATAAATAAAAAAACACGTGATTCACAAAATGTGTAAAAAAAAACAAAAAAAAAAAACAAAACAAAAAAAACACTTGGAAAATAAAATGAAAGGTGACCGAACGTTTTCGTGTATTCAAGACATTTTCAAGACTTTCAAGACCTTGAAAATGTCTTGAATAGACGAAAACGTTCGGTCACCTTTCAATTTATTTTCCAAGTGGTTTTATTACACACACACACACACACACACACACACACACACACACACACACACACACACACACACACACACACACACATACACACACACACACTATATATATATATATATATATATATATATATATATATATTTATACATATATATTTATATATATATATATATATATATATATATATATATATATATATATATATTGTGTGTGTGTGTGTGTGACGTCCTTAACGTGAGTACAATCCTGTGGTTGTGCTGTATCACACCCTTGTGTGAATAAAGCCACTGTGGACTTGCGGCTTCTAATCAGTGAAAGTCGAGGTATCCAAGGTTATTAATGTGAAAAGCGAAAACATAGTCCGAAATATAAACGAGAAAACAAGAAAAACACTCTGAGGCCCTTGGCTTAAGTGTAAACAACAATTTCTGTTGTATGTTCGTTTCGGTAGAAACGACTTGGGTGACAATCTTTCGTTTTTCGAAACTCTAGATTTCAAATTACCTTTGCATCGTTTACTGAGAAACAGAACGTCAGACTAACAGAAGCATGTACAAACGTTAGGCACATTGTTCAAACATTCTAGTAAACAAAGTCAAATAAATTTCACATTTGTCGAGAATTAAAAAAGAAAAGAAAAAAAGAAAGTAAAAATTTCACCGCAACCAATTTTTATGGCTTCTTATATTCATGAGGTGGAATTGATTAATATAATAAATTTTTTTACTAGTTGGGGGAGAAAATTGGGATGGAAATGACTTTGTGAATAACTTTTGGTCTCCGTAACTTGGAATAATTTTTGTTTCTTGAGTAACTTTCGAAGTCTTCATTAGTACCGACACCGGACTTCAAGAACCGAGGAGAGACTGCGAGAGAGAGAGAGAGAGAGAGAGGGGGAGAGATTGCGAGAGAGAGACTGCGAGACTGCGAGAGAGAGAGACTGCGAGAGAGAGAGACTGCGAGAGAGGGAGAGAGACTGCGAGAGAGAGATACTGCGAGAGAGAGAGACTGCGAGAGAGAGAGAGAGACTGCGAGAGAGGGAGAGAGACTGCGAGAGAGAGAGAGACTGCGAGAGAGGGAGAGAGAGAGACTGCGAGAGAGAGAGGGAGAGAGACTGCGAGAGAGAAAAAGAGAGAGAGAGAGATTTAGAAGGGGATAGAGAAGGGGGTTAATAATAATAATACAAGTAAATGAATAAATGAATAGACAAATAAACAAATAAAAAGGAATAGAATGAAGTTAGAAATGCTTAGATAAATGAATGGAATCGATCAAATCCGTAGATAGAATTAAGTATTATAAATTAAAACAGAAATAAAAAAATAAATAGAATAATAGTAGATCAATTCAGTAAATAAATAAATATGTAAACGGAATCAGATAAGGTATAAGGAAGGTAAGGAAGTAAAATAAAAGGTAAGGAAGTAAAATAAAAATGAAGATAATATAAAATACTCCACGTTCTCAGAAATTGATGATTCCTCATTGATTCAATTTCGATTGCAAAGCAAAAATGATAGTAAACATATTAACACATTATCAGTTATTGCGAAAAGCAATTGATAACTTTATATTTTTCAGTCCCAGTGTTGTTATGATTATAGAGTAGAACGCGAAGAATTGCACTATACTCTATTTTAATCTAAAATATATATAAATATATATATATATATATATATATATATATATATATATATATATATATATATATAGATTCAATGTATATGGCAACAGTTTGGACTAGAAATATTGCCATAAAAGGGATTCCAATTTTATTAAGTTTATTAGAATATAAACACATAATCAATGTGTGTTTAGCGTTCTTATCGAAGGAGTCATGGCCGTCTAGTTTCTTGGTAGTACTAGAAAAGGAAATAACGCAAAACTCTCCTGTTTAACAATGAGGAAGCAATCGCAAAGCAAGACCGCAATATTGGGATTCGATGCATTGGTCTAGCCAGCGTTAGGTTCTTCTCGTCCGCAAACATTGGTTTGTTTGTTTGTTTATTGATTTGTTCGTGTGTTTATTTGTTTACCTCTTTGTTCATTTGACTTGTTTATGTTTAGTGGAGTTATCTGTTTTTATTGATTGATTTGATTTATTGGTCTGTTTATATGTTTATCTAATTATTTGTTTGTTTATCTAGACGCACAGCCAGAAAGGCAGGTAGTAAAGCAGAAGGACAGACAGAAAGGTAGAGAGGCGAAGACTGACAAAGACAAATTAATAGGCAGTCATGCAGACAAAGACAGGCAGGTAAAGAAAGGCGCACAGAGACAGACAGACAAATACAGACACACAGACAAAGAAGCAGACGAAGACAAGCAGACAAAAACTGACAGAAAAAGAAAGACGAAAGTAGATAGACAGACAGACAGACTGACTGAGCAAGATGCTGACTGATACTTAGTTCGTAATGTCTCCAAGTATAGAAACCAAAATATTCACACGTGTGTGTTAGTGTAGTTATATAAAATCACATAAAATACGATCATTTCTGATCCCTCATTTTTGTGTTGATGTTTATAGTATGATATTTAATTACATATATATATATATATACACACATACTAGCCAAATTACCCGCGCGTTGCTGTGAGTTCGTGAATCATCCCCAACCTAACCATACCCCACCTAACTTTAACCCTTAACCCTAACCAAAATATATTTTTAAATGAAAAATAGTTATCCAAGTACCTGGAGTGATAGGGTATCAGAATATATATGGTTATGAGGGTCTATCTGCAAAACCCTAGGAGTTCGTGAACATATAACAACCAACCAACCAAACAAACAAACAGACAGACAAATGAAAGACAGTAATCCAAGTACCTTGGGTTATAAGGTTTCAGAATATATATGGTTATAGGGGTCTATCTGCAAAAACCTAGGAGTTCGTGAATAATCTCTAACCTAACCATACCCCACCTAACTTTAACCCTTAACCCTAACCAAAATATATATATTTTTGAAAATGAAATATAGTTATCCAAGTACCTGAAGTGATAGGGTATCAGAATATATATGGTTATGGGGGTCTGTATGCAAAACCCTAGGAGGTGTACCTGAACAAACAAATAAACAGACATACAGACAAATGAAAGATAGTTCTCCAAGTACCTTGGGTTATAAGGTTTCAGAATATATATGGTTATAGGGGTCTATCTGCAAAAACCTAGTAGTTCGTGAATAATCACTCGCCTAACCATAATCCACTTAACTTTAACCCTTAACCCTAATCAAAATAACTTTTTTTTTTTTTTAAATGAAATAAAGTTATCCAAGTACCTGGAGGGATAGGGTATCAGAATAAATGGTTATGGGGGTCTATCTGCAAAACCCTAGGAGGAATTCGTGATCAAACAAACAAACAGACAGACAGACAGACAGGCTACTACATTATCATAGTAGATATATTACTAAAAGTAATTTCAAAGTTATCCCTTTAATGAGTCAAATGTGTCCCATCAGTTGTTCTTTATCGAAGGGCGTCGTCCTCTGAAGTCCATAATAGACTTCAGGAAATTTATGAATATTTATCCCCCTTCTGCTTATACATTGTGGTATCATATATATATTTTAGCCATTCCTGATCCCTTTCAGCGCTTGTAACCCCCCCCGTAGCTAAGTGAAATGATCTGGTTTTAACCAAAATTATGTAAATTGGTGTGTGTGTGTGTGTGTGTGTGTGTGTGTGTGTGTGTGTGTGTGTGTGTGTGTGTGTGTGTGTGTGTGTGTGTGTGTGTGTGTGTGTGTGTGTTTATGTGTGCGCGCGTGTGTATTTTCATGCGCGAACCGTTCCTACGTGCGTGCGTACACGCGTGCGCAAGTTGACTGCTAATCAATCTCCATTGGCATTCATCAACAAAACTTTGTTCTTTTTCGGTCAGCGTGACTTCTGCAATTGGACGTGTTAATTCGCAACGAGTGGAGGCCTTTCCAATTAATGCAGTTTGCAGCAACATTGGTCACCTTATCTCTCTTCGCGTTAATTTATATCAATTTATTTCTCTGTTCGCTCGAGTGACTGCCAGGGGAGGAGGAGGAGGTGGGGACCAAGGGCCTGCCTGCCTACTTCAACAGTCAGTTTGTTGTTTGTCCAATATGTGTGTGTGTGTGTGTGTGTGTGTGTGTGTGTGTGTGTGTGTATTCACTTGGTCTTTGGATCACGTGTTGGACTCGTGATCGACAGCTATTTCCCTCCTGGAAGAGAGCTCAGAGCTCGTAGGTCCGATCTATGGGTAATGCTATGACCTTACACACACACATACACACCCAACTCCCCGCCCACGAGAGTCAGAGTAACGACCCGAAGCGCAGCGGTACCGAAATAATTTCGGCCCTGGGCAGGATTCGAACCAAGAACTACGGGCCACTATGGTGACAGTTCAGCGTTCTACCAACTGCGCCACCGAGTCGTGTATACATGTGTGTATGCATGTGTGTGTGTGTGTGTGTGTGTGTGTGTGTGTGTGTGTGTGTGTGTGTGTGTGTGTGTGTGTGTGTGATTCACCATGTTCTTGGATCACGTATTGCTTTCGTGATTGACAGCTATTTCCCTCCCGGAAGAGAGCTCAGAGCTTATATATGACCGATCTATGGGTAATGCTGTGACCTTACACGTACACACACCCTCAACTCCCCACGAGAGTTGGAGTAACGACTCACAGCGCAACAATATTGAAATTATTTCAGCCCTGGGCGGGATTCGAGCCCGGACCGCCGTAGTGGCGGCCGGGAACTCTAACCACTGCGCCATCGAGTCGTGTGTGTGTGTGTGTGTGTGTGTGTGAGAGAGAGAGAGAGAGAGAGAGAGAGAGAGAGAGAGAGAGAGAGAGAGAGATAGAGAGAGAGAGAGAGAGAGGTCAGAGCATTACCCTCTAGATAGGCCCAAAAACTGTGAACTCGCATAGGCTACGGTATGGTAATTGCTGTCAATCATGAGTTCAGTACGTGATCCAAGACCATAGGTGTATCACGCACACACACACACACACACACACACACACACACACACACACACACACACACACACACACACACACACACACACACACACACACACACACACACAATCTAGATGGAATTCTTTATTAAGTAAAGCCATGGTTCATGTTAGCCGTCCTCACCTCTTCGCAATTAAAAGATAAAATTGCTGTATGACTAAATGAAACGTGTTTCACGTTTAAATGGAGATTTGATGTTGAAACAACACAATAAACCAGTGTGTTTATAAATTGAACGGAATTGTCAACACATCTACCCTTCTGTACAGTGTGCCACTTTAACTCGTATTCTGTTTCACCTTTGCCCTGAATGCTTTGTTAGCTAAGATCTCACGCTAGGAGGGGAACCCAGAACTATGTTGTATGAAGTAAGATGGAAACAAGTAAAAATAATAATGAAAATAAATAAGTAAGCAAAAAAAAAAAATTATAATAAATAGATAAATTTAAAAAATCGAGGTCTGTATGTATGTATGTGTGTGTGTGTGTGTGTGTGTGTGTGTGTGTGTGTGTGTGTGTGTGTGTGTGTGTGTGTGTGTGTGTGTGTGTGTGTGTGTGCGTCATACAGTATTTTTCTGCAGATATATTTATAAACATATGTATCAATACATGAACTTCATGTTTTTTGTTTTTCATCACCGAAAACCACGAGAAATTGTAACGCTAATTTGCCATGACGATTTAGTAAGTTCAGAAATGTTTTTGCAGTCGTAATCTAAACATTACGGTCGTCTCGATTGCGCAATTGTGGACTAATGACCCTAATCAATGATATATTAGAGGTAGGAGTTGTGTAAACACGCCTTTCGTTATGTTTCAATTATATTATTTATTTGCGCAATCTAATATTTGCGGTCGTTATTTTCTTAACATTGCGGACTAAGTACCGTGACTAATGCAAACATATATTACGTCATTGTTGCAATGATGTAATTCTGTTTAGAGACATTTGAGTTAATCATTAGGGGACATGTGTATCTAGAATATAATAGTCTGTGCGCTTCAAGAAGTCCGTTCAAGGTGTGGCATGCGTACGTCGTGGTTTACTACTAGCCACTCTGCCAAATCAACCTTTAGTACATGACTCTATCGTATTTCCCATCTGTGTGCTATTTAAGATTTTTTCATATGTATATAGCCAAGGAAGCTGTATAGAACAATGAATATATTATTTTGAGGTTTTAACGACGATATGAATAATATCTATGACACGTGGCAACAGCGCTTTTTTCTTCCCATGTTGCCACGTCGAGGTATCACAGGGAGAGACAGGTGGAATGGAGTATAGGTAATCGTTGCTATAATTCTAAAAAGCTATACTAATTGCACTATACAACTTCCATTACTATATACAGGATATAAATAAATCAAATAGTACATAGATGGGAAATAAGAGAGAGAGAGAGAGAGAGAGAGAGAGAGAGAGAGAGAGAGAGAGAGAGAGAGAGAGAGAGAGAGAGAGAGAGAGAGAAAGAAAGAGAGAGAGAGAGAAAGAGAGAGAGAGGGAGGCATGTACTAAGGTTGATTTGTTACGATGTATGCCACACCCTGAACGGACTCCTTGAAGCGCACAGACTATATATACCTAACAACAAAAGATATGTTTGTATAGTTCTCGCATAGGAAGGGGTGACGCTGGTGTGTCCACAATATTGGGTAACTCTTCCCCACCCCAATGTGCACAACAGCAAATGTCACACGACGTTCCCTCTCCTTCAAATTCCATAGCCTTTCCTCGTATGAATTATCCTAATTAAACGAAAACAAAAGACGGAGAGACGAAAGAAAGTGGAAGTAGGGTAGGTGGCTAGAGAGCCCATGACTAATGTTAGCCATTGGAGGGGAAGACAGTGTTTGATAAGCAAATGGACTGTGGAAATAAAATTAATTTTTGAATGAGGAAAAATGTACGTTGGAGGGGACGTTTCTGACGCTTAGTGGTGGGGGCGGCTACAACGTGACAGCACACACATTGAGTGGCGTGTTTTTGTGTCATGGGGTGTTTGTTTGTTTCATGGTATGTGTTATGACAACTTACATTTCGCACAAGATGCGTTTTCGATTTGGATACGCAATGTTGAAGATTTGACTCAATATGGCTCGTTTCACGTCGTGTCGTGGACGGTGCACGGCGAAAAGTCGGTACGTACGAAACAAGCCCAATTGTAACTTGACCTAAACTATAAATAACTTTCAGAAGGAAAAAAGAAGTGATACTTAAGAGAGAAAGAATAAAAAGAAAAGAGGAAGAAGAAATGTATAGATGCGTGTGTGTGTGTGTGTGTGTGTGTGTGTGTGTGTGTGTGTGTGTGTGTGTGTGTGTGTGTGTGTGTGTGTGTGTGTGTGTGTGTGTGTGTGTGTGTGTGTTTGTATTGTCTGTTATGTTTGTGCATGTGCTATGTATTATGATGTATGCTGTTTGTGTGTTTGTGTGTGTGTGTGTGTATGTTGTGTGTTCTGTGTGTGTGTACATGTTATATGTTGTGTTCGTTTGTACGTGTGTATTGTGTACTGTGGATTGTGCTATATGTCATGTATTATGTCAAGGTAAGATATATCTGAGTATACAAACTTGAGAGGTAAGGCAACGCCAAGGGAAGTAAAGGCAAGAACAAAGACCATTAAGAAGACTGTAATAAAAGTGGGCTAATTGAGTTTAAGCTCACCTCGGGGCCGGTCTGGGAACCTTTGAAGCCCTGTCCTTTCACTACTCACAGCTCCGCCGCGATGACGTAACAAATTATGTGTTGAATCGCGTGCCATAGTTGTTTTATCAGCAAAGCGAAGCGATTAAGAATTTATTTTGTATTTGGTTGTTGGAAATGCATTTGCTTCATGTATTTTCCAAATAGTTGTTGGAAATATAATTACAATGTCAAAACAAACAGGTAATCAAATATCATAACAAAAAGTCTTCTCATATTTTCCAGTTTTATAACATTTACTGATTTATGATATTTCCTTTTCCATTCAAGACAACAATATTTAACATACTATTCCAGTAGTCTTGTGTGTGTGCGCATATCTGTGTGCATGTGTGTTTGTGTGTTTGTGTGTATGAGTGTGTGCGTGTGTGTGTGTGTGTGTGTGTGTGTGTGTGTGTGTGAGAGAGAGAGAGAGAGAGAGAGAGAGAGAGAGAGAGAGAGAAATGAGGGACCTATATCATAATTTCAAATTCAACCGAACTTGGTGCGAAAATCTTAATAAACTTAATCTCATGTCGATCGGATATTCTAAAGTTCAGAAACTCATTTTCAGTTGAGTTACTTTAGTTTCATTTTCATCAGTTTTATTCAGCTGAGGGAAACCCCCGTATTTTTTCTAGAAGCGAATCACAAAACTAGTACTATAATTAGTACTTAGAGGAATTTGCAATAATATGAAAACCAGTAGCTAATAGATTACTAATCGTTTTAAGAATCAGATTAGAGTTATATGATTTTAGGTGGATTTTTATATCGATTTCTTAACAGTCCACAAGTGAAATAGCAAATAGGCTATATCTTAGTATATCGAATTTTAGATTTTTCTCAAAAATATCATGAGGATTGTGACGAGGCGAATGATGATCGAAATAGTATTAATTTTTTCGTATAATCATATAATCATTAATTAACATTTCAGACATATTTGTCGTTGTGGAAATGTTTCATTGTGTAGAGATGCAGGTCAGATGGATCCTAATTAATGGAATAAGTGCGGAAATATAGAATTTTTTCATTAATCACCTGTTTATGGGTCTCGGGAGTTTTTGAACGAAAGGTAATGAACTCATAAAAGAACTTCTAACGAAGACGTCTTCAATGTTGTTGTAGACACTGCATACGAGTTTATTTGCGTCGACGATTTCTTCGACGACATTTGGGCGCAGAAATCTGGCTCAGATAGTAATGATGAGAATTGTAATGGTGATGGAAATCCCAGTAATAGTAGCCTGGTGGAGGACTGACGTGAAGAGACATGAGTGGAGGAGGGCCGGCATTCAGCGACACAAGATGTGGAGGCCCAACGTCCAACGACATCAAGGGTCCTTCGTTCTTCACATGGCCGCTGTCAAGGCCGAAATCCTCGTAGCACTCTTCGAAGTCATCTTCGCTGTTGCCTGAAGAATCTTCGGCTGAGAAGTAGACTTCTTCTTCGTCCTCGATCTCTTTCTCGTTGTGTGATCCATCTTCGACCTCGTCCTCGGTGTTGATCCCGAAGTCCCAGGTTAAAAGTCCCTCGAAGATGATGCGCAGGAGTAAGTCCAGAGAAATCTCGAAGAAGCCGATC
>NC_134791.1:35549327-35586827 GCF_046742065.1 Oratosquilla oratoria | reverse complement strand
GGGTTTGGGGTTAGTATGACATATAATGTAGTTCTAAGCACCCTGAGTTTAGCAGCTTAGCTTCCAGGACACGAATGCAATACTGAGAGGGATCACCACGGTGGAACTACTGCATGATGTCGCCAGCATGACTATGTGCATGACGGCCGAAGACCGGAAGACGTTGAGGATGCAGCGCTCGGCGACGGACCATCCGCGAGGTTCTCCCGAAGACATAGTTACCAGAGGCTTCCGAGGTGGCTTTGAGGGCGTGGTCTTCAGCCAACGCGGAGGACATAGATGCTGCTCAAGCCATCCGGCGACGTTGTTGGCGTGAGTGAAGAGCGAGGTCGCGCCTGAAGTGGAGGACGTCGACGTAGAGGAGGTCGAAGTTGAAGAGGAGGAGGAAGAGGAGGAAGTGGAGGTTCCGTTCTTGTGTTGGATGGCAGCTTTGTTCTCGTCTGTGGTGGAAAAGGGACAAGTCAGATCGAGAGGAAACATGACACAGGACACAAGCAATCGCGTTACGAGATGAATGAGAGGGAAAGAAGACAATAAAAGAAAACGGGAGACTATACTGTTGCAACACAAGAACATGAGACTGTAAGAGACTATAATGCCTATGCTAGGCAGTTCCATGTCTTTTACCACCTGTCATACCTATTCATAAAGTTATCTAATCTTAACCAATTTTTTCAGTGCTCACTACATGGATATTAAGCCTTCCGTTCGTTAACCACTCTATTGGTAAAGCAGTTCTTGCCCATTTCCATCTTTAATAGGAGGACAATAATATGGAGGGAGAACTACCCAAAGAGGTAGTGGGTGAGGGTGATGGTAAAGATGAAGATGCTGCAAAAGAAAGACAGAAATATCCGTGACAGGAATTCGTATTTAGACATGACAGAATCATTAAGCTAATTTTGCGCTCAGAGGAAATGATATTAACGGAATTTCCCCCCCAAAATACTTGAGCAGGTCCAGTCGAATATTACACCAAATGTACCGTGTGTGGTGATACGCAGTGCTGAAAGATTAGGAATGCCTTGACAAAGGAAATAATTGATTGTTGTGAGGGATCTAATCATGCTGATGGCCCAAACTGATAATGTAATTAGAGACCCACACGAACATGATTAAAAAAAAAAAAAAAAGTCTAGGTAGATTAGAAAATGAAACCCTGATAGAAAAAAAAAAAGTAATAAAAAAAAAAGCTAAGAGTCCGGCGTGAGATAAGGGAACCTTCTGAAACGAAACTACGAAGTGTCTGCTTCCAGTTTTATCTATTCATTTACCTATTTATCTGTTTTATTTGTTTTAAATCTTTGCACCCAACAAACCTCTTTCACGCTGAATGAAAAAATTTTTTAGTCAGAAAAAATAATTAGATTTCTTGACTGTGAAAGATGCTAGTTATATGTTTTTGCATGCAGAATCCAAAAATAATGTCCACTTTTTTCCATAACCCACAGTTTTTGTATTCCACGGTATGTTACATTACGTGTTTTACGTGGGATAAATTTCAATCAAGAGATTGGCAACACTACGTGAGATTGTTATACGTTTGGCAGTACTGTGTTTGAAGTGTTGGTGTGAGATGTGCGCATTTGTGTGGCAATAAGTTTGTGATATTGTACAGTAGCGTGCCCGCCATTCACCTTCACAATGCCAAGAAACTGTATTAACCGCCCAGATAATTTTTGCTTTATTTGCGGTGTATTGGCATTCAAGTCACAAAGACGGTGTTTCACGCCAATGATTAAAAAGTGTTATGAACATTATTTTGGCTCTAAAGTGGGGGACCATGATAAAGGCTGGGCCCCTCATGTGTGTTGTGTAACCTGTGTCATGCTTCTCAATGCATGGGCAAAAGGTTCACGCCATATGGCTTTTGCCCTCCCTATACAGTAGTTTGGAGAGAACCAGATCATACTTCAGATTGCTACTTCTGCATTACAAACATAAAAGGTACATCAACATTCAAGTATATTGTAAAATATCCTAATTCATCATCTGCTATGAGACCAGTACCTCACAGACAGGCCTTTCCTGTATCTGGCCCTCGAAAACAAATGGAACTAAGTGATGATGAGTCGAGTGAGGAGGTTATGGGAAAAGAAACCGTAGATATGCACGTTCAACCAATCTGTTCTTCAAGTGAACCACATTTATTGAGTCAGGGAGATCTGAATGATCTTGTGTTGGATTTAAACTTGTCATAAAAAGTAAAATGAACTTCTAGCTTCCAGGGTAAAGGGTTGGAATCTTCCCCAGAAAGAATCCAAAGTTAGTTTTTATCGTAAGCAACATTGCGATTTTGAAGTTTTTCTCACTTGAGGATGGTGTGGTGTTTTGCAAATATGTATATTTTGTTATGGAGGAACTTGACCATAAATATGACAGGAATGAGCCTGAAAGCTGTTTTGCCCCACAATGGAAATAAGTTTCCTTCTGTTCCTCTGGCCCATACAGCTAACATGAAGGAAACATACAGGTATGTGAGTATGAAGCTTCTATTGCATAAAAATTAAGTATGAAGAACATAAATTGAATATCTGTGGTGACCTGCAGGTTGTGGCACTTTTACTTGGAATACAGCTGGGTTACACAAAGTTTAGTTGCTTTCTCTAAGAGTGGGACAGTCGGGATAAGAAAAATAATTATAAAAAAAAAATGTGTGGACGAAACGATCTCCGACCCCAGGAGAGAAGAATGTTGTCAATCCTCCTCTTGTTGATTCAGAGAAAATTTAACTGCCTCCTTTACTATAAAGCTAGAGTTGATGCATTTTTTTGTTAAAGGTATGGATAGAACTGGCAATGGATTCACATATTTGAAAAATAAGTTTCTTAGAGTAAGTGACGCAAAAATCAAAGAAGGTATTTTTGTTGGGCCACAGATTAGGCAGTTCATGAGAAACCAGACTTTTGATGAAGAGCTAAGTGATCTTGTAAAAGCTGCATGGCTGTCATTTAAGATAGTTTGCGCAGAGTTTCTGGGGAATGACAAAGCAAATAACTATTCTGAAATCGTAAAATAGCAACTGACATCCTATAAGGCCTTGGGTTGCAATATGAGCCTAAAAATCAACTTCCTATACTCTCACTTGGACTTTCCCCCCAGCAAATTTTGGCGCCGTCAGTGACGAGCACAGTGAGATTTCACCAGACTATCAATCCTTATTATCATTATTAATTATCATCATTAATCATTATTATTATTATCATTACCATATTGTTATTATTACATTATTATGACCCAGGCGAGATGCAAGGATGACCCATCATCCAGGAGCAGCCAAGATGAGAGGGAGGGAGGGGTGGTAAATGGGGGTGGAACGGGTGGGGATGAAATGGGTGGGAGTGGAAATATGACTTTGGTTACCTCCCTGGTATGGGAAAAAACACTTGGCATATGTATGTATTATTATTATTATTATTATCATTATCATTTATTATTATTATCATTTATTATTATTATTATTTCATGAAAAAGAAACGCGTGAGAAGGGGAAAAAAGTTCGAACTGGCGAGTGAGACACGGGCCTCTCCTATTGTTCTTTGTCCGCCGTTCATGAAATTCTAATTTTTTTAGGAAAACTTTCCCCCTGTTGGACTTTTGTCCTCTTCCGATTTTTGAGGACTTTCGCTCCTGTATACGCCTGTTTTGCATTTCTAGTCAGAAGTGGCAACTTTCAATTCTACTTGTTAAAAGGGGAGTGCCAGGTTTTCATGTACAATTTCCATGTCTACATACCGTGTATATAAACACTGATACGGATATGAATATTTTGTATCATGGAACAAATTACTCGTAACCATGAAATCTTTCAATTATGAATGTTTTTGAGCGTGTGTGTGTGTGATTCACCTTGGTCTTCGGAACACGTGTTGGACTCGTGAACTCCAGTTATTTCCCTCACGGAAGAGAGCTCAGAGCTCGTATGACCGATCTATGGGTAATGCTTTGACCTTACACGCACACACACACACATCCAACTCCCCGCCCACAAGTGTGTGTGTGTGTGTGTGTGTGTGTGTGTGTGTGTGTGTGTGTGTGTGTGTGTGTGTGTGTGTGTGCGCGCGCGCGCGCTATGATCGTAGGTTTCTGGCTCTGCGTTCCCAATAGTCCATCTTTAAATTGTCCCATATCATGTGTGTATATGTACGTATGTATGTATATATATATAAATATATATATACTGTATGTGTATGTGTGTGTGTGTATGTATGTATCCGGAAGTGTGTGTATGCGCGCGTGCGTGCGTATGTTCCTGCGAGCATGTACATGTTCTCTAATACACATTCTTACTGCGCATGCGCGTTTGAATCCCATGTGAGTCGAATTAATCTGGATTCGCAAAAGAGATTTCGGATTTAGATAAACGCAGTGGTCGAACACTGATAGGGAATGTCATTTTCAACAGGTGTTCCAGAGAGACACGCGAATACGTAGTCATGAATTAGTTGCATGATGAATGCAAGAAATTCGGTTAAAATACTCAATATATATGTCAGCCAGTGGAGAAATTAAAATTAACACAGAATTGGAAATGGGGAGTGTGAGTGGTTTGAGGTAAAGGTGCCTGTTCCACGTGTACGTGTTTGGGGTGGTACGGGAGGTAAAGGCAGGGGAACTGAAGATAGTTAAAGGAAATTGAGAAAAGTAGGTGAGCCAATTGTTGTTTGCTGACGACACTGCGTTTGTGGCAGGGTCAGAGGAGGGATTGAGTGAGTTAGTGACGTAGTTTGAGAGGGTATGCGATAGGAAAAAGGTAAATGTGGGTAAAAGGATGGTGATGAGATGTACAAGTGGACAGGATGGCAGCGATGTGGAAGTAAGTCTTAAAGGAGAGACGCTGGAAGAAGTGGATAATTAGGTATTTGGGGTTGCATGTGGCAGGAAAGGGAGGAGTGGAGGTGGAGGTAAATTGTAGACTGAGGGAAGTAAGTAAATGCCTTGGGAGATTAAAAAGTGTCATGAGAAATAGACATTTGGGAATGGCTGCTAAGAGGAGACTTTATGAATGTGTGATTGTGTCTATGGCTCTGTATGGGGCAGAGATCTGGAATTAAAGAGATGCAGAGAAGATTTTTTTTAGATATATTTGAGATGAAATATCTGAGAAGTATGGTAGGGGTTCCTAGGTTGGATAGAGTGAGAAACGAGGAGGTGATGAAGAGAGCGGGAGTGTTACAGGAGACGGCAGGTAGGGGTGGTGAAAGAGTATTGGGATGGTTTGGACACATGGAAAGAAAAGTGAAGAAAGATTAGTAATAGAAGTGTAGAAAGCAGAGGTGGATGGAGTGAACTTGAAGGGACGACAGTATGAAATAGATGGATGGGCGTTGAGGAAGATGGGAATGTCTATTGAGCAAGGCAAGGAGAGGGCAGGAGATTGGGAGGGGGAAGTGGAGAATGGCTGTGTATAGATGATACTGTGATGCAAGGAAGGGGGTGGCGGATGGAGGAATAAGGAGTGGTTATGTATGAATAATATTTTGACGCTGCCCGAAGTGATTTCTCCCCCGTCTTTCTCTCTCTCTCTCTGCATGAGGGGACGGAGAGGGGTGGGGGTTCTTCGATTAAGTGAAGTGTCCTTGCTATTGATGTGGTGTGTCTTGCTACATTGCTTCTGACCCAGGGCAGTAGGCAGGATACAGGTATGACCCGTCATCCATGAGGAACTATGATGGAAGTAGGTACTTGGCTATCTACCTTATAAGGGGAAAAAAAGCCCTTGGTATATACATAGGTGAATAACAACATAACCTACTAAATAAATACGGTAGATAAATACATATATAAAAATAATAAAAGAATAGATAAAATTTTATATAAAAATGAACGAGTAAATGTTGAGATATTTTGAAATGCTGACGTGCCTGGGAATAGGAAACATGATTCTTAGTCCGACTTTATTCCAGAATAGTTTCGCAAATACGAGTAATCTTATCTACGAAACTAGTCAGGAATAAACTCAGACTAAGATTTTTGCGTTCTCTTCCCACCCACGAATAAATGAATGGATAACTAAAACGATTTATAAGTGAATGAACAAACTGATACACTAACAACGTTTAATCTATCACAGGGTCTGATCCACCAAACTTGCGAGAATCTTCGCTCTTGATGCAGACGAGGACGATCTGGTGAGCCATCAATCGATTTCGTCGACCTTGGAGGACAGCCTGATGGCATCGAACTCGGAGACGCGTCTCCTTGGACCAAATGAGAAGCGACAAATTGATGAAGTAATCGCATGCGGATCCTCAACGGGAGTTAGTGGGCAAGAGGACCAGTATTCGAGAGTTAGCCTAGGCGCAAAGTGAGACGCAGACGACGCAGGCTTGTCAGGCGACGTAGGCGACACAGGTGACGCAGGGGACGCAGGTGACACAGGCGACGCAGGTGACGCAGGTGACACAGGCGACGCAGGCGACACAGCACAGAGCAAAGCCAGACTTCCTGTTGCTGAATTGAAGTACAATTTGAACTCTCTCACTTCAAACGCTGAGGTAGTACATCCATAAGCATTTCAAATGAGAGAGAAGCTTGCACTGTTCTTCAATTCAGCAAAAAGAAGTCTGCCTTTGCTGCGTCGTCTGTGTCAAGTTTGCGCTTGGGTTAATTGGACAGTGAAAATATAATTATGGCGGTGCTCCCCAGTGACCCTCGACACTTTCAGGTATATTTTGGTGACCTGGTCCTAGGTGGCCACCATCTCGCCCACAGGTTAAGGACATTAAAATCCCTTGAGGCGGCGGAATTCTCAAATGCAAAATGCCAAACAGAGCGTCAACACGAGCTTTGCTCCATCCTAGCCTACCGTAACTCTAATCTAGCCTTGCCAAAATCTAGCCTATGCTAGCCTAATTCTAGCATAAACCGTACGTATATCAACATTATTATAGCCTAAATCTAACCTATCCTAACGTAACTCTAGCCTAGTGTAATTAGCCAAGCTTAACTGTAGCTATTGCTAGCCTAGCCTAACTTTAGCCTACCTAATCTAGATCTAAGAACATTAGCACAACCTAACCTAATTCTAGCATAGCTTAGCTTTAGACTAGCCAAACTCTGGCCTAGTCCAGCCTAATTCTAGCCTTAGTCTTGATAAGCCTGACCTAACTCTAGCCTAATTTTGGCCTAGACTTACGCTAGCCTTGCCTAGCCTAGCTCTCCTTTAGCTCAAGCCTAAATCTAGCCTAGCTTAGCCTATTTCTAGCCTACTCATACCTAAATATAGCCAAGGTTAACTCCAGCCTATCCTAACCATCCTCTAGCTTAATTGTAGCTTAATGTGGCCTACCCGAGATTAACTCTAACTTAGACTACCCTAAATGTAGCCTATTCTAGCCTTACTCTAAACTAGCCTAGCCTAACCTAATTCTAGTTTAGCTCAAGCCTAGCCTAATTTTAATTTAGCTCAAGCCTAGCCTAATTTTTTCCTATAGCCTAGCCTAACCTAACTCTAGCCTAACTCAATCATAGTCTAGCCTAATCTTAGCCTAGTCTAACCCAGTATTGAAGGGACTAGTTATAACTACCAGCATTCCCTACAACCTTTCTTCGTGAAAATATTAATATCTAAATCTACTTGGAAATGAAGTTACTGGTTCCATTAACACTCATTACGTCGCGATGGAGAGATCGATGCGACGAATTGCACTTGTAAATGTGAAAATCTGCCATTGTTATTCATTTTCCCGGGCTACACGACCAGCCCCATCTAATGGAGTTCCAGAATAAGGACTAATGCACCAATATTCCAGTCATACCAAGTGATATATTATCATTGATGTGCTTCATTTAGTGATTTCAGTATTGGGGAAGATTGGGTAGTATCGTGAAGGGTGTGAGAGTGTAACGTTGCTTCTTGGCGTCGCGTCGCGTCGTGACGTCATGTCGTCGATCCACATTCACAGTAGAGCGATGAAATCTGCCTTTCATTAAGGTTTGCATGTAATTACGTCGGGTTCAATAATAGGTAGGCGACAGAAGGACGGAGATGATCAAAACGTAATGAGTGTTTCCCTCAGCACCTGATGAAGTAAATTTTGAGTCGTCTTGAGAGAAATTATTCTTTTGTAGATGAACCCGAGTTTTGTGAACGATCTTAACTGGTCGAGACCCAGCACAATATTTTGATCACTTTAATAGAAACGTCTGATGTTCGTCTCATTAATTATCGACACGACTAGTGGACGATACATTACGAAAAACCAAAGACATATTGGGAAATACCAGCAGAAAAACACGTAGACAGAGAACAGAACCCCTATAAAAGTAAAAGACACAATAAAACACAAAGGAAGGCAATTAAGAGAACAAAAGAAATGGAGAAAAGTTGATCCGAAATGAATATATAATGGCGATCTCTTGGGGAGAAAAGGAACTTCAGAAGAGTTGAAAGGTGGTAATGGAAAAAAATATTTAACAAATGATCCTCTGGAAGGGAGGGTGAGAGACAAGACAAAAACGAAATCCAAAGAAAGGAAAGAGAGAGAGAGAGAGAGAGAGAGAGAGAGAGAGAGAGAGAGAGAGAGAGAGAGAGAGAGAGAGAGGGGGGGGGGAAATACACCAGTTTGTGCTTGAAGGAACGTTTAATTTGAGATACTGCACATAGAAAAGGGAAAGATAGATAGAAAGAGAACAAGAACAAGAGAGAGGGAGAAAGAGAACAAGGACAAGAGAGAGGGAGAGAGAGAAAGAGAACAAGAACAAGAGAGAGGGAGAGAGAGAAAGAGAATTACACCAGTTTGTGCGTGAAGGAACGTTTAATTTGAGATACTGCACATAGAAAAAGGAAAGATAGATAGAATGAGAAAAACAAGAGAGATGGAGAGAGAGAAAGAGAACAAGGACAAGAGAGAGGGAGAGAGAGAAAGAGAACAAGGACAAGAGAGAGGGAGAGAGAGAAAGAGAACAAGAACAAGAGAGAGGGAGAGAGAGAAAGAGAACAAGAACAAGAGAGAGGGAGAGAGAGAAAGAGAACAAGAACAAGAGAGAGAGAAAGAGAACAAGAACAAGAGAGAGGGAGAGAGAGAAAGAGAACAAGAACAAGAGAGAGGGAGAGAGAGAAAGAGAACAAGAACAAGAGAGAGGGAGAGAGAGAAAGAGAACAAGAGAGAGGGGGAAAGAGAACGGGAGGTAGAGGGGCAGGGAGAAAGCAAATGAAAAAAAGAACGCAGAGAGAGAGAGAGATTGATAAAGAGAGATAGAGAAAGAGAGAGAGATTGATTGATCTATGTTTTATGGTGCCGCAACATCAGAGAAAGAGAGGAAACTGCTTCAGCTTATGCCTGAAGGAATGTTTGATTTGAAAGCAATGTACGTAGAAAACCAGAGACATTAAGTTGTTTATGTATTTATTTATAATTTTAGTCTAGAATATCACAAATATTAATGTGGGACAAAAGTAAAAGGACCATTTCCCACATTTTAATTGACTCGTATTATCTTGTTATGTGTTTTATTTGAAAACAGAACATGATTATTCAATGTTCAAAATCCAAATATACAAAAGAGTAAAGTTTAATACCGCTGTTCAAATCCTGAAACGCTATCCTAACCGACATGTTCATAAATGAGGCAGGCTACACCCAGAGGAAATTAGTGAAATGATTTTGTACGACATAATTGCTAGTGTACTGATCCTACTACTAATCTCACCGCATTAAGGGAAGTTGTGTGAGTGTAAGGCATTAGAGACAGATTTAGGCCCAATTGGCCTAGTCAACTTTTGAGAGGTTTTCCTTGATGGATTCATTATAATGAACGATTGTTTGGGAGATTAGTTTATGGCGGGAACAGGAACCAACGGTAATTATAATGGCCCCATACCCACACACGCCTACACACACACACGTGTACACACACACACACACACACACACACACACACACACACACACACACACACACACACACACACACACACACACACACACACACACACACACACACACACAGTGGCGCAGTGGTAGAGTTCCCGACTGCCACTACGGCAGTCCTGGTTCGAATCCCGGCTGAAATAATTTCAGTATCGCTGCGCTGCGAGTCGTTATCACAACTCTCGTGGGCGGGGAGCTGGGTGTGTGTGTGCATGTAAGGCCACAGTATTACCCATAGATCGGTCATATATGAGCTCTGAGCTCTCTTCCGGGAGGGTAGTAGCTGTCGATCACAAATCCAACACGTAATCCAAGACCATGATGAATCTCACACACACACACACACACACACACACACACACGAACACACACACACACACACACACACACATATCAAGAAATGTAATATAATGGAATTTGGAAAAAGCAAAAATAGAATTTAGGGACAATATAAAATTGGTACAAAGTTAAAAAATCACTCGAAAAGGGACCTAAAAATGACATGGCACCAGACAAACATATCAACAAAATAGTCGGAGAAACTTTCAATTTACTAAGATCAATGAAAGTGGCCTTTGACTACCTGGATGAAGAAATGGTAAAGAAAATATTAGTTACATTGATAAGACCAAGATTGGAGTACGTTGCGACACTATGGACACCCAGTATTGAAAAGAAAGAAATTAGAAAGAATTCAAAGAGCAACGACAGAGATGGCACCAACACTCTCCAAATTGACATACGAACAAAGATTGGGCAAACTCGAACTACCAACTCTAGAACAAAAAAGAGAAAGAGGAGATCTACTAACCATCTACAGAATTATGAAAGGGATGGAAGTCCTTGACAGAGATGATTTACTAAAGTGGGATAAAAGAAAAACAAGAGGACATGAAAGAAACTCAAAAAGGATAGTTACAGAAGAGATCTGAAAAAGAATAGTTTCCCACACAAAATGGTAGATATCTGGAACAAATTGAATGAAGAAACAGCGAATGCAGAAACTATACAAGAATTTAAGATCAAACTGGATGCTGAAAGATACAAAAGCGGGTCACTACGAGCACAGCTCTTTTCCCGTAAAACACAACTAGGTAAATACACACACGCATACTCTGAGCTCTCTTCCGGGAGGGAAATAGCTGTCGATCACGAGTCCAACACGTGATCCAAAACCATGGTGGTGAATCACACATGCACGACTAAACACGCTAACTCACGTGTGTATGCGTGGCGTATATGTGTGCGATTCACTTTGGTCTTTGGATCACGTGTTGGACTCGCGATCGACAGCCCTTTCCCCTCCCGGAAGAGAGCTCAGAGCTCGTATATGACCGATCTATGGGTAATGCTGTGACCTTATGCGCACACACACCCGCAACTCCCCGCCCACTAGAGTTGGAGTAACGACTCGAAGCGCAGCGATACTGAAATTATTTTCAGCCTAGGGCAGGATTCGAACCCGAACCGCCGTAGTGACAGTCGGGGACTCTACCAACCGCGCCACCGAGTCGTGTGCATGCGTGCGTGTATCTGTACTATGCCTATGCGCGTGAATGACCCTAGACACATTCATCAGGAAGTTAGGCCACGACAGTGTTCCCCCCGACCGCAAGTGGGGAAGGCCCAACCGCCGTTTGAAATCTGTAGGTTGAGGCTAATCACTCAACGTCTGTGATGTACGACAGTTGTGCATAGGAAGGAATTATATATTAAGAAGATTAATTACCTCAATGAACGGATCACGAGGTAGTTATTAATTAGGAGCCTACGACAGTCACTGAGCCTACACGTAATTCAAGTTGAGTGGCAAATATTTGTGATGCTTAATAAATCTTATTGAAAAAAAATGAGGTAGCTAACAAGGTTCTACTTATTTTAGAGTACAAGATTTTTTTTTCAACACGCTGACGCGTTCAGAGTTGGAGTGAATCATCATAGTATGTAGTCCTTTTGACACACACACACAGACACGCACGCACACACACACGCGCGCGCACACACACATACACACACACACACACACACATACACACACACACACACAGGCGGACTAACAGCACAGTTTTATATATAGATTGATGCATTTCAAGGTTGTGTAAATATTTGAAATGGTTTGTTTCAATTTAAGGGATTTTTATTGTGTGATTTTTTTTTGTAAGCGTTTTGGTTAATACACGTAGAGTATCAATGAAATGGAGTTGAAATTGGGGGAGGGGGAGGGGGAGGGGGGATGGGAGAGGTAAGTTTGGACTAGGTATTGCTTACGAGGTCTGTCAGTGAAAGTTATATTAATCTACATTCACAATATTAAACACTTAACTTCGAAACATGACCAGGAGGTCTGTCAGTGAAAGTTATATTAATCTACATTCACAATATTAAACACTTAACTTCGAAACATGACCAGGAGGTCTCTAGAGGATTTGGGATACACGAAAAGTATATTTGCAATCTGCCAATGAAGAATATTTCACCAAAAATCATGGACGATCATTTCTGGAAAATCATGGTTCACGTGCAACAGAAAGGCATCAAGTTGCTAAACGCAAGGCTCGGTGTGTGTCTGTGTAGTCAGAAATACAATTAATCGACAATGTTTTAACATATATTAGTGTTAAAAGGGCTTCAGTTTACTTAGTATTAAAAAAACCTTAATGATAGTCTTTTTAACGAAAGTAAATGAAGAACATTTTAATTTGGAGACGAGTTGGACCATGACTGTTTTCTTTAATCTTGTTGCTAAATACCAAAACTGCATGAGAAAACTGAAAGAAATTGCTTCTTCAAATATACAAATATAATTTTCATTTTAGTAATAATGCACGGAACCCCATTCACATTCAAACACATAAAATTAAAATACTCTTCGTTATAAGTATTCAGTATCTAAATCCAGATAAAGACTGAATTGGACCAAGAACTTTTCTTATGGTGTCCATCTACTTCTCTTTTCGTCCATCAGTGAAAAAAAAAAAAAAAAAAAAAAAAAAATTGCCCTTAAAAATAGTTTATACTGTTTACATTATTTTTCAGACTTCTCTACGACAAAGATGATTGCAGAAGTCTTAACTGTAGATTTCAGTCACGACTCTTGAGAGTCTGCGATGTCTCCAAAAGACTCCTCACTCGACGGAGACTCACGCAGTCTATGCGAGGTCGTCAGTTCTGAAGAACTATCACGAATTTGCCGAAGACTTATCTCAAACCCACTCTTAGGAGCTCCGCTCCCCTCCCCTCCCCATTCCCCCTCCTCTTTCCCCCTCCTCTAACTTATCCTACACCAACCTAACTTAACCCCACCTAACCTAATTTTACTTTCCTTAAACCAACCTTACCTAACCTAAACCAACCCAACCTAACCTAACCGCACCTATCCTAATCCAACTTGACCTAACCCAATATAACCTCATCTAACTTAACCTATCTTAACCTAACTAAACTAAACCTAACTGAACTTAACATAACCTTACCTAACCTAAACCAACCCAACCTAACCTAACCGCACCTATCCTAATCCAACTTTACCTAACCCAATATAACCTCATCTAACTTAACCTAACTAAACTAAACCTAACTGAACTTAACATATCCTAACCTAACCCAACCTGGCCTAACCAAACCTAATCCAGCCTAACCCAATGGTAACGGCAGTAACGATAATGGTTCCAACGGTAACGCTGGTGATGGTAATGACAACGGTGGTAACGGTAACAGTAACCTAGCCTAACCCAATGTAACCTAACCTAACCCACCCTAACCTAAACTAACCTAGCCCAATCTAACCTAACCTTTTCTAGCCTAATCCAACCCAACCTAACCAAACTCAACCTAACCTTAGCTAACCCAGCTAAGCCTAACAGAGCATATCCTATCTATATACCAAGAGCTTTTCCCCCCTTATAAGGGAGGTAGCCAAGTCAAAGGCACGTACCTACTCCCACCCATTCCACTCCCCTCCACCACCTCCCTCCTCTCATCTTAGCTCCTCATGGATGACGGGTCATCCCTGTATCCCATCCACTGCCCTGGGTCAGAAGCAATGTAGCAAGTCACATTAGTAAAAGAAGTATGGAAGGCAGTGGTGGGGTGAGTGAACCTGAGGAGACGACCGAGGATGAGATGGGGTGAAGGGGGCGCTGAGCAAAAGGGGAATGTCTGTTGAGTAAGGAAGGGAGAGTCAGGAGAGTGGAGAGTGTGTATAAATGGCACTGTTATGCAAGGAAGGGAGGGGCGGGGGATGGTGGGTAGGGGGTGCTTGTGTGTGAATGATATTTTGATACAGCCTTGCTGTGGATAGCATAACCTAACTTAATCTAACTCAACCTAAACTAACCTAAGCTAACCCAGCTTGATATAATCTAACCTAATCACCTTTCCTATCCTAACCCAACCTAATGTAATCGAACCCAACCAAACCTAACCCATTGATAACGGCAGTAACGGTAATTATAACATCGGTAACGATAATGGTAACAACCGTAACGGTGGTAATGGTAATGGCAACGGTGGTAACGGTAACAGTAAACAAGCCTAACCTAACCTAAACCATCCTAACTCAATCTAACGTAACATAACCTACTAACTCTTTCTAGCCTAACCTAACGAAACCCGACCTAACAGCATAACCTAACCCAACCTAACCTAAACCAAACACCTTTCCTAACCTAACCTAATCCAACCGTACCTAACCTTACCCAAGGGTAACTGCGGTAACGATCACGGTAACGGGTGATTATAACAAAATCAGTAACGATAATGGTAACAGCAATAATGGTAATGACACCGGAAGTCGTGGTAATGGCAACAGCAGTAACGGTAATGGTAACGACAATTGTAATAGCGGTAATACCAGTAACAGTATCATCGGTAACGGAAACTTTAATGGCAACTGTGGTAACCTAACCTAACCAAACTTATCCTGACCAGACCTAACCCAACCTAATTTAACTTAATTTAACCTAACCTAAACCAACTTTAAGCCAACCCAACCTAACCCAGCCTAACTTAATCTAATCTAACCCAACGTAAGCTAACCCAACATATCCTAACCTTACCCAACCTAATCTAATGGTAACAGCGGTAACGGTAATAACGACAATGTTAAGGTAACTATAACAGTGGTAACGATTATGGTGGGAATGGTAACGATAATAACAGTAACGATGACAGTGATTATAACCGAGATAACGATAATAATATCGGTAACGAAAATTATTATGGTAACAGTAACGATAATGGTAACGGTGGTAACATTAATAACAATGACGATAACGATCTTGGTAACAACGCTAACGATTATGACAGCAGTGACTACAACACTGATAACTGTACAGTGGCCGCCAATTGTCTGCGGAATCCTCCCGTAGATAAAAAAAAAAAGTTGGACTACCTGTGGTTGTTTGGTTAAAGAGAAATATCAATCAACGGTTTTCCCATTTGGAGACCGCATGTCAGCCCCTCATGGTTGCACCTCCAAATGGAAGTGAGGGCGTAGTTTGAGTCTGAGATGGTCGAAGGGGTGATGTTCCTATTCGACGTTCAATTTGTAAGATCAACAAAAGTATTCATCGTTACCTCCAGGAATTGGAATGAAAATGATTATAGATACTACTACTACTACTACTACTACTAGTGTAGCGAAGTCATGCCTTGAAGCTTCGTTCTCTTTAGAATGCTCGTACCATAGTCGTTTTCTTTATTAATATTGTCACCTCGCTAGAACTTAGATTACAGAAATATAATTATTATTAATACTATCATGTCTCGCATATCTATATGTAAATATCTATAAATATTAGTACTATTATTCTATAGAATTGGAATTGTATGCAAGCCTATTTAGTTGTGGTGCTATAAAATGTTGTATATGTCCTTCTTATTGTTCCACCGCCAAGTCAGCAGGCTTATTTGTGTATACCTCACATTATTTTATTAATCAAAAGTTCCGAGAGAATTGGAGTTTAAATGATTCCATTCTCTCACTGAAGTGTACCTTCATCCCTTTTTAGTAACCAAACACTACACTACTACTACTACAAATGCTGCTGCTACTACTACTACTCAAAATTCTTTAAACGACCACCTTTGTGGAACTGTGTGGTGAAAGCAGTCACGATCTGTTCCCCACAGACACAATTCATTAGCCCCGCTCTCGCCAATGACTGTGCATCCTAATTTTCTCACTCATTTCAGGAGAGGAACGCCTCAACAGTTAGTTTATTATAACAGGGGCCATTGGATCAAATATTCGTATATATATGAAAGCTAGTTGTCCCCGTGTCCAGAAGCCTCTTGCGCAGACGTCTACTAGCGCTTCATCTGGTGTGCTGGAGGTGCAGTACTTAAGTTCTCCCTTCCTTGGCGGAGTATTGTTGGTTCGACAGTCACATCCTTGTTAACCTCCCGAAGCATTTGGGCAGTGAGATCCCTTATCTCGTCATGTTTCATGCAAATAAATCTACCCTGCTTGCATATCATTGCATGGCTTGGAACAAACTATGTGCCACAGGAACATCTGTTAGGTAGCCCATCCAAACTTTAGGGTAATGGCATCCATGAATTATTTTTTGTTTAGGTTGAATCCCTTTGGCTTGATTGGTAGTGCTCTCAGCCAATTGGACACCACTTCTTCCTGTGCCATGGCTATCTTTTCATATGATTCGATAGTTGATCCAACAAGATGCGAAGCTCCTCCTGCCTCGTTTCCATGCCCTTTGATATGTTTCTTCTAATTTCTCTGACTTTATTCACGTTGGTTTCCTTCTGTTGATCTTGTGACACGATGTTGTTTGTCAGGGAGGACATGGCTTTCAGTGTTTTGATATTCTATGATGGCAAAGTTAAGTGGGTTTAAGATGCCTAGCCCTCCCATTCTTGGTGGAAGTTCAGTATCCGTCCGTTGGTGATGGCCGGAATTAACCCCCTTCTGATGGTTTCTTGAAGAGGACTTAACTCAGTTATGTTCGGTTCCGTCCTTAATATGTAATTCCACTTGCGTTCCACACTATATACTACTGAATCCGTAGGTATTGTTGGTGATGTCAGGGGTAATGAGACTCTTGAGTATTGAATATACGTCTCCAGATCGAAATAATCCCGGGCTACAGACTGACTCTAGCTCGGGCCGTCCCGGGCATCCCAAGTCAAACTGTTGACCTGGCATTCCTATATACACAGGTGCCAGGAGTATATTTACATCATAATTGTATAACATTTTACACCTAAGTTGTGAATGAAGGCTTATATAACATTAGTTAATGCGTGTTGTTGTGTTGGGTATTCAACCACGCACATACACTTATTTTCATTGGAATACAGTGGTCTGATTTGTAATTGGCGACATCGGGCACCCTGTTGGCCATTCTGTCACGAAGCTTTCACGTGCCAGAATTTTTTTTCCTGTGCATGTACACATGATGGTGTGACCATCTTACTGGGCTGTGTTAGATTTGATGCATCCCATGTATATTCTTTAGCATGGATACACTACTACTGTTACTTCTACTATTACAGCTGCTGCAAGTGCTACTACTACTACTAACAATACTACTACAACTTCTGCTGCTGCTACTGCTACCACTACTGCTGCATATGGTGCTACTATTCCTACTGATAGTATTAATATTAATGATAATTGTAATAACGCTACTCCTCTCTTACTCCGTTAGCTCACGGGCCTGCTGTCCCATAGCCGGCTTTACCAAGCCTTTCCACACTCTCCGGTTCTGCGCAGCGTCTTGCCAATCAACGACGACTTGGGGTTCCAGTTCCGGAACATCCTTCTTGACATTGTCCGTCCATCTATATCGGGATCTACCAAGCGGCCTGACCCCCATCAATTCTTCCATTCAAGGTTTTCTTAGGAATTCTGCTCTCATCCATTCTGGCACAATGTCCTGCCCACCGTAGCCTCCTTGAGTTGACTACATCTTGGATTTTACTCTGGTCTGACAACTGTCGTAGTTCGATATTATGTCTTCTCCTCCAATGCTCTTCCTTTTCATCGTACACTGATCCAATAATTTTACTATTAATGATAACGTGTGATGGCGCATTAACGCTCGTTTTTCTTTTATTTTCATTCTCTTTTTAATTAAATTTTAAGTCGGAAAAAATTGGTGCTGTGGAAGGGGTTCAAAGAAACATGATCAACCAGCTTTGCACAACAACAACGACAACAACAAAGGAGAGCTTGGAGAGGAGTTTTGAGCCACTGAATACCGCTTGATTAAGCATCTGGACTTCATATAGGAACGTCCAAAATTGGGAGAGAATGTTTTTGATTTACGTTTTCTAAACTAGCAAATGTACAAGTATTCTAGATACTTTTTTAATACACTTTGTATATATAAAGAGAAGGGGGGAGGGAGAGAGTGGGGGGGCCAAGAAAGGGAGTGAGAGAGTGAGAGGCAGAGTGAGAGAGCGAGGGAACGAGAGAGAGAAAAGGAGAGGGTGAGATGAGGAGAGACAGGGGTGATGGGAGTATAAAGGTACGACGAAAGAAATATTGTAAAGTGTAATCTCATTAAGAACACGAGTGAACGAGGATGATTATGCAGAGGGAGTGACAAGCACAAAAGTTCCTAAAATATTCAGGATCTATCTATATACAAATAGGCTTCTTTCGCCTTATAAGGTAACCAGCCAAGGCATACACCCACTCCCACCCTTTTCACGCCCATCCATCACCCATTTCCCTCTCATCTTAGCTCCTCGTGGATGATGGGTCATCCCCGTCTCCTGCCCACTGCCCGAGTCAGAAGCAATGCAGCAAGACACAGCACATGGAGAATCATAAGTGCGTTGATTCAAGAACAATATATTTTACTCTGTACATAATAGCAGAAAACTATTGTTGCTGTACTCGTATTGTGTCCCTATATACTAGCAAGAGAAGTGTATAGAAAGGGAGTTTGTAATGTGAACTGAATAGAAGTGGAAATGTGGAAGGAAAAAGTGAACCCGTTGCGTCGGGGAACATAAATGCGAGAATAGAAATAGCGGTGATGGTAGTGCAAGGTCATTATATTTAGACAGCAGGTCAGGACTCGTAGCAATGGATTTAGATTGGACAAATTTAGGTTTAGGAAGACTTAATAACCATGTAGTGAGAGCTGAAACAATTAAGATTAGATACATTTATGTATAGGGATGACAGGTGGTAAGGGACATGGAACTGCCTAGTGTAGGCCTTATGGTCTCTTGTAGTCTCCTCCATTCTTATATTATGTTATTTTGAGTGGAGGATTGGTTTAATTAAAGAGGCAAGGGAAATGATTCTGTCTTTGCCCCTTTATTTGTGGGCTAGAAAATCACTCATCCGTCATTAAGTGTTGGCTACCCACATTCGCTGGGAAAATCAGGTGAAGCTGGAAAAAATATACATATCTGCATACATATGCCTATTAAATGGATAAGTTCAATCAATGGTAAGTTTATGGTAATGGAAAAAATATATGTTAATGAATGAAATAAAATAATGAATATAATCAACAATACTAAATCTAGCAACTGTAGGGTCATTAACAAACCCATCAATCTCTGTGAATACAATTTCCCTCACACATGGCCCCCAAAAATCACAAAAATGTATATAATAAATTAAACAAAAATGCCCTTTTACTACTTCAACCGGCCATGTCGATGAGAATAAAACACATGTACTAACTCCCCCAAACAAGCAAACTATATTAACTGAGAATAAAACACACGTACTTATCTCTCACAAACAAACAAAGAGGTTTACTAACTGCTGATAATATGTACGGTGATATGGTGCGGGTCTGCGTTGGCTGGCCGGCACGTGTAGAGTCCAGCATCAGACTTGTTGGCCTTTTGGATCAGGAGGCGAGACGTGGACACCGGGCCGTGCTCGGTTACGACCGTTATGCCGCCGCGGGGGGAGTCGTAGGAGAGCAGCTGCAACGGTAAAGTCTTGTCACTGGGTCATGCAGTGACCTTTTTGGGCATGGGGGTATTCTTAAATAACAGTAGATATCCAAGAATAAGGGTACACGGGTAAGGAGTAATATCCCTATCCAAAAATGGGGGTACGTAGGTATTGAGTAATTACAAAGGATTACAAAGGCGGAGCATGCCGACAGGAGACCTTTTGGTCCATATCTAGGTAATTTCCCTAGATATTCTAGAATGTGGATGCATGTGCTAGGAGTAATTTCCTTAGATATCCAGTAATGGAGGTACGTAAGTATTGAGTAATTTCATTAGATGTTCTAGAATGTGAATGCATGTACTATAAGGAGTGATTTCCCTAGATATTCTAGAATGTAGATGCATGTGTTAGGAGTAATTTCCATAGATATCCAAGAATGTGGGTATATAGGTATTGAGTAATTTCCCTTAATACCCTAGAATGAGGATACATGGATAAGGAGTAATTTCCCTAGCTATTCAAGAATGGAGGGTACCTAGGTAATGGGTAACTTCCTAAGCTGTGCAAGAATGGGGGATAATTTCACTACCTGTCCTAGTAAGTAATAATTTCCCTGTGTATCCAAGAATGGGAGTACATGAGTAATAACTAATTTCCTTAGTTTCAGGATTTTGCCTGATGGGTGATTTATATTAATATTTGATCTCTGACATTTCGCCAAGCACAGTGATGTCTCATAGGTATTTTATATATATACCAAATCTTTGCCAGGATGAAATGGACTGCCTGTGCGCTACTTAATTACCTATGTGTTTTCTATAGGAATTAATGGGTTACTGGTAATCTTTCCTTTTACCAAACCCAATTTCCTTAACTAAGGAAACTGTCTTAATTAGTTAAGTCTAATTATAGAAAAAGTGACTTCAAGTTTATAGGGATATCTACAAACGTTTAACTGCAAGTTATTACTATTTCTAGTATGCATCTGAATTCTAGATAGATTAAATCATAATGGAATATACATATATATAAAACTTTCAGCTTTGTCATATTTTTGTATGGTTATCTCTAAATTTTCCTGACACGAGCTGTCAATTTGTTCATGCACAAGTATAATGAAGTCACAAATCATTTGATAAACTAGCATATCAAATACGTCATTCAAATTATTCACATTTGTTATAATCATGCTCCACTCTTTTTTGCAGGGCACTATACGGACTCCATCACCTCATTTCATTGTTCCATTCAGCCGAATTAACATGTGAAATGGTAAATAAATACTCCCGGTTAACTGTATTCGTTTCATAACAATTTAGTTAAATTTAACCCAATAAGCTCATTCGAAGATTAGGGACGAAATAAACAAGCAGGTAGGGTCATGATATTATGTCAGCAGGTCAGGACTCATAATAATGGATTTAAATTGGCCAATTTTTGGTTCAAGAAGGAAATGGTCAAGACCTGGTTTATCAACAGATTACTTAACCCCTTCAATACGGTGCCGCACTTCAAACGCTTTGTTCCGACTGAGGAAAGGCAATTTTATTTATTTCAGGGGACGGACCCTTGACTGAAAGTGATCTTCATCGATTGAGACCCCATTCAGGTCGGAATTCAAGTCATCAAATGTATAAGAAATTATATGTTTCTTGGCCTGAATAGAATCTTTCGAGAGCGGGACCGTATTGAAAGGGTTAACGAATGGAATAGACTTAGTAACCGTGTACTGAGCACTGAATAGAGATGAAAGGTGGCAAGAGACATGGAACTGCCTAGTGTAGGTCTTATGGTCTCTTACTGTCTCCTTAAATTCTTATGTTCTTATAGTGAATTATTTAGATTAACTAAAAATTTCGTATCTCCTCCTCACAATAAATTTTACTTGGATATCTACTGTTATTACTAAATTACCTTTCCGTAACTGAAAGGTACAGATGGATTGTAAACCTTACATAACATGAAACGTAAAAAGATAAAAAAAAAAATTAATAGAATCCTTTCACAAATATATCTAATAATTCATATATAAATACAGGCTTCGTAAATAAATTACATATTAGTGAAGTTTCGCTCAACAGACTGCAACAGTAATTAGTTAAGCACGCATATACTCATAAACCTATATGAAACACATGTATACATATGCATGTATTTGTCTAATTGTAGTATACTGGATAAGAACCACGCCAACGAGTTCCCGTATCGCTGCTTCCATATTTCAAACTATAAATTCATATATTCACATGCATGAGCACATGTGTAATGTATGAGTTTGTGTGTGTACATGGATATGAATTTGTATATGTATATAATGCATATCTGGGTGGCAGTTTATCATGTTAGCATATTGTGTTCAAGATGGCCGCAAACTGGGGGCAGAGATGATTGATTACTATAATTATTATCGTTGTTGTTGTTGTTGTTGTTATTATTATTATAGCTATTTAGGTACCGTCTAGGTAAGGCTGAAAAAGTATTTCCCCAAATGTCATAGTTTGTATTCAGTGCAAAATTTCAACTCCCCTCAATAATTTTCAGGTATATAATACAAACTCTAATGAAGAACATTAGTGTGAACAAAAAGGGTACAAACAGGAGAGACCACATAATGGATTTAAATTGGACAAATTTAGGTTTAAGAAGGAAAGAGATAACAAGTTTACCAACATAGTGGTTAACAATTGGAATAAACTTAGTAACCATGTAGTGAGCGCTGAAACAATTGGTTGTTTTAAGAGATTAGATTAGATAATTTTATAGACAAGGATGACAGGTGATAAGTGACATGGAACTGTCTAGTATATGCCTTATGGTCTCTTGCAGTCACCTCCACTCTTACGTTCTTATGTTTTGTACTTAAAAGTGGTCAGACCGGAGATGCACTCCGTGGGATGGTTGTGGCATGGAAACGCCTCGTTGTACATTGGTGTTGGACAATGTCACTTAACCTTGTAAGCTTTTTTTAATAATTATTTGGAGTCATCTCTTCATGTTCCTGACTGATCAACACAAATCAAACTATCAACGAAACAGTACCCTTGTCAATCACTCTTGACAAAGATCGCAGAATCCACAGTGTACCCATCTAATATATATATATATATATATATATATATATATATATATATATATATATATATATATATATATACATACATACTGCTCATACAGCTCTGTAAGTATCCAGGAACACGAGATCCAAGACCGTGATGAATCACATACATACATGCAGGAGAGTGTGTATATGGAAAGAAAAATCCCGTGAACTGAGTTATAATGCCATAGAAATCACACACAAGGATCTGAAATTACTCTCAGGCATTCCATCATTCAGATTACCAACGTTTTCCGCTAAAAAAAAACAAGTAAATAGCAGTTTTTTAAGTAAGTTTTGAGTTATAGATAATTCTACACATTAAATTTACAGCCATCCCTCATTCGACTTACGATTTTTCGAAGTTACGATGATATTCGGCAGGTAAAAAATCCCCTAGATTATGCACATGAAATACCATCATGTGCTAATTATTTTGTTAAATACATGTGCATAAGAAAGATGAGGTTCATTTATGAAGATTACTATATCGCGTGTTGTGTTCGCAGCGCGGCCACCACGGACATCTGTGCCCACGCCATCCCAGTCTGTGCTTCCCATATTCGACTTAGTTTTTCTTTTTTCAACTTGCGATGGGTTCCTCAGAACCAAACACCATCGTAAGTCAAGGAGTACTTGTACTAGTCAAGAAAACCACAAAGTGTTGTAATTAGCTTTTGTGGACTTCGAAAACGCCTTTGACTCGGCAGAGCAAAGGAGTTTGCTGGAATCTATACACAGAAAGAATATATAACAAGACAGGATGAACCGACAACAACCCTATCTATCTATATCCATTTCCCAATTGTGAAACAAATACAATATTCTAAAGAAAAAAGAAAAGAAAACGAATTCTACCCTACAAATTAGTTAGGAATAATTTAGACAATTCTAAGGAATATATATATATATATATATATATATATATATATATATATATATATATATATATATATATATATATATATATATATATACATATAAGCTCCACCGCAAGGACTCGAACCTTTACCTTAGCGACTGCTTATCACGAAACAAAGGAGATAGCATCGAGCCAGCCAGGCCGTACAAAAGGAACCACCAGATTCACGATCTGGAGATTCCCCGACGGTACTAGGCCAGCTCGGTCTCTATTCTAATTTCACCGAGTCTTTATTTTGGCGAGCCATACGACAAGTTGTATATTATTTTGATGCTATCGCCTTTGTTTCATAATAAGCAGTCGCTGAGGCAAAGGTTCGAGTCCTTGCGGTGGAGCTTATTTCCATTTGTTATTATGACACATAACTTGTCGGATGGCTCGCCATAATAAAGACTAGATGAAATTAGAATAGAGACTGAACTAGCCTAGTACCGTCGAGGAACCTCCAGGTCGTGAATCGGGTGGTTCCTTTTGTACGGCCTGGCTGGCTCAATGCTACCGCCTTTGTTTCATAATAAGAAGTTGCTAAGGCAAAGGTTCGAGACCTTTCGGTGAAGCTTATTTCCAATTGTAAAAATGACACACACAATATATATATATATATATATATATATATGTATACATACACACACACATATGTATACACACACACACACACACACGCACACACACACACACACACACACACACACATATATATATATATAGATATATTTATATGTATGTTTATATGTATATACATCACAGGTGAGAAATGTAGTAACACATTTGTAAATCACAACTAACACCACAGTTGGACGAAAGAAAAAGTTGCGTAAGCGGAACTATATATTTCGATTGCTACCTGCAATCCTCTTCAGTAGTACAAAGTGGTAGGGAGGAGGCTATCTTAAGTAGCAACCTCTTACAAATGAAAGGGAACATGAGAAGATAAAGAACATCACTGCCCCAACCCTAATTGACCTGAGGCTGACACGAGGTCGGGTCAGGGGGAGGGGGAGGAAGCTTGTTGACAATATTTTTGGTGATGAATAGTCCTGAAATGATGTCTGGGGTCCATTGACCCTTGGAAATATTCATCGTGGGCAGATAATCAATTAATGTTGATTCCACCATTTTCCTTCTGAACCCACACCCTGATTTATAAATGAGGGTGGACTGGGAGAAATCTGATCTCATTTATAAATCAGGGTGTGGGTTCAGAAGGAAAATGGTGGAATCAACATTAATTGATTATCTGCCCACGATGAATATTTCCAAGGGTCAATGGACCCCAGACATCATTTCAGGACTATTCATCACCAAAAATATTGTCAACAAGCTTCCTCCCCCTCCCCCTGACCCGACCTCGTGTCACCCTCAGGTCAATTAGGGTTGGGGCAGTGATGTTCTTTATCTTCTCATGTTCCCTTTCTTTTGTAAGAGGTTGCTACTTAAGATAGCCTCCTCCCTACCACTTTGTACTACTGAAGAGGATTGCAGGTAGCAATCGAAATATATAGTTCCGCTTACGCAACTTTTTCTTTCGTCCGACTGTGGTGTTAGTTGTGATATATATATATATATATATATATATATATATATATATATATATATATGTATCTATATATAAACATATGTATCTATATATATATACATGTGTGAACATTGAATGGGTCCCAGTGATTAGAGATACATTTTAACAACCACAATGCACTTTAATTCTAAGCCATCAACATCGGGAGACCCAATGGAACCACATGCATAAATTTAAATGGGTTACTGCCTAGGACTCGAACTCAGCACTCACATGACATGGGCCGTAGTAGCTAACCAACTACGGAAGTTGATAGCGTAGTTGGTTAGTTACTACGGTACTTGTCATGTGATCGCTGAGTTCGAGTCCTCGGCAGTACCACATTTCAATTTCTGCATGTGGCCCCATTGGGTCTCCCGATGTTGATGGCTTAGAATTAAAGTGCATTTTGGTTGCTAATATATATATAGATATATATATATATATATATATATATACATATTTATATATACATATATGTATATAATGTATATAATGTATATAATGTATATATATATATATATATATATATATATATATATATATATATATATATATATATATATATATATATATATATATATATATATATATATATATATATATAAAACTCCGGAGTGCGTAATGTCAGTAGTAAACATCACTTACATGAAAATAAACTAAAATCCGGTGAAGGATTCAAGATAGTACTGTTTATATTTACTTGTCAGTATACGTTTTCTCGTATGGTGAGTCCTAATACGAATAGACATTAATGATAAATTTCCAGTACGTATCGCGGATGTTGTCTTAGTCTATACCTAGTTCCAAAGGCCATTATCTATTACTGACAAACTCTACGATTCCTAAGTTATAAGGTCAACATAGGTCACCCGGACTTTTCATACGTTGAACCTAGTACGAATGAAAAAATATATTTTAATTCTCAAAAAAAAAAAAAAAAAAAATCCTTAGTATATACTTAATCCCAAAGCTTTTATCTATTACTGACAAATTCTACATTTAAGTCCTATGGACAACAAAGATCAGGCCTTGCTCTCCGTGGGCACTAAAGGTCATTGTACTCGTACATAGTTAACAACGACGGGCGTGTGTCATTGGGTGTTTTGTTCTTTTGGCAAGATAATGTCATTGTGTTGTTCTCATTTTGGATGCTCCCCCATATTTCCTGAGTTCCTGGTAATACATATATCAAAAGGCGCTTTCCCCCTTTCACCTATCCCATACTCATCTAACATCCATTTGTTGACACTTTTGTTTTACTTCCTCGTTTATGAAGGGCCCTGTGTTCCCTAATCACACACACACACACACACACACACACACACACACACACACACACACACACACACACACACACTCACACACACACTGATTGGGTCAGAAACAATGCAGAAAGGCACAGGGAATAATCTGAAGAATTATTATTATAATAATTTCAATTGATGAAGAGTTCACATAATATAGAAACATTTGCCACGGGAAATTAGACAGGAAAAAATGGGAAACTTTTTGGACAGATACAAATGAGTGTTGAGAGAGTTTTGGGAGGAACGTAAATGTAATATTGTTGGGGGCTCTAAATGCTAGAGTAGGGAATGAGGCAATAGGAGGTATCGTAGGGTAGTTTGGGTGCCGATTAAGAATCTTAGTGGAGAGATGATGTTGGAAATGTGTTTAGAAAGAGATTGATGATAAAGTCAAACATAAGTATACATAAGAAAGGATGATGGACAGAAGAGGGATTGATAGGGCATTATTGGACTACAGAATGGACTACAGAACGCCCAGAATAGGAAGGGTTCTGGGCGTTCATATTTTTAGGGGAAATAGTGGGGGGAGTTAGATACTTTTCTAGTAAAAGATAAATTGAGAGCAAAGGAAAAATGGAGCTTGAGAAAAAGGGTGGGAGGTAGAGAGCAGCTCTACTCTCAACAGCTGCTGTTGAGAGTAAAGAATTTGAATGATAAAAAAAAGAGAAGGAAGGTCAGGAGAAGCTGAGAGAGGTATGGGAGGTGGCGAGGGAGAGGGGAGGTAGTAGAAGAACGTTATAAGGAGGAAGTGACAAAGTGAATGGTGGGATGAAGAGGTGAAGGCGGAAGCATAAGAGATAAAGCGAGCATATGTGGATTGGCTGCAAGGTAGGACGAGAGAAACAAATAAGAGGTACAGGAAGAAAAGTGGAGAAACAAAACATAAAGTGATGGAGGGTCTTTGTTTAAATGATCGACGAGCCATGCTGTGGACATGCTATGTCTTGCTGCATTGCCTTTGACCTTGGCAGGGGACAGGGATGATCCTTCATCCACATGGAACTATGATAAAAGGGAAATGGATGAAGGGGGAGGGAGTGGGATGGGTTGGACGTGGGTGCATGCCTTGGCGGGCTACTTGGGGAAAAAGTCAATTGGTCCTTAGATCGATAAATTAAATATCTTTTAATCAAAGAAGTCATAAAGCTGGGGAAACCAATGGCACAAGAGATCATGACATAAGTCAAAGGTCACCAGAAAAGGTCACATGAGAACACGGAACACTTAAATAATTAGCGACTGGTTAAAAAATATTGCTATTGTTCTGATTAAAAGTTTCCTATACCATCTCTTTGAATCCAACCCTTCGGCGTGATAGTCCCGAAGGATATAAATGCTGATCACATCCAACAGGATACTAAATTCCGTTTCATTTTCAGTAGAGTCTGTGGTGGAAGCTAGTCATCTCGGAGCAATATGAAATGTCACTGATGATACAAAACTCAACAATACTTAGTGCCATCTTAACTAAAAAAGAAAGAGAGAGAGAAAGAAATAATATTACCCGATGCAAGATTATCCACAAGGATAGAAACGCTAGTAATTTAAAACCCTTATATGAATTCTCTTGGACAAATACTTTCTTCATAGGAAAACAGTGGTCTAATATTGCCCTTGAATATCTATTTATTTATTTATTTATTTATTTTGCGTTGTGGAATTCTGATGACATGTATATTATAGCTGTTGGTGAGGTTTCGCATCTTCACTGACATGTGTGATTGTTCCGAGATGACTGGCTCAGCTTCCACCACAATCTCTTAACTGATTTGATTTAATTTAATTTCTATTTTATCTATGTATTTCCTTAATTCCTGGGGCTGAGCCTCAGCTTCCAGGACAATTTCATAATTCATTTAATTTAATTTTGGTTTTATTTTATTTATTAATTTTCTTCATTCCAGGGTCGTAGATTATATACCTCAAGTTCCTGACAGCTAATTCCATGAAGATTATGAAACGTGATCATTTCATTGAAAAAAGTAAGAAACGGCCCACTCTTTGTCATTTGTCTATTGGTTTATTCTATTTTCTATCTTCTAGAACTCTTTATTCCACCTCCTCCGGAAGCACTTTCTAGAAAAAGTCGTCCTAGCTGGCCACGAAGGATTTACTTAACTCAGTATAAGACAGAACCTCGCGCCGAAGGCGAGTAAGTCTGTTCCACTTAGCCTTTTCCTTGCTTTGACGATCCTTTGGCCCTGTGCCCACTAACGGTTTGAACCGCGGCTGTTCAGTTACAATGCAAGTCAATGGAGGTGTTCAAACACAACTACGCACTTTTTCCTTGGGTAGGCGGTACTGCCGCGGTTTCCGTGCGGTTCAAACCGTTAGTGTGAATAGGGTCTTAAATATTATGTCAGGCGATTTTATTCAGTAAAGGTCAGTTCCATACAGAAGGCTTCTGCAAAATATTTCTATATAACTAATTCTTTAATCGTTATTGATAGTAATACGGATAGCTATACTTCTTTCATTATCTGGTGACCCATAGGGTGTGGCCGGCAAAACCAGCAGCGCTGCAACGTCTAAACCATCTCCAAAGAAAGCGGGGAAGACACAGTTTTCTTTATATTTGCATGTATGACCGGTATGACTGACAAAGGATGAATGAGTGACCCGCGCACCTGTGACTCAGCGACCCCACCCCCCGAACCCCACGGAAATTCCTAGGTCGGGAGCCGGGGCAACGTCGCCTGACCTGAGATGCCACATCGTTTAACAAGTCTCTTCTTTTCTTTACATGTATAACAATTACTCATATCACCTACCATTTAATGAAAAAATCAATATGCATTTAGAATATTCCATGTTAACATACTCGGGGTATTGGACAGCTTCTGGTACATGCTGAATGTTATGATTTAGTACGTGACAACACGGCAGACAACACCTTGTGGTTCACGAAATAATGGAAATAGTATATATATATACCAAAGGTCCCTTTATAAGGGAGTAAGCATGCATCCACTCCTACCTATTCCACTCTCATCCACCATCTTTGTTCCCCTCTCATCTTAGCTCCTTGTGGATGGAGGGTCATCCCAGTCTCCTGCCCACCGTCCAGGTCAGAAGCGATGCACCAAGACACAGTGCATCCATAGCACGGATGTACTCTGTCTTGCTGCATTGCTTCTGACCCGATAGGGATATAGATAGATTGATCTTACGAGCTGAGGCATCTCTTCTTCCCGAAGTCGTGCACTGTTGGCATCATCGGAAGCGTGCAGGTCTCGCATTTGCTTAGTTGTGGGTTTGAATCCTGCACTCTTTTCTGAGTCACAGCAGTGACTATTTGTTACCTGGCCCAACAGTCCCCAAACCGCATAGGGCAAAGGTGACGGCTTCGGGCACAGCTATTCAGTGCCTCCTGGCGTGGCTCCTCACCTTATTTTTCTTCTCAAGGTCTTAATTGAAGAACTCGGTGTGTCTTCTTCATCTTCCTGGAAACTTACTTGGCTTGATCGCTTGAGACGGACTGGAGGGACAGAAGTGCAGGAGTCGCCCTTTTTTAGAAGGTAAGGAGGCTACGCCAGGAGGCGCTGAGTAGCTGCGACCTGTGATGGTGTGGTACCGTTGTAGCATCGTACCATTATGTTGTGTATTATACTTCGTATTCCTCAATTGGGAGTTGTATATTTTCCCCCATTGTATTATTAATTATCATTAGTATTGTTGGACATTAATTTCATTATTGATTGTATTGTTGATTATTATAATGAATGTAACTTTATGTACCGGTATGTTGGGAAAACCAAGCGTTCACCCCGCCCGCACGAGATTTTTTTCCCGCCAACTCAGGGCTTGGCGTCAGGTTTGCTTGCAATCTGCAAGGTGTCACCACCCCTCCTTTGTCTCTCGTGTGAATTGATCAAATTGTGAATTAATACAAATTATTATCAAAGTAGGTGTTCTTATTGCCACCCTACAACAGACCGAAGCCGTCACCATTACCCTGTTATGCGCTTTGGGGACCTTTGGGGGGCAGGTAGCCAACAGTACCTGCTGGGAATCGGAGAGGAGTGCGGGATTTGAACCCACAATTAAGCGAATGCGTGACTAGTACGCTTCCGATTGCGCTCAGTTAAATGTAGTGAGGATCATGCGCCCGGAGGAGCTGTGTAGCTGCGGCCGAAGCCGTCACCTTTGCCCTATTATGCACTTTGGGGACTGTTGGGGCAGGTAACAGTCACTGCTGAGACTTGGAAAAGAATGCGGAATTCGAACCCACAACTAAGCGAATGCGAGACCAAAACGCTTCCGATGACGTCACCAGTGTGCCGAAATTCATTACAGTTTGTCATGACGCTTCGTTGGGTTTCACACGTTTACTCGGAGAACAGGACGATCTCCTTCTGTAGCGCACTTTATCTGTTCCTTCAAGGCGCTATCACACTGGGCTATTTTTCCTCCGACTGTTGGAGCAGATTTACAGCCTGCAACTTTCGGGAAGGAATCGGATATGCTAAATGAAAATTATTTTCCTCCAGCATATCAAATGACACTTTGTATATTTATAAAAAAAAAAAAAAAAAAAAAAAAAAAAAAAAAAAAAAAAAAAAAAAAAAAAAAAAAAAAAAAAAAAAAAAAAAAGTTTGCCATCGTGATTGTACAGCGAAAAAGGTTCTGGGAGTGGGCGGTCGCGCCGATTAATTGGATGTCGGAAGAAAAATAGCTCAGTGTAATAACCCCTATAGGCGACGAAAACAAGGAGAAAAACTAGAAGTATTTATTTTGGTGGTCCCAATATATGAAAAAAAAAGAGTGAAAAGAAGATAAATCATGAAATATAAAGAATATATAATTTACAAAGCGTCTGTTGATAGTGTCCCATAAGATATACTCGTTATTTACAAAAACAAAAAAAAAATACTAATTTTTATTTAATGTTAGTAACGCTGTCGAATCCATTCGTCTCCGTTATTTTCAGTTGTCTTGAAAATGGTGGTCATCAGTTTGAAATCAATGTTTAGTCTTTTCCACTTCAACCTAGTCTAGTCCCCCTTGCGTGTTCGCAAATGTTCAAACTGATGACCACCATTTTCCAGACACAGCTGGATCAATAGATTTGACAACGGTACGAAATATTTCAAAGAATGACTATATATTTTTAGGACACCCTACGCTGGTGGCATAATCGGAAGCATGCTGTCCTCACATTCCCTTAATTGCGTGTTCGAATCCCGCACTCCTTTTCCGAGTCCCAGCAGCGTCTGTGACCTGCCCTAACAGCTCCCAAATCACAAAAATTGGGCAAAGGTGACGGCTTCGGGTGCAACTATTCAGCGCCTCCTGTCGTAGACTCATACTCACCTTCTTGTATTTGAATATACGTTACACGGGACCCCCCAGCAACACATTTATGGTCACTTTAAGGTAAGAAAAGATGTAATTACCTTCGAAAACCAATGACACTTAGGTACTTAGGGGATATTAATATTCCTTAACCATTCCAGCCAAGGATGTGCAGCATGAAGATGGTGGTAAAACACGGGTAAACACGCATAAACACGACTAAATGAGAATATTTATGGGTCTCGGAAAAACATATCCATTCCGGTAATGTCGTCCTTCCCTTGAATCGTTCACTTCATCTGATTGGACCCAAAGCCAGATGATCTTTTCCTTGATCCTTTAAGTACCTTAACGAGGTTATCACACTGAGCTATTTTTCCTCCAACATCCTACCTCCGACCTTCATTTGAATAACTAGATTAGGACTTCGCTTACAGAATCCTAGATTCTCTAAGAACGTTTCAACAGTATGTCTAACATTCGTGTAGGTTTAGATTTTCTTAGTTCATCATCCAGCTTCGCGGAGATTTGAAAAAATAAAATAAAATAAAATATTTTAACCGAAGTTGTTTTAAGTCAAACGAACTCTCAATGGTCGGCACTGATGAAGTCCGTGTGAGCCCAGTGTGATTTTGTTCATGAGGGAAGGGGACTCGCAACACGACAGTTAATAGGCGTCTTGATTGGTCCTCGTACGATCTTGCTCGAGTCTTTCTGTGTCTTTTCTTTCTGCCGCCATTTGATGTTATTCAAATGAGTTCATGTATCTTATTCAAGGAGCAAAAAAGGTATAAATAGATAAATAACAAATACAGAATTAAATAAATGAATAAATAGATAAATAAAATAGAAATACAATAGTTATAAAACAGAATTACAACTAAATAAATGAAATGAACGAAATAAACAGAAACAGAATAGTTTCTTTACATGTTTGGTACATCTTATCATTACGATAAAAATAGATAATATTGTGTATATGTGTGTGTGTGTGTTTGTGTGTGTGTATGTGTGTGTGTATGTGTATGTGATTCACCTTGGTCTTTGGAACACGTGTTGGACTCGTGATCGACAGCTATTTCCCTCCTGGAAAAGAGCTCAGAGCTCGTATGACCAATCTATGGGTAATGCTGTGACCTTACACGTACACACACACCCAACTCCCCGCCCACGAGAGTTGGAGTAACGACTCGAAGCGCAGCGATACTGAAATTATTTCAGCCCTGGGTAGGATTCGAACCCGGTCAGGGTGTGTGTGTGTGTGTGTTTGTATGTGCGTGTATGTATGTTCGTGTATGTGTGTGTGTGTGTATGTGTGTGTGCGCGCGCGCGAACCAGTGTAGGTAAACTACCCAAAGGCGTCCTTCCTAGTAGCCGGAGGGGATTATGGTACTCTCTCTACTCTTGTGGGCCAAAGTTCATTTCCTCTTCCTTCATCAGCAGGTGCCAACAGAGGTGGAAGTGTTGCGGACTCTGACAACCAAACCGCTGTCGTTGGGATGTCCATTGTGGTCAATACCTTCCGACCCAGAGTGGTCTGGTATTAGGGGGGGGGGGGAGCTGGAGAGAGAGAGAGAGAGAGAGAGAGAGAAAGAGAGAGAGAGAGAAAGAGAGAGAGAGAGAGAGAGAGAGAGAGAGAGAGAGAGAGAGAGAGAGAGAGAGAGAGAGAGAGAGAGAGAGTATATATATATATATATATATATATATATATATATATATATATATATATATATGCTAATAAGAACACGGGTACGTGTGTTCACTAATGCAAAATAGACCAGTTGGAAAAAGAAACTAACGAAGCAGAGCGCTTTCGTATATAATAAAGTCATCTTCAGTGCAAAAAGTGTCCACTGAAGATGTAATATACGAAAGCGCTCTCCTTCGTTAGTTTCTTTTTCCAAGTGGTCTACTTTGCGCATATATATATGTATATATACTGTATATATATATATGTATATGTATATTATATACATATAATACATACAAAAATGTATATATGATGAAGGTGGAAAAAGAAGTCATGGGTCTAGTTCCAAGTTTTTGGGTTTATTCCTGACCGGTTTCGCTCTATGCTTCCTCTGAAGAAGCATAGAGCGAAACCGGTCAGGAATAAACCCAAAAACTCTGAACTAGACCCGTGACTTCTTTCTCCACCTTCATGAATTTGTCACAATGTCCCAGCATATATATATATATATATATATATATATATATATTATATGTTTGTGTGTGTGTGTTGTGTGTGTGTGTATTATACATATATATATATATATATATATATATATATATATATATTGACGAGTGTATTTAGTCATCAAGTGTGATTTAATGTTATTTGATGATCAAACTACTCTGTCAGCCAGGACTCCACCCACTCCTTATGACGTCATGGTTATGTTATTTTATAGCCAATCACAACGTCTTTTGTCCTTGCGTTACCGCCGGGGGGCGGAGTTCTGACTGAGTAATAAAGTCATGATTGGTTGTCGTGATTTTTACAGCCAATCGTCGCGTCTTTTGTTCTTACGTCATCAGTCGGGGGCGGAGTTGTGGGTAATATAGTCATAATTGGTTGTCGCGTTTTTTTACAGCCAATCAGCACGTCTTTTGTCTTCACGTCATCAGTGGGGGACGGGGTTCTGATTGAATCATTTGATTCCAGTACAGTCCTAGTTCCGCTTTTTTGTGTTTCTAAATCTTTTTGCTGTGCTGGCGTACATGCTAACGAATCATGTCTACGAAAAGTTCTCTCTAATATTGGGAAATAAAAAAAAAATCGAAAATCTTCAATATTAAGAACAAAAAAGTTTTTAAAAAATACTCAATAACATCAGAAAGTCCTTCTGGTATTTGGAACTCTTTCTTCTCAATATTGGGAAGTTTTTAATTTGACATAATTCCAATTTAAAAATAATCTTATTTAGCTATACAACATCCATTGAAATTTACCTACAGAAACAGATAATCTTATCTTATTTATTCTTTTTTGTTTTTGTTTTGAGAATCAATATGATGCTACTACAGTCCAGTTATATGATTAAAACAAAACTGAAGTTAAGATATATATCATAGAGGACAATTAGACATGCCCACAATTTCAGAATTATACATTTCTCTGTACAAAAACACATTAATACACGAACAACGCAATACATGTTAGTATAATTTTCGTTCCTAAATCACATTCTTTTAAGGACTTTGTGAATAATTGGATAAAGATTCCCTCGCTACTAAGACGTACGCCATTAACCTCATTCATGGTAATGTTGGACACAATCCGGTTTTAGTTTTTGGGGGGTGGCCGTATTGAACAAGTCAAGACAATAGGAAATCTCCCCCTCAATACGGGAACGCAGACTACAGATCTTATAATGATGAACGCCAAATCATTGAATTCGATGACGATGATGATGGTAATGATGATGATGATAGTGATGAAGGTGATAATGATGATGATAATACAATAATGGAAATAACGATAACAATAAAAATAGTAATAATGATCATTATAATAGTAATAATAATAATAACAGTAATAATAATAGTAATAATAGTGATAATAATAATAATGATAACGATGATAATAATAATATCAATAATAATAATTATAATAATAATAACAATAATTATAACTAATAAAATTATATCAATAAAAAAATTCAACAATAATAATGCATACATATGTGGTGTACATGTACCCCATAAGCATGCTTGTGCGTAAAGTGCAAGTTTATGCATTGTAGAGTTGTGTGGTAGTTGATCTGACTCAGTGGTCGAAAAGGCCACAAAGGGTCACCGCAATTAGGTTGCGTCTGGTCAAGCGTCGGATCAGTCCCTTGTATATGCTACCTGCCCCGAGAGGGCAGGCCATCCAGTCAGTCAGTTTGACCTCTGTACTTGTAGCGCGTCACTAGGCTTTCGCGGTCGGTCCCCCAATTGGGGACCACGCCACGTCCGTCCTTAGGCCGACGCGCACACACACACAAACACACACACACACACACAGGTCCTGTTCGATATGAAGAAAAATCAATTAGTTTAGCAATCGATGACCTAAGTAGAAAATGAACATTGTGTTGATCAAGAAGGCCTGTGCCAGTGGTGGGCAATCTGCGGCTCCTTCAGGCTTCTCGTGTGAATCCAGAAGCTTCTTATAAAATATATATAATCATTCCATTAAAATGAACACGTCATATACTGTAAATCTGTAAGACATTCTGGGCAAAATTATATACATATATTTATATATGTATATACATATATATATATATATATATATATATATACATATATGTATATATATGTACATATATATATACATATATATGTATATATATATATGTACATATATAATATATATATATACATATATATGTATATATATATATGTACATATATAATATATATATATATATATATATTTTTTTTTTGCTTGAAACCACAAGGAAATCAAAGATCGGAATACTGAACGTTTTCGTCTATTAAGACATTTTCAAAGTACATGAATTTTGAAAATGTCTTAATAGACGAAAACGTTCAGTATTCCGATCTTTGATTTCCTCGTGGTTTCAAGCAAAATACCTTTATTCACGTGTTTTATGTGATTACTGTTGTACTGTATATATATATATATATATATATATATATATATATATATATATGTATGCATATATATACATATATATATATATATACATATATTCACCAATAGCTTTTTTCCTCCTTACAAGGAAGGTAGCCAAGTCAAAGGTACGCACCTACTCCCACCCATTCCACTCTCCTCCACCAGCCTCCCCTCCCTTTCATCTTAGTTCTTCATGGATGACGGGTCATCCCTGTATCCCGCCCAGTGCCCTGGGTCAGATACAAAGTAGCAAGACACAGTACATACACAGCAAGGCCGCTTCACTTAATCGGCGATCGCGCCTCTTCGTTTCCTCATGCAGAAAAAAGATAAGACAGGGAGAAACCCCTTCGGGCTGCGTCAAAATATCATTCACACATAAACCCCCAGTCACTCTCCTTCCTTTTCATAAAACATTATATATATATACTTATTCAACTCTGAAAAGATCTGAAGCCATCAATCATCATATATGATTTGTAGAATGTCTTTCCTTATCTGATTTTTTTTTTGTATTGCGGCCCCACAGCACTGCATTTTCATTGAACTTTAAATAAAATTACTTCTAGCTAAAAGGGTTGCCGACCACTATCCTATGCCAACGACATAATCAAAATAATAATTTTCTATGAGAAAACGAATGACGAAAAAAATGAAATATCAAACACGTATTATGATAACAGTTACCTATTAAAAAGGTAATAAAACTGTACTTATCATGTGTTATGCCTTTGGAAAGCAGCACCGAAAACAGCAGTCAATAAGGTCGTGGGAGAGTCAACACAGGCAATTGAACCGAGGGGGGGGGGGTAGGGAGGGAGGGAGGGAGGGAGGGAGAGAGAGAGAGAGAGAGAGAGAGGGAGAGAGAGAGAGAAATCATTTGTATCCGTCGATGAATCAGTGAATTGAATGTCGGTGTTCA
>NC_134791.1:35546362-35548827 GCF_046742065.1 Oratosquilla oratoria | reverse complement strand
CATTTCTACTTCCATAAGAGGAGTGTGTGCATGTGCCCAAACATGAACCTAAACATCCACACGCGCACACACACACGCACGCACACACACACGCACGCACACATACACGCACGCACACACACACACACCGGTTCGATGTTGTGACAGTACCATATTCGACCACTAATTCAACGATCCGAGTTTGAGCTTTGCCAAGAGCTGAACATTTCAGCATCGCTACACTGCGTGCCGGTACTCCAACTCTTGTGGGCAAGGGTGTACGCATGTGTGTATGGTTACAATATTGCCCATAGATCGGGCCATATACGAGCATGCGTACATGCATACATATTATATATTTGCTGTTTTGTATACTTGAAAAATAAAAATAAAAAAATTAATAAAGCTAGCGTAAAAAACAGCTAAAATATCGAATAACAAATCGGTAGAGCCAAAATTTGCATTCTACAAAATAATAATCATCTAAAAAGATAATGATAATAGCCCGGTGAATACCGTGTCGAACGCATGAGCAGGTGGTCGTGAGTTCGATTCCCGTGACCCGCTGTGTGCTTCTTGCTCTCGTTCCCAACAGCCCTGGACAGGCGGGGAGGCGACCCAAACATCGGCCTAAAAACCAGTGGCTTGCCGCAACTGACAGGGCTTTGCTCTACCAGGGGTTTCTCACTTCCCATTTGGTTGGAGTGGGATGGTGAACATATACATATACATACACACACACACACACACACATATATATATATATATATATATATATATACATATATATATATATACACACACACACATATATATATATATATATATCAGAAAGGTCACTAAAAACACGTGATCCACAAATATAGCTGGTAACCACTAAGGAAATCGGAAGAAAATAGTAATCCCCAAGCGCATATACAAAATCCCTTGCAGACATTGTGAAAAGTGTTACATTGGACAAACGGGCAAAGAACTATCAACTAGAATTGAACAACATAAATATATTGTTAAAACAGCACAAGAATCCAATGCTCTATTTGTTCACATGAAAATTTCAATCATTGTATTAATTGGACTAATGCTTCCGTTATTATTTCTTGTAATTCATTTGTCAATAGAAACATAATAGAAAGTATTATTATAAAAAATTCTGAAAGTTCTAATCTTAATATCAGTAATGGCATTTATGAATTAGATAAATTTATCATTAACAAAATTTGTAATCAGGTTGTAAATGACCAAATTTAATTTGGTGAATTGTGCTGTTCTCTAGATTTCTTTTTCATTTATGACTTTGTGTACTAAGATTAATTCTTTTTCATTTGTGACTTTTTGTACTTTGCCAGTTCCTTTCCTAGTGTATAATCTTGTGTCATCTTTATATATATATATATATATATATATATATATATATATATATATATATATATATATATATATATATATATATATATAAACAGTCTTTGGGCATTTTCCTCTCGATTTAAATAATTACTTGTCTCTTCATTTTAGATTGAGTTATTTACTTTGTTATTTTCTTAAGTCATTAATCACTTCTCGACATGTGAACAAGGCATAAGTATAAAATATAAACACAATTCCTTCTTTATGGTGCTTTTCCAAACATTCGTTGCCAATAATAGAATGATATGAAATGGAATAAATACAACAAAATAATAAAGTAAATGGGAATAAGAAGAAACAAAAGGTAATAAAAAGAACCAAAACAAACACTAAACAAGGGGGAAAGCAAAACAAAACAAAAAACAAAAGAATAAAACAAAACTACACAGCCGCTCGACCAACGATATTAACAGTCTTTTGAAAACAGGGAGACCCACACAACCCCACACGCCGAACAAAAGCCATCCTCCCCCCCTTTGCCCCCACCCCCTCCCCCCTTGCCCCCATCCGGTCAAACTCTTTCTGTGTCGATTCAGTGACCACACCTGCTCCCAGAGCGACATCACCAGGAGTCGAGTCGTTCGACCTTTTCCAACAAATCCATTATGACCAGATCAAAAGATTTTTCTTTTTAAAACCAAGGATCTATAATGACGCTTCTTTAATAAAAAACCATATGGTTTCTCTGCCTCTGTTTAGACAGTCTGAGGACTCTTTGTACACGTTCACTGGATTGAGTGGATTATAGGTCGAATTGAGTGAAGGAGGAATAGTGGGGGCAAGTGGAATAGGTTGGAGAATCGAGTATGGGTTGTTTTGTTATTGTTAAGTTCTGTTCCTTATTGTCCTGTATGAAATTGTTACTGTTATTAAGTTCCTTTACCATACGTCAATTTGGTAATATTGGCTTATTGTCCACTTGGCCAACCAAAGGCCTTAGAAGGGCCATGTCATATTCCTTGGGTGGCCACTTGAAGTTAATGGGATACTGGAGGGTGGCCACACAAGTAATATAACCTTTAATATCGTTTTATCTTTCAGGCATTGAATCACCTTTTCATAATACTCATTTTATATCAAAT
>NC_134791.1:35533862-35536362 GCF_046742065.1 Oratosquilla oratoria | reverse complement strand
AAGATGCGACTTATACGATGGAGTGCAAGAGATTCTTTCACAGACATTAAAATACCAAACAAGAAAAAAATAAAGTTGAAAAATACCGAGAGGGAAGAAATCAAAGAGAAAGAAGAAGAAGAAGAAGAAGAAGTAGAAGGGGGAAAAGAAATGAAAGATGGCAAATGCGATAAAGAAATTCCCAGAAAGAAAAGGAAATAAGAAGTTGAAGATTAAGGAATGAAGGAATAAGCAGGACAGTCCGACAATTAAACCACGAAGACAAAAGTCAAAGGTAAAAAAGGAGAAAGGGATTGGAAAAACACGAATCCAAATTAAAGTTGGTGCGGTACATGAGGAAAAAACGGAAGAAAAAAAAAAAGAAAGAAAGCAAGAAGACGAAGAAGAAAAATTGGAGAATGCATGAAGAAGAAGAAAAATGAAGATGATGATGAAGAACGTAAGGAGAAAAAGAACACAAAAAGAAAAAGAATGCAAGAAGAAAAAAAGAAAAAACAATTCATGAAGAAAACAAAATAATGCATGAAGAAAAAAGAAAAATACAAGAAAAGAAGAGGATGAAAAAGAAAAAGAAGAAAAGAAGAAGAAAAAATGTCCGAGAAGAAAAATGCAAGAAAAAATCATGAAAGAATCAAAAGAAGATAAGGTGGCAAGGATAAAGAACGAAAGCCATTTCTAAGCGTTTATTTTGGTGGGCAGTGAGGTGAAACATTAGGGGTCATGGAATCCACGTAGTGTTCCGAATTTTCTTGGTTCAATTAGAAGAATGTGTTTAAAGAATGCTGCAATATATGTGAGATTGGTTATTATATATATATATACATATATATATATATATATATATACATATATATACATATATATATATATATATATATACATTATATATAATATATATATATATATATATGTGTGTGTGTGTGTGTGTGTGTGTTTATTTGGCAATTTGTTTTCATTTACTTTATTGTTGTCGTTATTGTTATTATTTTTTCATTATTTGTATTATTGTTATTATTATTTATATTCCTCTTTTTATTCTTATTACTACTGCTGTTTTTATTATTATTATTATACTATTGTTGTTATTATCAATATTATTATTATTATTATTATTATTATTATATTATTCTATTATTATTATTATAATTATTGACGTTATTGTTATCATTATCTTCATAATTACTACTACTGTCATCATCATCATTATTACTATCATCATTATCCTATCTATTCTACTTATCTGTTTACTTGTTTTGCATTTGATCTCGTTTCGAACCGGAAAAAAGTATTCCAGTCAACATGCCTTACCCCTTTGCACCTCATTGCAATTCATTGTAGGGGCTAGGTCAACGACCACTACTGGAAATGCACGTCAGATACATTTAGAGACACAAACTCGAACGTAGATATGGAGGGAACGAGGCCGGTGTGCAGCTGGGGGATTGTAAACACAACAGGTTGATGTGAATTGCAGCAGGAATGAAGGAATGATGATTGATAAACATATAGATATATAGATAGGTAGAGAGGACAGAGGGGAAAAAGAGAATGTGTAGAAAGACAGCGAAAAAAAGAGAGAGGGAGAGTGGGTGTGTTTGCATGTGTGTATACAGAGAGCGAGAGAGAGAATGTTTGCATGTGTGTATATATACATATACATACATACATACATATATATATATATATATACATATATATATACATATATATTATACATATATATATATATACATATATATATATATACATTATATATATATATATATATATATATATATATATAGAGAGAGAGAGAGAGAGAGAGAGAGGAAGAAGGAGGCAGAGAGAATTGCGTCATGCATATAAAGTATATGTCCAGATTCCTTTTGAGAGTGCGGCAAAGCAAAGGAAGCCTCACAACCCAAGTGCGAGCGTCCTTTGGGCTCTGGAGTGAGGTACAGAGTGCTGGAAACTTAGTTTCACATTATTTCATTTTTCTTTTTTTTATTTCGTATAAATTACTCGTGTCAGAATAACAAATAAGATCTAATTTTCGTAGGAAATTGTTCGTACATGTTTGGAATCTTGGAAAATAGCTGAAATAATATTTGAACTCAAATGTTTTCCCAAAAATTGCGTTACATTTTTTTCCTCCAAAATATTAAACCTATTGATTTGTAATTCTAGAACATGTTTATTAATACTAAGAAAATATTATTTACAAAGAGAATGAAAAGCTGAAACAAGGACATGCAAACAAAAATAATATGGACAAAAAAAGCTGATAGCCATTATTTACAAAAGGAAACTATTTACACAGGAACAATACACATCATTTGTTGGGACATTGTCACAAGTTGAGAAGGGTAGAAAAAGAAGACATTGGTCTAGTTCCTAGTTCATTCCTGACCGGTTTCGCTCTAAGCTTCTTCTTCAGACAGACAGACAGACAGAGAGAGAGAGAGAGAGAGAGAGAGAGAGAGAGAGAGAGAGAGAGAGAGAGAGAGAGAGAGAGAGGAAC
>NC_134791.1:35526362-35528862 GCF_046742065.1 Oratosquilla oratoria | reverse complement strand
TCGAACCACTGCCAATAGACCCAAGAGAGTCCACAGCACCCGCCTTTGACCACACGACCACAGACGATCTAAAAGTGTACTAACTCGTAATCTAACTAATTACCGAGATTGGGGAGGTTGCTAACTGCCACCCATATAAACCCCTTTTTACGATGACGAGAAGCGTGAGGGGGATTCGATCTAGTCCTTACCATTCCCACTGGTGCGATTAGGTGTATTGTAAAAAGGGGTTTATATGGGTGGCAGTTAGCAACCTCCCCAATCTCGGTAATCAGTTAGATTACGAGTTAGTACACTTTTAGATCGTCTGTGGTCGTGTGGTCAAAGGCGGGTGCTGTGGACTCTCTTGGGTCTATTGGCAGTGGTTCGAATCCTCTGCGCGACGGTCATGGATTGTATGATTGATGTCGCTGTCCACTAGCGAATTATTCACATAGTTACGATGACGAGAAGCGTGAGGGGGATTCGATCTAGTCCTTACCATTCCCACTGGTGCGATTAGGTGTATTGTAAAAAGGGGTTTATATGGGTGGCAGTTAGCAACCTCCCCAATCTCGGTAATCAGTTAGATTACGAGTTAGTACACTTTTAGATCGTCTGTGGTCGTGTGGTCAAAGGCGGGTGCTGTGGACTCTCTTGGGTCTATTGGCAGTGGTTCGAATCCTCTGCGCGACGGTCATGGATTGTATGATATATATATATATATATATATATATATATATATCTATATATATATATATATATATATATATATATATATATATATATATGGTTGAAGGGTGAAGTAAACACAGAGAACAGTTGGAATCTTATTCATTGACTTTTCGTCCTTACCAGGACATTCTGAAATTACATACAATTTTAGAAAATGCACAACTTACATACTTCATCTTTGCCATGTCCCTCTTCCATTTGCCTCCATACCCACACCCGTCCTCTATACGTCCTCATACTTCTTTGGTTACTCCGACCATGTCGTGTTCACCCTTTGCCTACCTCACTATTCTTATCCGTCCTCTTGACCTCTTTCATGATTAAGGTGCTTGCTGCTCCTTCTAACTTTATGAACCCATCCCTATGGTTGATGTAGGGGTGGGGTGCGATGTAGGCTACCTCCACTATTTTCCTTTCCGTTTTTTGCTAGACCTTTGTGGAACAGCTCTACCCAGTTCCAGTCTGGAAGATGACCACTTTGGTCCAAATAAACCATTAGCGAGTTCGAGGTTCGGTGAGCTCTGACGTCCTTTTTGTGTTCCTATGTCCGTAGTTCTACTGATCTTTCGGTCTCTCTATAATACTGTAACGGGCACCCCCCACATGGTATATTGTAGACCGCGCCTTTATCTATTCCTTTTTCTATGTTCTTATTATTGCCCTAACAAGCTCTCCTAATTTCGTACCCGTAGAGCATGCAATTCTCACACTTGCTTTTGTGAGAATATGTCCTAACTCCCCCCACGTACTTCGAGTTGTGAACGATTGTCCGTCTTTCTTCTCATTATTACTGTTGTTTTCTCTCCTTATCTAGTAATCCTTTTCATAAGGGCATACATTATTTGCAGCGAAGAGTTTATAGAGGATGAAATTAAATATATTTTCAAAATGTTCACAAAACTCTGCTGACCAGAATGACTACTGGATAGATTAAGAGAGACAGTAACGGGGATAATTAAAAGAGAGACGGACAATCAGTCCGCGGAGGGCAGAAATGGAATTTTGTCCGTTCCCAACTCGAAGTACGTGGCGGAGTTAGGACATATTTTCACAAAAGCAGGTGTGAGAGTTGCTTGCTCTACGGGTACGAAATTAGGAGAGGTTGTTAGGAGCAATAATAAGAACATAGAAAAAGGAACAGAGAAAGGCGCGGTCTACAGTATAAATATTGGGGTTGCCCGTTACAGTATTATGTAGAGACTGGAGGATCAGTAGAACTACGGACATAGGAACACAAAAAGGACGTCGGAGCTCATGGAACCTCCAACTCACTAGTTGTTCATTTGGTCCAATATGGTCATCTTCCAGACAGAAACTGGGTAGAGCTGTTCCACAAACAAAGGTCTAGAAGAGAGAGAGAGAGAGAGAGAGAGAGAGAGAAAAGGAAAATAGTGGAGGCAGCCTACATCGCACCCCACGCCAGCATCAACCATAGGGGTGGGTTCATAAAGTTAGCAGGAGCAGCAAGCACCTTGATCATGAAGAAGGACAAGGAGGACAAGAGAACAGATAAGAACAGTGAGGTGGACAGAGGGGGGACGCAACTTGGTTGGAGTCCCCAGAGACGTATAGAGGACGGATGTGTGTATGGAGGCAAATGACAAGGATGAAGTATATAAGTTGTTCATTTTCTAAGATTATATGTAATTTGAGAATGTCCTGGTAAGGATGAAAAGTCAATGAATAAAAATCCAACTGTTCTCTGTGTTCACCTCACCACCATTTCACTCATTTGTCTTCCTTACTTCAATATACAGTATATATATATGTGTGTGTATATATATAT
>NC_134791.1:35513862-35521362 GCF_046742065.1 Oratosquilla oratoria | reverse complement strand
ACCAACTGCGCCACGAGGTGTGTATTCACTTGGTCTTTGGATCACGTGTTGGACTCGTGATCGACAGCTATTTCCCTCCTGGAAGAGAGCTCAGAGCTCGTAGGTCCGATCTATGGGTAATGCTATGACCTTGCACACACACACACACACACCCAACTCCCCGCCCACGAGAGTCAGAGTAACGACCCGAGGCACAGCGATACCGAAATAATTTCGGCCCCGGGCAGGATTCGAACTGGGTACTGGGAGCACTTCTACTTCCCAGTTCAGCGCTCTACCAACTGTGGCACCGAGTCAGTGTGTGTGTGTGTGTGTGTGTGTGTGTGTGTGTGTGTGTGTGTATGTGTGTGAGTGTGTATTTGTAGTTACCTAATTGCTTTTACCTACTTGTAGTATACAGTAATGGAGCAACACTCGTGGGGTCCTGTTTCTTACTTCCCAATTTATCATACCTTGCTACAAAATCACATATGGTTCCATCTTAGGTCATATCTCCTTATTCTCCAAATAACATAATAGATTTAAACTCGTGTATTGTTCCGGCTTGGACTCTATCATCTTCTAAGACATTCCAATTATCTTTGCATTTACATGGAATACCGTATTTCTTCACATCCTTTAGACATATAGTCTTTTTCAATGTGTGTGTGTGTGTGTGTGTGTGTGTGTGTGTGTGTGTATGTGTGTGCATGTGTGTGTGCATGTGTGTGTGTGTGTGTGTATGTGTGTGTGTGTGTGTATGTATATGTGTATATGTGTGTGTACATACAACAACCGAAAACTGACATCCTTATGACATTAAGTCTCTTTCAATATGTGTGTTTGTTTGTGTGTGTGTGTGTGTGTGTGTGTGTGTGTGTGTGTGTGTGTGTGTGTGTGTGTGTGTGTGTGTGTGTGTGTGTATGTGTGTGTGCATGTCTGTGTATGTGTCTGTGTGTGTGCGTGTGTATGTGTATATGTGTGTACATGCAACAACAACAGAAAACTGACATCCTTATGACATTAAGTCTTTTTCAATATGTGTGTGTGTGTGTGTGTGTGTGTGTGTGTGTGTGTGTGTGTGTGTGTGTGTGTGTGTGTGTGTGTGTGTGTGTGTGTGTGTGTGTGTGTGTGTGTGTGTGTGTGTGTGTGCGTGTGTGTGTGTGTGTGCGTGTACAATAATAACCGAAAACTCATTTCTTTATATAATAATCTAACATCCTTCACAGTGAAGAAAACATTTTGATGTTAGCCAAAGTCAAAGAAATAGATTTATGTTTTAGACCACAGATAAGCATGAGCCTGAGCTTGGTTTGAGCGGCACTTGACATATCTGAACAAGGCCATGGCGCGTTGGTTTGCTTCTCCTGGAAACTGAAAAGACGCAGTTCTAGTAGCAAAAAGAAATAAAGAAATAAAATAAAATAAAATAATAGTAATAAATAAATAAATAGATAAATAAATAAAATATATATACACACATATCACTGGTGAAAATAGTAACACATTTGTAAATCACAACTAACACCACAGTCGGAAAAAAGAAAGAGTTGAAAAGGCGGCTGCTAAGTGCAACCCTCTTCAGTAGTACAAAATGGGAGGAGGGTGTTATCTTTACATAGCAACCTCTTACAAAAGAAAAGGTATTAAGAAAGGAGTAAATACCACTACCCTCACTCTCTGGTGACCTGAGGATGACGTGAGGTCAGGTCAGGAGGAGAGAGAGGATGCCTGTTAACAATTTGTTTTGTAATGAACAATCCTGAGATTAAGTCTGGGGTCCATTGACCCTTAGAAATATTCATAGTGGGAAGATAATCTATTAAAATAGATTCCACTATTTTTCTCCTGAACCCACAACCATACATACATACACATATACCAAGGCTTTTTCCCCCTTCCAAGGGAGGTAGCCAAAAAGGGAAAGGCATAAAAACACTCCCACCCATTTCATCCCTACATACACTCCACACCCCTCCCACCCTTCCTCTCATCTGAGCACCTCCTGGATGACGGGTCATCCCTGCACCCTGCCCACCGCCCTGGGTCAGAAGCAGTGTCGCAAGACACAGTACATCCACAGCGAGGCCGCTTCATGTAATCGGCGACCCCCCCTCTCCGTCCCCCTTTGCATATAAGGCGAGGACGGGGAGAAATCCCTTCGGGCTGCGTCAAAATTTACTCACACATACTACCCCACCCCCCACTTCCCCGCCCATTCCTCCTCATGCAGTCACAACATCATCCATATACAACCATTCTCCACTCACCTCTGTCTTCCGTCCTCTCCCTTCCTTCCTCAACAGACATTCCCCTCTTCCCCAAAGCCCCCTTCACCCCATCCATCCACCTCATCCTAGGACGTCCCCTCATGTTCACTCCCTCCACATCTGCCTTCCATACCTCTTTTACTAGTCTTTCTTCACTCATTCTTTCCATGTGTCCAAACCATCCTAATATTCTTTCATCAACCCTATCTCCCAAATCCTTTTTCACCCCTGTTCTCCTCCTCACCTCCTCATTTCTCACTCTATCTAGCCTAGTAACCCCCACCATACTTCTCAGACACCTCATCTCAAACACATTCAAACTCCTTCTCTCTTCTTCTCTTATGTTCCACGTTTCTGCCCCATACAGTGCTGTTGGCACAATCACTCCTTCATACAGTCTCCTCTTCGCATCCATTCCCAAATGTCTATTCCTCATTACACTCTTTAAACCACCAAGGCATTTACTCGCTTCTCTCAATCTACATTCTACCTCCACCTTCACTCCACCTTTTCCTGCTACACTTGCACCCAAGTATCTAAAACTATCCACTTCCTCCAGTCGCTCGCCCTTAATGTTCACTTCCAGTCTACTGCCACTTTCACCCCTTGTACATCTCATCACCTTACTTTTACCCACATTTATCTTTAGCTTTCTTCTATCACATACTCTCCCAAACTCTGCCACCAGCTTCCTCAATCCCTCCTCTGACCCTGCCACAAGCGCAGTGTCGTCCGCAAACAACAGCTGGCTCACCTCCCACTTTTCTCCATTTTCTTTAACCATCTCCAATCCCTGACTCACTACCCTAGCATTCACCTCTCGCACCACCCCATCCATGTATAAGTTGAACAGCCAGGGCGACATAACGCATCCTTGACGAAGTCCCACCTTTACTTCAAACCACTCACTCTCTCCATTTCTAATCCTGACACATGCTCTACTACTCTCATAAAAACTCTTGACAGCTCCCACAACTAGATTTAGAAATAAGTTTAGATTTGTTCCAATCCAACACGTGAACAACTTAAATCACCGGAGGGACTGGGACAAAGCTGAAGTTATTTATAAATCTGGTTGTGGGTTCAGAGAAAAAAATGGTGGAATCCATTTTAATAGAGTATCTTCCCACCATGAATATTTCTAAGGGTCAGTGGACCCCAGACATAATCTCAGAATTATTCATTAGAAAGCAAATTGTTAATAGGTATCTTCCCGCATCCCCCTGACCCGACCTCATGTCATTCTCAGGTCACTGGAGAGTGAGGGTAGTGGTATTTACTTCTTCCCTAGTTCCTTTTCTTTTGTAAGAGGCTGCTATTTAAAGATAACACCTTCCTCCCATTTTGTACTTTTTTCTGACTGTGGTTTAAGTTGTGTTAAATACATATGTGTGTGTGTAAACAGAATTTAAAATAATTGAATATATAGATTTCTAAACATTAAAACAAAATTAATCAAATAAATGTATAAATTGAATACTAATGAGGATAGAAATAAATAAATTAATAATAACAAAATAGATATATAAATACGTTTATAAAAACAAGATGAATTAAAAAAGATAAATAAATAAATAGAAAAAGGTAGGTTTACAGAATCCCGCAGCAGGAAAAGGTTAAGTTCAATGTAAAAGCATAATATATATATATATATATATATATATATATATATATATGTATATATATATATATATGTATATATATATGTATATATATGTATACAAATATATGTATATATATACATATATATATATATATATGTATATATATGTATATATATATACATATATGTATATATATGTATATATACATATATATATATATATATATACATATATATATGCATATTATATGTATATATATATATATATAGACATATATATATACATACATACATACTGTACATACACGGGAGGTTAAAAAAAGAAAAAGAAAAGGGCATAAATTCCACTCCCATCCAGTCCATCCCCATATACTCTTGGCTATAGATAGTGGAATATTTGATTTAAACTCAGACAGGTACATATATATATATATATATATATATATATATATATATATATATATATATATATATATATAATATAAAACAAATAAACGAGTAAAATGAATATGTGAATAAAATAATATAAAATGTAAGGAACGTGGTGACAGTTGTGTATTTCAACTGGAAACAGAAACGAAGTTTTCTATATCGCTTTGCGTGGTTTTAATGTATGGATGTGATACGTGGACACTCAGTGTTGACACGAGAAAAAGAAAGAGCGACAATGGAAACGCAAATCACGAAAAAAAATGATGAGAATGTCGTGGACAACAGAGCATGTTGCGAATGATGAGGCGTCGGGTAAAGCTGGAACAAACATGTCAACAATAAGAAAAAAAAAATCAAATCACAGTAATTATCATTCCTGGGATATGTTTTGAGAGATGACAGGTGGTAAGAGACATCAAACTGTCTAGTGTAGGCCTTATAGTCTCTTGCAGTCTCCTCCATTATTATGTTCTTATATTTTCATGGAGGATGGGCAAAACCTTAAAGTTTGTTTTGCAAAACGTAGAACGTTCATCTGTCACGATCTCAGTGGATACCGTGCCGAACTCTCGAGCAGGTGGTCGTGAGTTCGATTCCCGCGACCCGCAGCGGGCCATGTCACAATGATTCCCGACAGCTCTAGCAAGGTGGGAAGGCGACCCAAACATCGGCCTAAAAACCCAGCGGTTTGCTGCAACTGCCAGGGCTTTGTTCTACCAGGGGTTTCTCACTTCCCATTGTGTGGGAGTGGGGTGGTGAGTCGAGTTCTTATGGAGAACTGAAAAATGACTGTTTGCTGTGAACGAGTGATGGGATGAGGACGAGAAGGAGGTAATGTGTCAAGATGGAGGATAGATTGCTCGGGGACTGGAAATGCGGAATGTGTGCACTCGAACTGACAGAAGAACGAGACGAGTGGTTCTCCGTGGGATGCTAAGGAACCTTGACGAAGAACTCCTGTAGGTGTCCGCGCGAAGTATGACAAGGTGTAATGAGGTCTACCACGAGGAAGAGCAGTGGTACCCAAACTTTTGTAATCTGCGGGGCACTTCCTTTATTGTAAATATAATGGTAGTCGCATAAAAAAGATGATAATAATGATAATGATGAAAGCAAAAATAATGATAATAATGAAGATTATAATATCAATAATAATCATAATGATATTAGAATAATAAATAACAATAATAACAATAATAATTATCTATATACCATGGGCTTTTCCCCCCTTACAAGGGAGGTAGCTAAGTCATAATGGATACCTACACCCACCCATGTCACTCTCATCCATCAACCTTTCCTCCTCATCTTAGTTCCTCATGGATAACGGGTCATCCCTGTGTCCTGCCCATTGCCCTGGGTCAGAAGCAATGCAGCAAAACAGCACATCCACATTAAGGCCGCTTCACTTATTCGGATACCCCCCTCTCCGTCCCCTCATGCAGAAAAAGAGAAGAAGGGGAGAAATTTCTTCGGGCTGCGCCAAATTTTCATTCACACAACTACTCCATACTCCCATCCTCCGCTCCCTCTCTTCCACAACAGTATCATCTATACACAGTCATTCTCCATTCACCCTCATCTCCTGCCTTCTCCCTTCCTTGCTCAACAGACAATCCCATATTGCTCAACGCCCCTTTTACCCCATCCATCCATCTCATCCTCGGTTGTCCCCTCAAAATCACTCCCTTCACTTCTGCCCTCTACACCTCTTTAATAATTAGTCTGTCTTCACTCATCTTTTCCATGTGTCCAAACCATTTCAATACTCTTTCATCAGCCCTATCTGCCGTCTCCTTCTCCACCCAAGGTCTCCTTCTCACTTCTTCATTTCTCCCTCTATCCAATCTTATATCCCCTTCCGTACTTCTCAGACATTTCATCTCTAAGTCATTTACATTTTTCCTCTCTGCCTTTCTTAAATTCCAAGTCTCTGCCATATACTGTGCCATCGTCAATCACATCTTCATACAATGTCTACTTTACATTCATTCCCAAATGCCTATTTCTCATGATACTTTTTTATCTCCCAAAAAAATTACATGCTTCTCTCAGTCTACAAGTTACCTCCACTTCCACGCCTCCCTTTCCTGCCACATGCGATCCCAAATACCTAAAGCTATCCACTTCCTACAGCCTCTCTCCTTTAAACCTTACTTCCAACTCGCTGTCATCCTCTCCTCTCGCACATCTCATCACCTCACTCTTACCCACATTTACCTTCAATTTCTATCGCATACCTTCCAAAACTCCATTAATCCCTCCAACTGGCTCGCTTCCCACTTTTCTCATTTTTTTAACCATCTAATCCCCGTTACGCCTTTACCTTCCGCACCTCTCCATCCATGTGCACATCGAACAGCCATGGCGACATGAAACATTCCTGACGCAGTCCCACCTTTATCTCAAACCACTCGATCTCTGTCCTTAACAGCTTTCCCCCAATTCTATATATCTGCAAAACTTCCCACAGTGCCTTCCTGTCTATACTGTCATAAGCCTTTTCCAAATTCATAAAGGCCCAAAAACCTGCTTATCTTTCCCTAAAGCTTTCTCACATATTTGTCGTACTACAAATATCTGATACACACAACCCCTACTTTCCTAAACTCACACTGTTCCTCATCAATAACTCCTTCTCTCTCTCTCCTAATCCTCAGTCGAAAACCCTTCCCAACTACACTCAACAAACTGATCCCCCCTGAAACTACTACACTCACACTTGTCCCTTTTTCCATTGTAAAGCGGAATTATACAGGCACTCCTCCAGTCCTCTGGCACTCTACCTTCCCTTAGACACACGTTAAACAACCTCATTATCCAGTCCACTATTACCGTACCTCCCTACTACAGACACTTAGGATGACAACCATCTAACTCAGGTGCCATATCTGCTCTCATAATTTTCAAAACTACTTGCACCTTATCTTTTCTAATTTCTCCTCGATTCTCCTCTCCCATCACCGTCATTTTCTTAGCGCCTCCCACTGCTACCACCAATCCCTCCCTATCCTCCACATTCAACAGCTCCCTAAAATATTCTGCCCATTCTCGCCCCTCTTCCGTTAACATCTGTCCATCTGCGCCTATTACCTTTTCTTCTCTACTTGACTCGCCTCACCTTCCTTTTTTAACTTCCTTCCAAAACATCTTTTTATCACTTTAAAATCTTTCTGTCGTACCCCTTCACCATTTTACATCTGTCCTCTTTTTACC
>NC_134791.1:35501362-35506362 GCF_046742065.1 Oratosquilla oratoria | reverse complement strand
CTGTGCGTTCGAGTGGGCGCGAAATTATTCTTAAATTTACAAGACTGTTCGGGATGCGTTTGTTCTTCAATCTACGCCACTTGAAGTTCGCAATGAATTAACACTGTGGTCATACAATGATTAGTGATGCTGCCACACATGATTTTGCACTTTTGTTGTGCGACTGTTTAATGCTATTGGATCGCGAATGCGTGATTCTAAAATAATAAATTTTTATATGCATTAATTTGTCGTTTGCAGATTTCACAGCGTTGCCATTGTTGTCAACGTTTTTCGCTTTTTTTTTTTTTTTTTTTTTTTTGAACGGTGATTTATTGCTTTTGTGAGCAGATGGTCGACCAAAACGCATTTCAATGATGGAAGAGATGACTTTCATTCAAGCCATTTTCTTTTATCTATTTATTTATTGATCTATTTATTTTGATATATGGTAACTATTCAATAAAAACCAAAATTAATCCAACACTGATAATAGTTTCAGGAAAAAGTCAAGACACGAGAAGCAAGAATAATATGAGGTAAGAGATGATGCAAACAGATACATGATAACAGGTGTTCCAATGTTTCATTGTAATTTTTGTTTATTTGTGGCTGGATGGGCATACATGTTTAATGTGTGAAATATGTACGTATATGTACACATATACATACGCGCACACACACACACACATATAACCTCTCATATATATATATATATATATATATATATATATATATATATATATACACTATTGTGTGTGTGTATGTATGCGCTCGTACATGTGTGCGCGCGTGCGCTCGTTTATGCCTTTCTGAAGGACTACGATAACGTCCCGCACGAAAGACTACTTGCTAAATTAGTTTCACACGGAATTAGTGGTAGCCTATTAAGCTGGACTAGTAACTGGTTAAACGATCGTAAAAATACATTAGTTCTAAATGGCAAAACTTCTAGATGGAAAAAATATTACGAGTGGAGTTCCTCAGGGTTCCGTTCTTGGACCACTTCTATTCATAGTATCTATAAATGATATAGACCACGGACTGAAATCTATCTCCAAATTTGCTGATGATACATGACTGTGCAAAATTGCAAATGATCACTTAAACCAATTAAATATTCAAGAAGATTTAGATAAACAATAGCAATGGTCTGAAAAGTGGCTGATGAAATTTAACACAAGGTTATTCACATTGGCAAAAATAACAAAAGTGGATAGTGAAAAAGATCTCGGCGTAATTATATGTAATAATTTCAAATCATCTAAGCTGTGTATTTCCGCCTCAGAGAAAGTGAATAATAGTCTGGGACTGATTGCGCGATCTTTTGATTTTAAAAGTCCATCTGTCATTAACAAGCTATATATATTGTTAGTTCGTCCACATTTGGAATATGCTGAATCCGTATAGTCATCGAATATCATTAAAGATATTGACAGACTGGAAAAAAGTACAAGGGCGAGCCACAAAACGAATTTCAAATATCAGAAATAAGTCGTACGAAAATCGACTAAAACACATTAAATTATTTTTCCTAAAAAGCTTAGACTTAGGGGCGACTTGATACAGTTCTTTAAGATTCTAAAGGCAATTGACATCAAAAGTGACGAAATTTTCAGACTCGGTGCGAATCAGACAATAAATAATTGTCTCAAACTGTCAGGAAGTGGATTCAATTAAGAAGTGGGTAGAAACAACTTCGCCAACTGTGTAGTAAATCAATGAAATAAACTTCCTGCAGGGGCAGTGCAATGTAGTACAGTTCGAACTTTTAAGATTCATTTAGATAAACACCTAAGCAATATGCTCTAATGCCTGCCATTTATTATATTTTATCTTTTTTATGTCACAGGTGAAAAGAGGGAGGGAGGGAGGGGTGGTGAATGGGAGTGGATTATGTGGGGATGAAATGGGTGGGAGTGGATTTATACCTTTGACTTTGGCTACCTCCTTTGTAAGGGGTAAAAAGCCCTTGTTTTATGTATGTATGCTTGTTTATAGTTTATCATTATCTATGTATCTATTTTATTTATTCCTTTCTTTATTCATTTATTCATCTACCTATTTATTTATCTTTTTCCTCATTTGACCTAGTTATGGATCAAAAGGTCTCCTGTCGGCATACTCCTTTGTAATCTTTTGTAATGTCCAAATTCATTCATTCTGAAACAAAGATGTCGATATACATGTAAATCTAAAATAAGCAAAATCATATACTATAGCTAAGTACACATTAAGAAGTTGTCATACCTCTTATTCTGAGTAACATATTGTAAACGTTATTAACCCACATGTTATTTCGTGTTTTAACTCGGCCAACCCCTAATAAGGGGGGAAAATCCCTGTTATTGCATACATACAATAAAAGCATCAGAATCGTGTGTTCACAAATGCGGGAATAACCATCAGGAAAAATAAACTAACAAAGCAGAGCGCTTTCGTGTAATTACATCTTCAGTGCTAAAGTCTGTGGGCTCCAACGAGTCCGTTCAGGATGTGATATACGTCGTAATTTACTACTATCCATTGTGCCAAATTAACCTTAGTACATGACTCTTTTATTTCCCATCTATGTGCTATTTTTTATATTCTAAATATAGCAAAGGAAGCTGTATAGTACAACGAATATCACTTTTTAAGATTATAACAACGATTTTAATAAAATCTATGAAACGTAGCAGCGCTTTACTCAATGTTGCCACGCCGAGGTGTCACAGGGGAAACAGGTGAGATAGGATAGGTATCGTTGTTATAGTCCTAAAAAGTGATACTCACTGTAATATACAGCTTCCTTTACTATTTACATAATTTAAAAAAATAACCATTTCAAATAACACATGAGAAATAAGAGAGAGAGAGAGAGAGAGAGAGAGAGAGAGAGAGAGAGAGAGAGAGAGAGAGAGAGAGAGAGAGAGAGAGAGAGAGAGAGAGAGAGAGAGAGAGAGAGAGAGAGAGAGAGGGAGAGAGAGAGAGAGAGAGAGAGAGAGAGAGAGAGAGAGAGAGAGAGAGAGAGAGAGAGAGAGAGAGAGAGAGAGAGAGAGAGAGAGAGAGAGAGAGAGAGAGAGGCATGTACTAAGGTTGATTTGGCACGACGTATGCCACACCCTGAACGGACTCCTTGGAGCGCACAGACTATAAAACTTAAATGTAAATATACGAAATCGCTCTATTTTGTTTATCTTTCCTGGTGGTTACTCCCGCATAAGTATACATGTATGTCAGACATAAACCAATTCTTATTAAGCTCATTTTGATCCAAATATTTACATCTCACTTTTATTACGAAAAGACAGTCCATCCCGGCCGCTTGCCTTTACCATTTGGATTGGTTTCCTAGAATTTAAAGAGTATATGACACTGGTCTTCGGCCCGGTTCTCTTTTCGCTTTGGCCTCTGAATGCATTTGGGTACTGATGAACCCAAATGACCTAGGCGATGTGGATTTTTTTTTTTTTTTGGGGGGGGGTGATGGGGAAAGGCTTTCTGTCTGCTTCGTCTTTTTCTGCAAGAAGTTGAGGAACAGGTGTTAGGCGACAGATGGCCAGGTAGAAAAAAAAAAAAAAAAAAAAATCTGCTCTCTCGTTTTGACAGTGGGCGATTTGACATCTCTCGTTGTTAAATTTAACTTTTAACATTTCCTTTTGTTAAATTAAGTTGCTGACATCTGGTTAAGGGCAGGATATTATCACATACGGTTTGGTTCGTATTTGAATAATAAAGGATATGGAACACTCAAACGCATCACTAATAATAAATACCTTTGAGAATAGATTGACGGCCTAAAGGCTGCATTTCTATGTACCAAAAGATTTCTCCCTTATAATGAAGGTAACCGAATCAAATTTGACTTATTTCTATTTCTGTTTTTATATCTTTATCTCTAATCTATTCTATACAATTAAATATACCGACAATGAGATGGATACCACATACGCTGAGATCTGAATATTTATTGTTTTAGTGTCTTTTATAATTCTAATTATTTTCGCTGTTACCATTCTTCTTGTTTCTTCTTTTCACCCCTCTTCTACCCTTACAGCTGCTATATACAGACTGAACATTGAACTGCACTCCTAAAACTTGTTTTATGAAAATGTGCCAAAAATGGCACGAGTTTACCACAAAATAAGCAAATGGATAAATAAACATATGAAATAAATAATTGAATGAATAAATCAAATTAATCAGATAAATGAACAAATAGATAGAATTGACACTGCTGTTCAGAATAGCACTTCTCATATTCTTCCAACTGGACTACTACGCCAAAGAAAAGAAATGAAAAAAGAAAAGAAAAAAGAAAAGAGGAACAAGAAAAAAAAAGAAAAAAAAAGAAAAAAGAAAGAAAAAGAAAGAAAAAAGAAAAAGAAAAAGAAAAAATAAATAGAAATAAAAAAAGAAAAAAAAGAAAAAAAGAAGAAGAAGAAAAAAAAATCCTTATCAACACATTCCCCAAAAGCAGGAGCTTCCTTTCCAGCCCGTCTTCGGCAGCTTGTGTCCAAAACTTCTTATCCTAATTTTCGTCCCCTCCTCCGGGTCCCAAGGTCTAGACGAAGTACCAGAACCCTAAGTTTTCACCCTTAAGTTCTAGTTGAGCTCCTAGGGGCCATAAGTCTTCATTCTTGAATTCTAGTCTAGGAATTAGAACCCTATAGTTTCATTGCCAATGTCCAAACAAGGATCTAAGTATACCCTAACCCTACACTAGATTCAATCCTTGAGTATTTCACTCTAACATTTCTTCTTTACCGCCAATAAAATGTTCTAGAATTCATAGATAGAATTCATGCCTACACTAATTTTTGTGTTCTGGTCTTTAGTCTTAAGTTCTGTTCCCAAGATTTGTACATGATACTAAGACCTGCCTGCTATACATTCTAGAACTTAGTTTAACTGCCATGATATAGAGAACATTCTTGAGTCTACTAATAGTAGCCATGTCCATCTCTAGTTTCAGTGTCCGAGTCACGTCATCTATAACTATATAGACAACATTCTAGGATTCTAGAAATAGTAGTTAT
>NC_134791.1:35493862-35496362 GCF_046742065.1 Oratosquilla oratoria | reverse complement strand
GGGATGGGCGTGGGATGAGTGTGGGATGGGAGTGGTATGGGTGTGGCATGGGTGTGGGATGGGCGTGGGATGGGTGTGGGATGAGTGTGGGATGGGCGTACGATGAGTGTGGGATGGGTGTGGGATGAGTGTAGGATGGGCGTGGGATGAGTGTGGGATGGGAGTGGTATGGGTGTGGGATGGGTGTGGGATGAGTGTAGGATGGGCGTGGGATGAGTGTGGGATGGGAGTGGTATGGGTGTGGGATGAGTGTAGGATGGGCGTAGGATGGGCGTGGGATGAGTGTGGGATGGAAGTGGTAAGGATGTGGGATGGGTGTGGGATGATTTTGGGATGGGCGTGGGATGGGTGTGGGATGGGCGTGGGATGAATGCGGGATGGGAGTGATATGGGTGTGGAATGGGTGTGGGATGGGTGTGGGATGATTGTGGGATGGGCGTGGGATGAATGCGGGATGGGAGTGATATGGGTGTGGAATGGGTGTGGGATGAGTGTGGGATGGGCGTGGAATGATTGTGGGATGGGCGTGGGATGAGTGTGGGATGGGAGTGATATGGGTGTGGGATGACTGTGGGGTGTGCGTGGGATGATGTGGGATATGCGTAGTATGGGCGTGCGGCCGGTATATAATTTGACTCGGCAACCCCTCTAGTAATGAGAAAAAGCGCTTTAGTATGTATCAATATTTCATTTACTTATTTTTCCTATTAATTATTTGTAGTTATTAATGTATTAGAAAATATTCTTATTTAATTTAGTCTTAACTCATTTAGCTTTTTATTTTCCGTCTCGTGTTTTTGATATAGTGTGGTTGGCTGAGAGAGAGAGGGAGAGAGAAAGAGAAAGAGAGAGAAAGAGAGAGAGAGAGGGAGGGAGAGAGAGAGAAAAGGGGGAGGCGGAGAAAGAGAGGGAGGCGGAGAGAGAGAGAGAGAGAGAGAGAGAGAGAGAGAGAGAGAGAGAGAGAGAGAGAGAGAGAGAGAGAGAGAAAGAAAGAGAGATAGAGAGAGAGAGGGGGGGGAGAAAGAGAGAGGGAGAGAGAGAGAGAGAGAGAGAGAGAGAGAGAGAGAGAGAGAGAGAGAGAGAGAGAGAGAGAGAGAGAGAGAGAGAGAGAGAGAAGGGGGGCGGAGAAAGAGAGGGAGGCGGGGATATATATATATATATATATATATATATATATATATATATATTTTATATATATATATATATATATATATATATATATAGAGATATAGAGAGAGAGAGAGAGAGAGAGAGGGGGGTAAAAACATAACATGGTTGTGAGAAGTAGCTAAACGTCTCAGATAAAACATAAAGAAGCAAAGCTTTGCCATCTAAATATATAGAAACATGTAACACGAATCAAATGCAAAATATAGAAGAAACGCAATTAAAAAATGCTGACAACCGAAGTCAGAAAATGTGGCTTTACTGTGCGACAGCTTAGCACAGCGAAAGAGAGAAATAGAGAGGAAATGAACACGAGTGGAGAGAGAGAGAGAGAGAGATAAGAGAGGAACAGCCGCAATCAGCATTAAGGTCAGACATAGTCTGGGGTCAAAGACAAAGAAATGCAGTAGAAGGAAAGTCTTCGGGGAAATTGAACACTGAGACGAAAGAACAATACTGACGAACACCACATAACGTTTGAACAATTAGATAATGAAAAAGTAACAAAAAGATACATAGACAAATGTTGATACATTGTGATAATTATGTAGATGTGGGTGAAAGATGGCTCTCAGTTTACAAGATCCTCAAGTGCCTGCAAGCGTTTCGTTATGGATTCATAAACACAGACTACACTTCGCAACCTTCCAGGTTTATTACTTAGTCAAATTGAAACGAGTCTGAATACTTGTAAGATGACATTCCTGGATTTGATGAAACAGAGAACGCATATGTTTAACAGCCGCAAGCTGATTTTAGGAAGGAATCATTGTCTCCGTTTTATATATATAAAAAAAGTCCACATTCCACTTGTAAATCATAATATGTAAGTAATCAAGTATGAACTCGGATCTGTAATCAGTCAGTCTGTCTTTCTATCTGTCTGTCTGTCTAACTGCCTGTCTGTCTTTCTCTCATACACCCGCGCGAGCAGACACACGCACAATACCTTACAATACACTTTACATATTCAAAATTTTAATTAGAAATATTTTTGTATTTACACCAACACTACATTGCCAGATTAAATTAACTGTAAAAGCATACATTTAAATACATAGACACGACTCTATATGTTCATATGAAGAGAGAGAGAGAGAGAGAGAGAGAGAGAGAGAGAGAGAGAGAGAGAGAGAGAGAGAGAGAGAGAGAGAGAGAGAGAGAGAGAAAGAGAGACAGAGAGTATATGTTCAAACTACCGTATTACGAGAACGCGTTTCTTAATCTTGAGCATAAACTGAGCTTGATCAGACAACTTATATTATTAAGACAAGAGAGGCAGGATTCGCAATAATGGATTTGAATTGGACAATTTTCGATTTAAGAAAGAAAT
>NC_134791.1:35473862-35478862 GCF_046742065.1 Oratosquilla oratoria | reverse complement strand
AGACCCCAGCTGTTGGAGGGTAGATAAAATGTAAAGACAATACAGCAGATGGAAAAAAAATGGACCTTAAAAATGGAAGAGGAGTTGGTCGAAGGGGAATACACAAATCGTGAGAGCGCACACACATGCTTTCCAAAACTCAAACACGTTTATGTATGCATTTATTCTGTTTTGTATATGGACATGTATATATGCATGTGCGTATGTACCTTTGTATGTATACATGATTCAAAAGTACGTATATATATATATGTATGTAGATATGTATGTATGTATGTACGAACGTATGTATGTATGTATTTATGTACGTATATATGTATGTATGTATGTATTTATGTACATATGTAGATACGTATGCATGAATATATGTATGAATGTATGTATGTACAGTATGTATAACGTATGTATGTATCTATGCATTTATGTACGTATATATGTATGTATGTATGTATTTATGTACATATGTAGATACGTATGCATGAATATATGTATGAAAGTATGTATGTATGTATGTATGTATGTAGTATGTGTGCATGCAGGTGACCCTACTGATGTATTACGTAAAGTTATTTATACTAAAGCACTTACGTCTGAACCAGTTTTAACTGTTATCCTTAAGACAACTGCTCTCTCTCTCTCTCTCATTAATGTTCAACAGCACCTTGACTCTCGCAATGGATGACAAAATACAAGAAGCGCATTCGATCTTGAAGGAATAGGCATCTCATGTACCGATTGTCTCTTCTTAGTAATTAACTCAAAATCACTTGTCTCATCAACTCTTCAATTTTGCATTCCACTTTTCAAAATATTTTTATTTTACTATATAGATACTGTTCACGAAACTGTAATATATCGGTGCTGGTTTCTTTTTCATTTTTCTATAGTTGATTATGTCAAGTCTTACGTTAAGTCAAACGATATCATAGAGAAAAGTTGATTAATTCTTTTAACAAAATAGATAAGCTCAATCCCTTTTCTGTGTCCACTGGGAGGCTGTGTAATTCTCTTCCTTCGAACGCATTGCTTTTTTAAAAAAAAAAAAAAAAAAAAAAAAAAAAAATATATATATATATATATATATATATATATTAGTACTTTTTCATTCTAGCTGCCGTCAGGCGATTTTATTCATCTCCATGGCAACATCTTTGTAGCAGTAGAATCAATAAATAACTTTTCTATATTTAAGATCACCTTATACGACTTTCCATAGACTTTGGCATTTACATATATAATAAATAAAGCCAATCTATAAACAGCCAAATAGAATATTTTTTTCAATATCACACAATAGAACTAGAAAATACCAACTTAGATAATTTCCAAATTCAGACACATTCTGTTACCCTTTGCACATAATCAAATGAAAATAATTTGTGGCAACGAACTTTTTCCCACAACAATTTTGTGGTCCAATATCCGTTTCGCTCAATAAACAGGATTTGTTTAAATCCTCAAGCTCATTAAACGAGGTAATCAGCCTCGTTTATTTCTTCCCAATGAGTTTAAAAAACTAATAAATAAATAGATGAATAAATAAATAAATACATAAATAAATAAACGTGGAGAGTGGTGACACTGTTTGTGTTATGATCATATGTCTGTACCTGTGTATATGAACTTTGTGAACACACACACACATATATGTACAGAACTATCCTGTTAATAGTCAATCAAATAATCACTCGTAGTCCATTGTTGAACAGAGGCCTCCTTCATCTACTTCCAAGAATTGCGAGCCTGTGTTCTGTTGATATATATACTAAGGAGAAAAAAAAGTAAATATATATATATAAATATATATATATATTTATATATATATATATATGTATATATATATGTATATATATACACATATATACATATATCTATATATATATACATATATGTATCTATATATACATATATACAACCATACATACATACATACACCAAAAGCCCCTTTCCCCCTTACAAAGGGATTAGCCAATAACCTAATAAACATGAATCACAATGGCAAAAGCCGACAAGACTGTGAGAATAAACACCTTGTGAGATCGAAACCTTTATTGGTACTACGTTTCGCTTGTTACAGCTTTTTCAAGTACAGACATGACACACACTCTGAGCACATATGAGCCAACAGGGAAGGAACTGGGAGAGGTTATCAGGGAGGGGTGGGTGGTAGGTGCCTCGAAGCGGCCGCCATTCAAAGCTTCAAAACCATTGAGCAGAACACCCGTCCCCCTCCTCCCCCCCTCCCCCTCCACCTACCACCCACCCCTTCCTTGATAACCTCTCCCAGTTCCTTCCCTGTTGGCTTATATGTGCTCAGAGTGTGTGTCATGTCTGTACTTGAAAAAGCTGTAACAAGCGAAACGTAGTACCAATAAAGGTTTCGATCTCACAAGGTGTTTATTCTCACAACCTAATAAACACTTAAACAATTAAACTCATCAACGAGGCCATGTTTATCGAAGGACGAAAACCAGCGGGCCACTCGCGGGTCACATTTAAGCCGTTCCTGCCATTAAATGGCCCAAAGGGCCACCCGTCTGACCCATTTAGGGCTTCAGTGGCCCTGACAAGAAGGGGTCTGCGTGTTGAACAAGCCCCCTAATTACTCCTCCGGGCCAAGAGCCCGGGAACCGTGCCCCCCCCCCCCCTCACCAAATTGGCTCCTCAACGATGTAAAGGCTCAAGAATTTCACGGTGAGACACTTTCTTTCCCTCCACCCCTTCCACCTAATGATTTTCTTTTTTTTTTCTCTATTTTTTCTATTTTCTATTATAACAAGCTCTCTTCCGCTCAGTGTCGTAATCTTACATATTCGTTTATTTATCTATTTATTTATTCATTTATCTGTTAATTTATTTATAAATTCTATTTTTCATTTATCTGTATTCTATAACAAGCCATGTTATTAGTCACAGAGACAATTTTTTATTTATTCATTTATTCGTCAATTCATTAATCTATAAAACTATTTATCTATTTCTCTGTTTATTTTATCTTCTATTTATCTATTTTCTATAGCGAGCTCTTTTACGGGTTACTGCCACCAATTTACACGAAAGAAAAGAATCATATTCTAAATGACATACCTGTACACGTACACATATTTATTTCTATAATAAATTAGATAATCGTAATCAAAAGGCTCAAAGAACAATTCCTTTTCTTTGAAGAACAGTCTCCTTAATAGCATTTTACATCAGAAATGCAGTTAATTTTTTGTTTAACTTTAACTATATATTAAGATAAAAAAAGATAAAAACAGATAAATGAAAAAGCAATGTTGTGTGAGGTAATCATCTATACCAATCTTTTACAGAGTAAAAACAAGTGAATAAATAAATCAATCAATAAATACATAGATATACAGATCAAATATATATACACAATAAACAAATAAAGTAACTAAATAATCTAAAAAGAGATAGACAAAATTAATCAAACGAAAATATAAATAAACAAATAAAGAGGTAGACAAATGAATAGATAGTTAAAATATGTTTTATTTGTATTTTAAAAAGAGAGGCATATTTGTACAAAGTCATAAAGAAACTAATTCTAATATCTGGACTAGAGGAAGTTCATTCCTTTGAGACAATCTGAATAGTATTAAGAATGCCACGTGCGCGGTTTGGCTAAGATATGAAACGAGTATACATGCAGGAGGAAGAGGAAGAGGAGGAGGAAGAGGAAGTGGAGGAGGAAGAGGAGGAGGAAATGGAGGAGGAGGGGAGGAAGAGGAGGGAAGAATAAGAGAAAGACGAAGAGAAGGAAGACGAAGAGGAAGAGGAAGCGAAGGAGGACGAGGAGGAGAAAGAAGAGGAAAAGGGGGAGGAAGAGGAAGGAAGGGGACAAGGAGGACGAGGAAGAAAAGGAAGGAAGAGGACAAGAACGACGAGGAGGAAGAGGAAGGAAGAGGAAGAGAAGGAGAATGACGAAGAAGAGGAGGAGGAGGGGAAGAAGAAAAGAGGAGTAGGAAGAGGAAGAAATTGGAGGAGGAGGAAGAGGAGGAGGAGAAAGGAAGGAAGAGGACGCGAAGGAGGAAAAGGAGAATGGACGAAGAGGAGGAGGAGGACAAGGAGAAGGAAGAGGAGGAGGAAAAGGAAGCGATGGAGGACAAGGTGAACGTAGAGGAAGGAAGAGGAAGTGAGGGAGGGGAAGGAGAAGGACGAGAAGGAAGAGGAGGAGGAGGAGGAGGAGGAGGAGGATGGAAAACGAAGGAGGACGAGAAGGACGAGTAGGAGAAGGAGAATCAGGAACAGGAAGAGGAAGGAGGAAGAAGCAGAGAAGGACGAGAAGATGAACGAGGATAAGGAGGAGAAAAAGCAGGAGGACGTGGAGGGAAGAGGAAGCGGAGGAGGAGGAAGAGTAAGAGGGAGGGGTAAAGTAGGGGAAGAAGAAGAAGAAGAAGTAGAAGAAGAAGAAGAAGAAGAAGAAGAAGAAGAAGAAGAAGAAGAAGAAGAAGAAGAAGAAGAAGAAGAAGAAGAAGAAGAAGAAGAAGAAGAAGAAGAAGAAGAAGAAGAAGAAGAAGAAGAAGAAGAAGAAGAAGAAGAAGAAGAAGAAGAAGAAGAAGAAGAAGAAGAAGAAGAAGAAGAAGAAGAAGAAGAAGAAGAAGAAGAAGTACGATCACAAGTTATTTGGAAATTCATTAACCAAAATGAAAGGTGAAAAGGATCTCTGTGTAATTATCAGTAATGATCTCAAATTATCTAAACAGTGTATTTCCGCCTCAGAGAAAGCAAATAAGATTCTAGGACTGATTGCGCGATATTTTGATTTTAAAAGTCCATCTGTCATTAACAAGTTAGTTACTTCGTCCACATTTGGAATATGCTGTTTCCGTATGGTCACCGAATCTCATTAAAGACATTGACAGATTGGGAAAAACTACAACGGCGAGCCATTTAACTGATTCCAAATATCCGAAATAAATCATACGAAAATCGACTAAAACATATGGATCTATTTTCCCTAAAGAAAGCGTAGACTCGATACAGGTCTT
>NC_134791.1:35456362-35471362 GCF_046742065.1 Oratosquilla oratoria | reverse complement strand
TTAGATTGGCGAGGAAGTTAGACCCAAATCCACAAGTTACTCACAACTGCACTGCGAAAAGCAGGAACTGTAGGTGTCACCTCACGCTCTCAAGGTCTCACGAGTTGTTGTGTCACGGTTTTACGATCTAATGAGTTGTTATATCACGGTCTCACCGTCTTACAATATGTTCTCTCACGTTCTCACGAATTCTTGTCTCACGATTTTAAGGTCTCACGAGTTGTATCACGCTTTTACGGCCCCACAAATTTTTGTCTCATGTTCTCACGGTCTCTGTTGTTATATCACGATTTTACGGTCTCACAAGTTGTTATATTACACTTTTCTGGTCTCACAAGGTATTGTATCACGTCGTCACGAGTTTTAATTTTTCTTACGGTCTCATGAATTATCTCACAGTTTTACGGTCTCACTAATAGTTTCACATTCTCACGGCATGATTGGTTATATCACCTTTTTATGGTCTCACGAGTTATTGCATCACGCTTTTACGGTCTCATAAATTGTATCACGTTCTCATGAGTTGCTGTATCACGTTCTCACGAGCTGCCGCATCACGCGTTTATGGCCTCACGAGTTGTGTAACGTTTTTACTACCCCATTTTCTACAAGTCTCAAGAGCTGTTTCACGTTCTTAGATCCTCATAAGTTATCTCACGTTCTTACGTGTTGCAACACGTTCTTACGGTCTCACTAGTTACATCACGTTCTTAGGATCTCACGGATTGTTGTCTCACATTCTGATCTCACGTGTTGTATTATGATCATGCGGTCGAACGATTCATCTCACGTTCTTACAATCTCACAAATTGCATCACGTTCGTACGGTCTCACGATTTATTGTATCATGTTCTTAGAATCTCACAAATTGTCTCATATTCTTATGGTCTCACAAATTTTCTCATTTTCTTACGGTATGATGAGATGTCTCACGTTCTTACAATTTCACGAGTTGAGTCACGTTCTTAAGATCTCACAAATTATATCACCTTACGATCTCACGTTCTTATAATACCACGAATTGTCTCACGTTCTTACAATAACACGAGTTGTATCACCTTATGATCTCAAAATATCTCACCTACTTGCGATCTCACGAATTATTTCACGTTCTTACGGTCTCACGTGTTACCTCACGTTATTACGATCTCACGAGTTGTATCACGTTCTCATGAATTGCCGAATCATGTTTCTGTGATCTCACGAGTAAAGATAATTGATAATCATGTAATCTTGTGACGTTGAAAATTGATATAATCTATTAAACACGACTAATCTTATGTTTTTTTTTTTCTTTTTGTGGAATGTTGAATCATTAATCTCTAGATTTGTTCTAAGATAATCATTAATATTTTCTTTCTATGTAACATGACAATACAACTTGACAAAGGCTTAGTTTCATACTAATGAAAAAGAAAATGTGTATTTTGTACCTCTGCTGTGGGTGTGCTGTGTCTTCCTGCATTGCCTTTGAGATGAGGAGGAGGAAAGGGTGGTGGATGGGAGTGGCTGCGTGTCTTTGTCTTGGCTACCTCTCTTGTAAGGTGGAAGAAGTGCTTGGTGTATATATAATATATAGATAGACAGTTCTTTCCACCTTATACTTGTATGTAGGATGACCGACCTATAGCGTACAATTATGCTACAAGACCCATTTCCCTATTTATGGCATCTCAATATATATGACTAATACGCCCTAACCTTTAATTTTTTTCTATAACCATGTCAGATCCTTTACTCTCAGCAAATTCTTTTCTTTCATTCTCTCTCTAGCATAATATATATATATTTGCCTTTTATCTATGTATCTATTGAAATTGTCTATATATTTCTATTCATCTACATTTATATTTATTTGTATTTATTTATATCTATTCGTATTTATTTACATTTATCTAAATATACTAATATTAATTTTCTTCCATTTATATTCATTTATCCATTCATATATGTTTAATTCATACTTATTTATTAATGTCTATTTTCATTGATTTATACCTAGTTCTTTATACATTCATTTATCTACTTTTGCTATATTTTCTTACCTCACGGTGGTGACCATCAAACATACACTTATGAAGACAAAAAGCCAAAATTTCTATAGAAGAGGAAAGCCGAAATCATCCTCTGGGCCACATATATAAATTCCCAATATCCCAACTCTAAACACAGCGTGTGTCGAGTGAGGAAGAGAAATCGCAACATTCACACCAGATCCTCCCCGCGGATCCAATATCCAATAACAACAGAGATTTTGGAGTCAGGAGTAACTTTCTGCATTCTGATTGGATGCTTGGGATGCAGTCGCATGGTACCTAAAGTGTCCGGTCAATAGCGGATCCATGACTCTGGTTATAGCGTATTATTTTAAGCCCATAAAGGATAACGTTCATTTAACGCAGTGGCTCCCAAACTATCTTATGTTAAGTCTTATTTTTCTTTCCCACAGATCCACACAACCACCCTTACCTTTTTTGTATTTATATAAATTTATATATCATTTCTTTTTATATATTTCCTATTTATATCTTAACAGAAAACGGGTTGGAGGTGACTGATAGAATTATACTTAACATGTAAAGGTAGATACTTGTCCTTGGAATTATTTCATAATTCTTATTAAACAATTATTTTTTTAGCAGTTGAATTTATGCTCAACTTATATCCTCCTTACACCTCCTTGATGGGGAAGGATTGCTCCCTAGTTTGGAAACTATTGTTTTAGGGACAGAGAAATGGAGTGTTATGCCTAAAAAAGGAAATGTAAGGAGTGATAGTGATACTGAACGTAATAATAAATAATAATAATAATAATAATAACAATATTAATAATAATAATATTAATAATAATAATAATAATAGATAATAATAATAATAATAAAAATAATAACAACAACAATAGATAACTGTAAATAATCTACTGTAGATAAAAGATTTCTGTGTTTTCTCCAGAAGGTAAAAAGAAATAAAGAAAAGAAGAGAAAGAACAAAGGAAAAAGAAAAGAAAAAAGAAAAAAAGAGAAAAAGATAGAACAGAAAGAAAAAGAAACAAGAAAACCATTGCAAACAATCATTTCCTATACGAGCGAGAAGACCAAACAGAGACTGGGGCAGTCATAGACCCCAAGGGGGTGCTAGACTGACAAAAAGCTCACAGAAAGAAATGGTTAACAAATAGATTGGTTAACGAATGAAAAAGACTTAGTAACCATATAGTGAGCGCTGAAATTATTATTTGTTTTACTGATCTAATAATTTCATGGATAGGAACAAGTGGTAAGGGACATGGAACTGCCTAGTGTAGGCCTTATGGTCTCTTGCTGTCTCCTCCATCCTTATGGTCTTACCCAAGGCTTGATGTGTCTTGCAACTCCACTGCTTTTGCCTTGCTTGTTGTATTACGTTCTCACGAGTTATTGTATCACGCTTTTACGGTCTCACGAGTTGTCATAACATGCTTTTACGGCCTCACGAGTTGTTGTACAACGTTCTCACGTTATACAAGCCTTGTTTCTGCCTAGCTCATGTCCCCAATTCCTCGATGGACACAAGGTCTCAGCGTGTCCCATTTCTACACATGTCAGGTCACTGCTCCTGACCCTAGTGGCGTGCCGGGTGTAAGGGATGACCTTTCCTCCACAGAGAGTTAGGATAAAATAAGAATAGATGGGTGTTGTTTGGGTGTGGCAATGGTGTAGGGTAGGGTAGATATATGCCCTAAAAAAAAAAAAAAAATTATATATACTGTATATATATATATATATATATATATATATATATATATATATATATATATATATATATATACTAGACCACCCTTGACCCGTTGGGTCAAATAAAATTTTAAATGACACGTTGTTCATAAAATGGTCAATCAAATCTTTATTAAGACAATGCTCTATTCAGTAGACGAAGGCAGTGACTTGATTAGTTATAAGAAGTGAAATGCAGAAGGTTGTGACATCATGTTGCCGTTGCTTGGAACACTACGCATCATATGATATGCTCTTATATTTACAACATTCTTTGTAAATTTGAATGATTTAAAAACACTTTAATATTTTCCTTTTGCTTAACTCTACTCAGCGCAACATGTAATTGTTTAGATAAACTAAAACTTTCTGAAAAGTCTGTCATTGAGACTTATAATGGTCCTGGCAAACGCTGATTGAATTGGAAACTGAATTCTTGCAAACGGAATATTGTCTCCTTCAGATAAAACAATTTTCAATCTTGGAATTAGAAGATTTTGACGTCATGTCGTTGCTTGGAACACCACGCATCATATGATTTATACGGTTCGTAAAATCTTAATAAACTCATTATGCCTCATGGAAGCTAATTCAGGAGTTGGCTATACTTTTAAATACTGAATATGAACAATTTAAATATTAATGGTCAGAAAATATGTAATCGGAAAATTGTGACGTCATGTTGTCGTTGTTTGAAACACTACGCATCATATGATTTATACGGTTTGTAATATTTTAATAAACTCATTATGCCTCATAGAAGCTAATTCAGGAGTTGGCTATACTTTTAAATACTAAATATGAACATTTTTAACATTAATGGTCATAAAATATGTAATCGTAAAATTGGGAATTAAAAAATTGGCAAATTGGAAAATTAGCAGTTGTATCGTCTCGCGCTCAGCGATGGGGTTCCTTGGGACCCAAAGAGCGGATATCGTGACATCATGTCTCTTCTTCTGATTGGCTGGTCCTCAGTCGTGACGTCATATCTCTTCTTATGATCTCTTCTTCTGATTGGCTGGTCCTCAGTCGTGACATTATATCTCTTCTGATTGGCTGGGTGACGGTTTCAAACAAGCAAGATAACAAACAAGATGATCAGAATTTTATAAGTATATAGATATATATATATATATATATATATAAATTATCCGCAAAAAATATTTTCACTTCCTTTCTAAAACGTACATTTGATTCATCCTTGATTCCCTTGATAGTATTTTGTGATATATCTACTGTTTGCAGATGCCCAGCAGAAGGAAATTATTCTGTATTTTCTTATCATATAACAAATCCACAGCTTAAAAAAGTAGGTGTGTTTATGTAATAAGAGATAGGTATATAGTTACGTAGAGAGAGGAGAGGAGAGGAGAGAGAGAGTAGAAAGAGGAGAAAGAGGAGAAAAAGGAGAAAGAACAGGAGAAAGAGAAGGAGAAAGATAAAGAAAGATACAGAACGATAAAAAAAAAGAGGGAAGGAGGGAGAAAGAGAAGGAGAATTAACAAGGGAAAGAAAAGGAGAAAGATAAAGAAAGATAAAGAACGATAAAAGAAGTGGAGGAGGGAAGGAGAAAGAGAAAGAATTAGAAATGGAGAAAGAGAAAGAAAGAGAAAAGGAGAAAGATAAACAGAAAGAGAAAGATAGGAAGAGAGAAAGAGAAAGAAGGAAAAGGAAAGAGAAAAAGAAACAAAGAAAGAGAGACCAGAATCCCCCAACTTAGTGCCTGCGTGAGAGCAGCTTCCGTTCCCTTGCAACAGCGCTGGATGTTGCAAGCTTTGTGTCCGGCACAAACCCCCCCCCCCAAACCCCAGACACGGGGGCCCTCTCCACGTGGCGGGGGTTCATGTCTGCCCCCATGCCCCCCTCCCCGCGACCTCTGTTGACCACTCATGTCATATGAATCTCCCTCCCCCTGGGAAGGGGGAAAGGTGGGGGATCTAAAAAAAAAAAAAAAAAAAAAAAAAGTTATTCTACGACTGTAACATATTGTTTACAAGGAAATCTACCCAGCAACATGAAAGAAAATACCCCCTCAAAAAAAGACGTGAAGACATATACAAAATGGTTGGTAAAAGAGGAGACTACAGTATATATGATGCAAGTTTAAAAAAATACTCATTGTGTAGCGGGGGAAGGGATCAGACGTCGGCTGTCGGGTCTCTTAATGTGAAAAAATAGGGTGAGGGAGGGAGGGGGAGTAGACGGAGTTGTTAGAGAGAGATCTTGTGCCCAGGGTGGGGATCGAGTGTCAACCCCTCGAGGCGGACAGATACAATGACAAATAAGACCCCAGAGACATATTTACATTCATACACAAAAGCACGAATGTGGAACTGAGGAAGGTAAGATTGGATTAGTAAAAGGAAACAGAGAATAACGAGAAGAAAATGATGGATCCGTAAAAGCAGTAAGCAAACAAAAATAATAAAATAAAAAGAAAAATTAAATAAAAGGAGAAACCAGCTAGCGAGATAGTGGAAGCACAAAATACCCTCTCTCTCTCTCTCTTTCTCTCTCTCTTTATTTTTGTTTCTACTTCTACTTTTGTAGCCTCTGGCTGGCCTAGTTCGTGTTCGTCTACCACCACTGTCCTATCAAATTCGCCCTTTTCAATTTCTATTTTAATTTATTTATTTATTATTTACTGCTCACATGAGTAAGGATGGTAAACAACCCTCTAGAGTAGATGTCATTTTTTTCTCTTTCTTCTTTTTAGAAGAATTTTGTTAAAAGATTTAAACTTCTAATTAATTCTCTGGTTATAATTTACAATTTTAGTCATCTTCATCGATCTGCCATCATTTATTTTTATTCCTCTCATTTTTTGGAGGATTTTTTTTATTTCCATTTCATTGTTGTTATTGCTATTATTATTATTATTATCATTATTATTATCATTATCATTATTATTATTATCATTATTATTATTATCATTACCATTATTATTTAATTTGACGCAGCCCGAAGGGGTTTCTCCCAGTCTTCTCTTTTTCTGCATGAGGGGAAGGAGAGGGGGGTTCACCGATTTAATGAAGCGGCCTAGCTGTGGATGTGCTGTCTTGCGACAATGCCTCTGACCCAGGGCAGTGGACAGGGGTGGAATGGGTGGGAGTGTTTTTTTTTTTTTTTTTGCTACCTCCCTTATAAGGGGGAAAGAAGCCTTTATTTACTCTATTGCCAATTAGATTCCTGGAACTTGTTGCGTGCTTCTTGCATTGGTTTCCGACAGCTCTAGCCAGGCGGGGAGGCGACCCAAACATCGGTATAAAAAAAAAATAAAAACAACTCAGCGGCTTGCTACAACTGACAGGGTTTGCCTTACCAGTGGTTTCTCACTTCCCACTTCGTGGGAGTGGGATGGTGATTTTTACTGGCATTTGAATTTATATAGCTCACAGGAACGTCCTCCCAAGCAATTTGATGCAAATCAGAGGAACCTACTGGCAGCTCCGTGTACCACTATCCGAAGCAAAATAGGGTTATGTACAGCAAGAACACACAGAAATCCTTCGATTCATGGTGTGAATACAGTAAGATATAAATATATCGAACTAAAGATACGTTTTCCTCGGTGGTATTATCATTCAACGATGATCATTCATGGCTCAATGATGATCGTTAAACGATTATCTAGAGCACTTATTCTTTGTTCTTGAATGGGCCTGTTTTGATTCGAACTGCAAAATAATACGAGGATCATCATTTTAACCGAACCTACAACCAACGCGTTTACCCAAATATGATGTCAGGTAGGATGCACCGATCGAAACGTACCCTAACAGGTGGGAAGGCTTGGTCGTTATAGCCGAAAGGACGTGCTCTACGTATCTAAAATTCCCATGTGCTCGCCCTCCATACCGAACCCTTCGCCGCATATACCGACCTTGTTCGTTATATCAGACGAATGGTCATTAGTAGGTCTCACTAGGGTCGATAGATCCGACATTCGTTGTAACGAGGTTCGGTATAGCGGGGGTTTACTTTTAGTTTCATAAGCAAGCGTGTAGTCCACAACTACCCTCAGCACCAGCGGATACTCCCCTTCGGAAGACTCCTGAAGCTTTGGCCAATATTCTTAAGTTGTTTGCACATTCTTTACCATGCAACAATGAAGGACATGCAATTATCCTGAGGAAGGGGGGGGAGTTGTTTCTTTTTATAAACATTCTCTTGCAAGGGCTGACCCTTTACAGTCGCGTTCATGTTAATTCCGCGAGCTCGCCCACCCACGGAATTTTACTCATTTCCTCCAGGGACTTGGAAGTCCACCAAGGATAGAAAGATGAGGGAGGGGGAGAGCAAAGAGAGGGAAGGGAATGGCGGGAAGAAACAAAGAGAGAGAACGAGAGAAAGTGATGGACATAGAGATATATAACTAGCTAGAGAGAGAAAGAGGGGGAGAACAAAGAGAGGGAAGGGAATGGCGGGAAGAAACAAAGAGAGAGAACGAAAGAGAGAAAGTGATAGACATAGAGATATATAACTAGCTAGAGAGAGAAAGAGGGGGAGAGTAAAGAGAGGGAAGGGAATGGCGAGAAGAAACAAAGAGAGAGAACGAAAGAGAGAAAATGATAGACATAGAGATATATAACTAGCTAGAGAGATAAAGAGGGGAAGAACAAAGAGAGGGAGGGGAATGGCGAGAAGAAACAAAGAGAGAGAACGAAAGAGATAAAGTGATAGATATAGAGATATATAACTAGCTAGAGAGAGAAAGAGGGGGAGAACAAAGAGAGGGAAGGGAATGGCGAGAAGAAACAAAGAGAGAGAACGAAAGAGAGAAAGTGATAGACATAGAGATATATAACTAGCTAGAGAGAGAAAGAGGGGGAGATCAAAGAGAGGGAAGGGAATGGCGAGAAGTAACAAAGAGAGAGAACGAAAGAAAGTGATTGACATAGAGATATATAACTAGCTAGAGAGATAAAGATGAATAGAGAACGAGATATATACATACATACTTACATAGAGAAACAGAGATAATTAACTAGATTGATAGAGATTGTGATGTGGACGAGAAGTCAAAAAGGGAGAGCAAATATGAGAAAGGGGGAGAGCAAAGAGAGGGAAGGAAATGGCAAGAAAAAGCAAAGAGAGAGAACGAGAGAGAGAGATAGACATAAAGAGATAGATATATAGCTAACTACACAGAGATAGAAAAATATACTTAGATGAATTGATAGAGAACGAGAGATGCATAAACACACACATAAACAGAAATATATAACTAGGTAGATAAAGATAGAGATGTATATCTTGATAGCTAACTACATAGAGACAGAAAGACATAATGAGAGGAGGTGAAGAGGGAAGAATTGAGAAATGCGATAAAATATACCAAGAATATATAAATGAATTATAATGAAAAAGGAGAATTGGAATTAAAAAGATAGATCATTACAGTTGAATTATTCTAAAAATGGAATAGAATGAAATACTGTTAACACAGAACTAAACGCAGAGGCAAAATGACGAACGGTAGAGATATAAAACTCGTACGTTCACATCCCACAAACGATGCCAGTATCCACGATAAATTATTGCTCTGTCCATGAAATACCTCTTTTGTGAAATAAAGGCACAAACGGGCGAGATTGTTACCGTCGGGGAAGGAAAATTGACCCGGCCACGACTTTTTTACGTCTCTTTTTATAACTGGAAGAAGGGGGCGAGACCAGAAAGGCGAAACAGGCTATCAAAACAAAAGTTTATGAACTTGGTAAACACGTGCCCTTCCTCACCGCTGGAGGGGAGGATGAAGATCAAAACCTCAGCCGAGCACGCAAAGTATATAATCATGAGCCGAGTTCGCTCTTCCATAGCCCCGCGACACCGGACATTGTAAGAAGACTGGAAGCCCTTCTCTCTTGCGTCGAGGTCATCGACGCACGCGGAGCGCATGGTCTGAAATACACAGACCCCATTTCTTCGCTCTTCGCTCTTCCTCGATGTCTCCTCCCCTATCAGCGAGAGCTTCTGCCAACTGAGTTTTCCTGGACAATAATCTTTACACGAATTACTCTTTGATCCTTCTTGTGCTCAGCGCTTACAGAAGTGGAAACGAGAGCAGGGCTGTTCTCTTGCTGCTTGTTTGCAAGTTAACGGTGAAGTTGTTCGACTCACGATATAATTAAAGGATTGAAGTGCTGAAAAATACAGTCCATGATAAACAACCTAACCACAATAAGGTTAACAATGAATCCAAAGTTGTCGGAATATAAACAAAATCAGCAATTTGGTACACGATGTATATACATATACATACATATATATATATATATATATAAATATATATATATATATATACATATATATGTATATATATACATATATATATACATACATATATACATACATACATATGTATATATATACATATATATATATACATATATATATACATACATATGTATATATATACATATATATATATATACATATATATATACATACATACATACATACATTACATATATATATATACATATATATATACATACATACATACATATATATATATATATATATATATATTATATATATATATTTATATCGTGAAAACCACAGTTGGAGCAAAAAAGACTGAAGACAAAGAATCTATATATTTCGATTGCAAACTGCAATCTTCTTCAGTAGATACAGAGCAGAGAGAAAAGAGTGCTACTTAAGTATCACCCTTGACAAATAATGGGGGGGGGGGAACATTTGGAAAGCTCACTACCCTATAATGCTTACTCAGCTCACTCGATGTGTGGAGTCAGGAGGCAAAATATCTTTTGACTAAAGTTGTTATTAATAAACCTGATCTTATGTCCGGGGACCATTGACCTTTCGAAATGTTCATATTGGATTGATATTCAATGATTGTTGATTCAAACATTTTTCTCCTGAACCCACATCTAGACTTGTGTATGAGCTCTGTTTTGTCCCAATCTAAACAATGGTTGAATTGTTTAACATGTTGAAACACCGCTGGGTTTTCTTGTCCATATCTGATGGACCGTTTATTTTTAATTATCCTAGTATGTATGCATATATATATATATATATATATATATATATATATATATATATATATATATATATATATATATATATATATATATATATATATATATATATATATATATATATATATATATATATATATATATATATATATATAATAATAAGTCCGACTGTCGTCCCTGGATTCGAACCGGGCACATGATGTCTCATTGCCGACGCCCGGGGACGACAGTCGGAATTATTTGATCGACATCACCGTCACTGGTGATTCTATTCAGATATATATATATATATATATATATATATATATATATATATATATATAAAAGTGTGTGTGTGTATGTATGTATATATGTATATAAAGATGTATATATAAATGTATATATATATATATATATATGTATACATATATATATATATACATATATTTATATATATATACATGTATACATATATATATGTATATGTATATATATATATTTATATATATATATATATATATATATATATATGTACTACCTGCATTCTAAAACTCGAGTGAAGGCTGACAATTCAAAGTAAAAATAAGAAATATGGTAAATTAGAAAATATGAATAAATAAGTAACTATAAAAATAACTGCAGTGTACATTCGGCACTGTGGCTAAACTAAAAATATCGATACCACCATACAATAAACTTTTTAATGTTGTATGAAAACCACTCAACAAGGTCACTCTAACGACCTCTCCTTTCACAACCTCGTTACCCGAAATCAGTTGTTACTAGTAGAAGTGTCGTGTGGTAGTTTACTCACACCAGCAAATTTGTGTTACCACTCCAGCCAATAAAGGCCGTATAAATTGTTGTGTATCAACCCCGGGACTGCTGTAACTGGGCAGTGCAACCCTTGGTGATTAGTGTCTTGGGAATTAATAAAAAAAAAAAAATGCTAACTGTGGTTATTCTTAAAAAAATCTTTCCTTGTATAAATCTTATGTAAACCCTTGGAAGGGAAAGATTTATATAAGGAAATATTTCTTTAAGAATACCATCGTAAGAATCTTACGGTTGCATTCTTGATAAAAAAAATTCTTTCCTTACATAAATATTTCCCTTGCAAGACTTTATATAAGATTTATACAAGGGAAGAATATTTTTAATTAAGAATATCACCGTAAAACCCTTTTACCACCTTGGTGGAGTCAGAAAGGTGAACAAACTCCTCTTAGGAAAAGTACTAACAGGTACAGAGAAGGCTCAAGTCAAAAGTACTAACAGGTACAGAGAAGGCTCAAGTCAAAAGTACTAACAGGTACAGAGAATGCTCAAGTCCATTACAGCAGTGTTTGCTCGAGTACCCGACATCAAGTGCATTTCTTTTCGTATGTTGAATTTATCGTCTCGTACAGGCCCAGCGGGAGCGTTTCTTAAGACGAATTTATCATTTTCTACCGAACTGTTCGTGTGGTTTCCGTACTTTATAGGTCAGAGCCTATGTTGCTTAGTTATTTGTTCATTCATATTTATAAAGAACGAATCCAGGCTTCTGTTGGGTGTATCTCTATCTCTCTCTCTTACTTCTCTCTTTTCTCTTTTTCACTTTCTTTCTCTCTTTCCATCATTTTGTCTCTCTTCATCCTTCTCTCAATACCTCTCTTCTCCCTCCCCCCTCTCTCTCTCTCTCTTACTTTCTCTTTAATTTCCTCTCTCTCACACACACATTGCAAAGACTAATTGAATCATTTATTTAAGAGTACACGTCCAAATTCATTTCCTCATCTTCATTAAGCCACTAAAAAGATAAAAGAGTAAAGAAAATCTGGCCAATCGGTTAATCAACGACAAAGTCATAGAAATTGTTATCTTCCCATTACAGAAGGTAGAAAATTAGTGAATACTTTAGTAATTGTTTCTAAACGATCAAAGTTCTGCCATAAAAGCTATTATTACCCATTCTTGCCTCGTGGGAGGTAGTTCGGACATCACGAACGGGAAACAGGGTCATATGGGAGTAAATCTAAACATATTCGCAAAATTATGTATGTATCCATGAATGTGATTGTGCACATAAGCCTACAAATATACATACATACATAGATACATACACATATATATTATATATAATATATATATATATATATATATATACATATATATATAAGACTGAAGGTGGAAGAAGCAGACGAGGAGTAATGGGAGAATTCTCCCATTACTCGTCTGCTTCTTCCACCTTTAGTCTTATTTGTCATAATATATATATATATATATGTGTATATGTGTATATATGTATATATATATGTATGTATATATATACAATGGGGAAGAAACAGATTTATATATGTATATACACCCATACGTATACGATTATATATGAACATATCACATACACACAAAATTTCATTGTGAGGTGAAATACAGTGCGAATAAGCTGCTGCAGAATACAACAATAACACATTTCATATATTGTTGTGTGTAATTACTACAACAGACGTTCTATGGCTACCCTGCTATAGTTCGGATAATGGGGTGAGGATAGAGAGAGAGAGAGAGAGAGAGAGAGAGAGAGAGAGAGAGAGAGAGAGAGAGAGAGAGAGAGAGAGAGAGAGAGAGAGAGAGAGAGAGAGAGAGAGAGAAGAGAGAGAGAGGAGAGAGAGAGAGGAGAGAGAGAGAGAGAGAGAGAGAAGAGAGAGAGATAGAAGAGAGAGAGAGAGCAGAGAGAGAGAGAGAGAGAGAGAGAGAGAGAGAGAGAGAGAGAGAGAAGAGAGAGGGTGCGAGAAAAAAGAAAGGACGGAGAAGAGAGGGACGAGGAGAGAGAGAGAGAGAGAGAGAGAGAGAGAGAGAGAGAGAGAGAGGGGGGAGAGAGGGAGAGAGAGAATGAGAGAGAGAGAGAGAGAGAGAGAGAGAGAGAGAGAGAGAGAGAGGAAGAGAGAGAGAGAGAGAGAGAGAGAGAATGAGAGAGAGAGAGAGAGAGAGAGAGAGAGAGAGAGAGAGAGAGAGAGAATTAATATCTTTACTTACTCTCTTTGCTTCCTTTATTGGTTGTGACAAATTGGAATCAACAATCTTCTTCAGCACATTTTCACTCTTATCTCAGATGACAATAAGGACTTTAATCGCGTGTTAATTTGTATCTGTAACTTCTATATTTTGTTGATAACCTTCCTACTCGAAACAAAGTTCCTCCTACTTCAGAAATAAAAGCGTATCGTCTTGTAGGCACACACACACACACACACACACTCACACACACACACACACACACACACACACACACACACACACACACACACTCACACACACACACACACACACACACGGACAAGGGACGTCGGTGTTGGGTTGGCTGCAAAGTGTACTGACTTAGTCTACACTGGTTTTTAAAACATCATGTCTTTTGCATTTCATAATAGTGTTTTTTTTCTTATGGAAATATTCTCCCGAAGTTTGTTGCTAAAGTTCGTATACATGCTGTATAAAAAAAAACAGAAGACAGAAGACACGGGTGATTTTTTTTTGCTGTTTTACCTCTCCTTCGTTTAAATTATGTACATCACACGGCGCTCCCCTGCTGCAATAATTCATAAGCCAGATTGGGGTCAGTAGTGAGGGCTAGCAAATACATTTCCTCCCGTGTTGAGCACAGATAACTCCACTCATAAGTACTACATGCCTTCTGGGTCGTATCGCGTGGGTCGTACCTCTGGATCACAAATCTACGACTCGAACGAGTCATTTACGATATGGAAGAGGCGGCACACTAGGCATTTCTCGCTAGCATGCTATTTGCTTTTGCGACTTTGTTCGAGTACAAACGATTTCGGTTACGATCTTTTCTTTTTTCAATTTTCCCAAATGTCAAATTACTCTTGTGTCGTACAGTGAAAAGCTGAATAAAGAACTAAGAGAAGTTAAATCTATACAAATATTAGACACATTGTTAAGGTGTTCTTACGGAAGTCTAGAATATTATCACCAAAGTAGTTTCTACTTACAATAGCAAGTAGCATGCTAGCCTAGTGTGCTGCCACCTTCACGCGTATCGTAAATGACCAATATGGTACTCATGAGTGAGATGAGTCACACCCACTGAGTAAATCTGAATTTCATGAAAATCATCAACTGAATTAATTTCAGTCCGTGTCTGTTACATGACCTCTGAAGACTCCATTCACTACATTTCGTTCACGTTTCAATATGAATCACTCACACAAGAGATATCAGTTCATAAACGCAATGTGAAATTACACCAAACGTAA
>NC_134791.1:35431362-35448862 GCF_046742065.1 Oratosquilla oratoria | reverse complement strand
TTCATTCTCCTGATATGCCCCATACCATCTACTGTTACTCTCTCTTCCACGTTCTTATTACCTCGCCCAGACGGAATCCGGGGGCGAAGTCTCAATTTTGGTCGAGTATGTTAATCTGCTTGTTAGCAACATTACGGCAAGACAACAGGACTAGTTGACATAATACTTTCAGGAAAGGTAGTCGCAATTTGAGTTGTTGTTGTTGTTATTGTTATTATTATTAGTTATTAATTATTATTGTTATTGTTATTATTATTATTATATTATTATTATTATATTGATTTTTCCTATTCTTCCCACAATAAATTGATTCTTCATAATAGAGAAAACACCTCACCCCCGATACACAAATCGTCTAAAAATCTACATCCACCCTAGGACACCTGTGCCTGGAAGGGTCTTGTGTCTCTATCACCAGAACCTTAGTAGAGCTTCATAAGCAGTGCACGGAGGAGGAGGATGAGGAGGATGAAGAGGAGGAGGAGGAGGAGGAAGTGGAGGAGGAGGAAGTGGAGGAGGAGGAGGAGGAGGAGGAGGAGGAGGAGGAGGAGGAGGAGGAGGAGGAGGAGGAGGAGGAGGAGGAGGAGGAGGAGGAGGAGGAGGAGGAGGAGGAGGAGGAGGAGGAGGAGGAGGAGGAGGAGGAGGAGGAGGAGGAGGAGGAGAAGAAGAGCCTTAGGACTAGAGGCCGCGCGGGACTGAGTTTGGTGGGCGAGCCGAGCACGGCCCAAGACCTCCTGGGAAGCGAATGAGCACGAGACTGCCGATGGCAAACACTTCACATCACTGAAGAGCTGACGGCAAAGGGAGAGAACACAGTGAGGGAGGGTGGCAGCAAATTGATGCTAAAGAGAGAACGGGGCGAGAACAGGACGAGAGCTGAAATAGGAGAAAGAGGGTAGGAGAACTGAAATTGGAGATAATGAAGAGGAAATGAGAGTAAAAGAAGAAAATTGGGGGAGTAAAGGAGGTTGTGTGTGTGTGTGTGTGTGTGTGTGTGTGTGTGTGTGTGTGTGTGTGTGTGTGTGTGTGTGTGTGTGTGTGTGTGTGTGTGTGTGTGTGTGTGTGTGTGTGTCCACCCATGCGTGTATACGTGTGTTTGTATGTATTTATGTATGTTCCTGCGTATATTAATGTTTATTTAGGAAATATGAAATAATGGAGATTTGATAAAGGAGACTTACTTGATGATACTGTCGAAACACAGAGGATGAGAAGAAGAGGAAACGATTCAGGGAAAATAGACGATATACTTGCTGAAACAACTGATTATTTTAAGAGAAAATTAAAGAACTTTATGGACAGGGTGCGTGTGTGTAGAACTGCCTAGTGTAGGCCTTATGGTCTTTTGCATTCTTCTCCATTTTCATGTTCTTATATGACAAGGGTAGCCTACGGATAATGGGGAAGATAAGAGGAGGTCTGATATCCGCCTAAAACATGACACGATACGACAAATTCGCGTCTGGTGTCAGGAACGACGCAATGGCCTCTTGTAGACGAAAGGAAAAAACAGAAACTTGGGGGAGAAAAGAAATGAATAGCGGCGGCCGGCTGGAGTCTGAATGATCTCTTCCACGATTTTAATAATAACCTTACCTTGTAAGTGAAATATAATGATACTATGTTGCACACACGTCTCTTGTTTTATTTCTTTTTGATACACGAATCCATCACGCGTTGACGTTAAGTTATATTCCGACCCTTTGTCATCTGTCGCCATAAATCTGAAGAATAGAGAGTTTCATAAATCATTAAGGCGAATCGCTCATCAGACCTCAGCGATGTCCTCTGACCTTCTGGGTTATTAAACGCGTGCAGGACACAACCGACGATGCAACAACCCTATGTGACCCTTCTTCCATTTTCTATGCTTGACCCTTTTGTGAATAAACCAAGACTCCGGGATGCTGGGCAAAGAACATTTAAAAGATTTTGGAGTCATCAGGACATATGAGTGGGGGGGAGGAGGGGAGGGGGACGGGGGAGGGACGGGGGGAAGGAAGAATGATCTGAAATCGTATTTGGAGAAATGTTATAACGTATTAAGATTGCGCTTACTGTAAAGGATAAATATTTGATGGCTACTTAGTAAAACGTACGTTTTTGTAGAGTGAAGACGTATTATGTAAAAATCGTGTTTGGAGGAAAAACTTTTTGACTCGTAAAGGTTGTCCGCCGTGAAGAACGGGAAGAGTAAATATTTGATTACGATTTTGTAGAATTTGAGTTTTCGTAGAATGAAAGGACAGATCCACTTTTTAAAGGGACATTGTCTGGATTTATTCTAATTTTTTAAAATTATTTATTAATTTATTTTATTTATATTTTTATTTCTTATTTCTATTTTTTCATTTGTTTATCTGTTATCATTTACTTATTCATTTACTTATTTATTTATTTATCTATTTATTCTACATTTGCAGGGTCCTGGATTGTCTGGACATATCCGTGCCTACTGCCTACGCGGCCTTTCCTGCTTCCGGCTTCTGTCCCGGACAACACAGAAAAGATTACACTTTCGTGAATGCCCGGATCGTAGTCTTTTATCCGGTTCAATACAGATATAAAAAGTCTACCGTCAACTCCGGACACAAACCTTTGAGTCGAGCACGCAGACTGAGGAATCAGAACAACAAGTTTGAATATTCATGTTGTTTTGGAACATTCCACGGGGAACAAGCGTACAGGACAGAATTCAAACTTTACGGTGCGGACCGCGGCGCGAAAGGTCCGTGGAAATGCCTCGAAGTGTTCCTGTGCATGAATATGTGTGTTTGTGTATATACAAGCCTCTCGAACAAGCAAAAGAGGGACACAAGATGAAAGGAGGGGAGAGACGGCCAAGGATGAAAAGAATTACTAAGTAATAGTGAGTTGCTTGATGACATTCTCGGTTGGGAAGAGGAACTCGTGCGGGTCCATCAAATAATCAGTTAATGCTCAGTAATTATTGTTTTTATTCACACTGTTCATTCATAAACTTAATAACGCAGAGTGGTTTGTCGCTTTCTAGGTATATGTATACTTGTAGAAAAAGATACATACTGTGCGTGTGTGTGTGTGTGTGTGTGTGTGTGTGTGTGTGTGTGTGTGTGTGTGTGTGTGTGTGTGTGTGTGTGTGTGTGTGTATTTTATATGTATGTGTATGTATATATGTATATGTATTTGTATGTATATGTCATAATGTACCGAATATGCACTCTGGTCTCATATTGCCTGGTTGCCTTCTGATGTTTGGAAGGCCGTTTCTTCTTCTTCTTCTCTGTCTTCCACGTTGGTCTTCTTCCTGAAGAAGGCGACGTAGCCTTCTCCGCATGGAATCTTACAGACGATGCTTTTGTGTTGGACTTCCCATCCCATCTTCTTCTTCTTCTTCCTCTTCTGGCCGTGAGTCCTTCTGATGCGATTATTCTTTTCAAGTTTATATGATGAAAGCTCCCAATAATGAAGAAAGCAGAGCAAGCAGCTTATATCGACACAGGAGGCGAAAACATTTCGAAGACAAAAAGCATCAACGTAGGCGAGGATTCGCATGGAGGCGAGCGTTCTTGCATTTCATGCTTTTCCGCGAGTGACTTGGCAAATGTACGGGGTATTAAATGCATATGTCTGCAGTTAATATGTTAATGGGGAAGGGGAAACTGATTTTAGTGACACCTTTAAGGACCAGAGCCACGTATTATTCAGTGATCGTTATCGACTGGAAAGAAATCTCCTCTCAGAGAAGACGAGCGATATATTTCTGACATTTACTAAACTCCCATCCGTAAGACTTCACCACTTGTACGCGATATTGTCTCCATGAATAGAAACGCTGGTTATCGGCAACGAAATACAACACAATGCAGTGACCTGACGTAAGCTCTTTAAAAGGCCCTAATACATTGAATGACCCTAATATAGCGACCTTGTGTAGGATATTCTGCGCTGCAGACTCACACATTTTTCTATATTCGCCTGAAAAAGGAGTAGGAAGCTCACTGCACACGCACAAATACACACACACACACACACACACACACACACACACACACACACACACACACACACACACCCACACACACATACACACACACACATACATATATACATACACACCGCACACACATATGTATGTATATACATATGTACATATATATGTATACATATATATATATATATATATATATATATATACATACATATACCAAAGGCTTTTCCCCCCTTACACGGGGGGGGGTAGCCAAAAAGAAAAAGGCATAGAAACCACTCCCACCCATTCCATCCCCTACATATTCCACTCCCCTCCACCCTCCTCCCTCCCTCTCATCTTAGCACCTCCTGGATAACGGGTCATCCCTGCATCCTGTCCACTGTCAACATTTCATACGGACATGAGGCACCTTTTCTAATTGGCGGTGAGAAAACAAACAGAATAAAATAGAAATACTTTATTTCTCTAACGCTTTGACAGTTGTCTTCTTCAGAGAGAACATTAAGACTAGGTGGAGAAGCAGTAGCAGGATCTGTGAGTCCACACAAAGTCACGAGTATACTGATCATTAACGTAACACCAAGAGGTGATCAATCAATAGATCAATTGTCCGAACACACTGTGAACACACTGTGAAAGAAACCAGCATGGGATGACAAAAGTATATAATCTGGTCTTGTTCTAATAACAGTACACATACGCACGCACACACTCGTGGCGCAGTGGTAGAGTTCCTGCCTGCCACTACGGCGGTCCGGGTTCGAATCCCTCCCAGAGCTAAAATAATTTCAGTATCACTGCGCCGCGAGTCGTTACTCCAACTCTCGTGGGCGGGGAGTTGGGTGTGTATGTGCATTACCCATCGATCGGTCATATATGAGCTCTTGAGCTCTCTTCCGGGAGGAAAAATATCTGTTGATCACGAGTCCAACATGTAATCCAAGACCATGGTGAATCACACACACACACACACACACACACACACACACACACACACACACACACACATTATATATATATATATATATATATATATTATATATATACACACGCATGTGTGTCTGTGTGTATGCGGGTGCATAGATTTATATTCATAAAGACATTTATGTCGGCAAAAAGTATCTATATACTAATAGTGACGTCATATCCTTTTTAGCCTAATCGTGTCTCTCCCTCCCTTCCTCCCTCCTTCCCTCTCTCTCTCTCTCTCTCTCTCTCTCTCTCTCTCTCTCTCTCTTAAGAAAAAAGATTGTAATGGTGTCTGCACTTAAATGTCAGCATCCTATTTTCACATATTTTTTGTTTACCGGCCAACTGCTGATCCAACATCGTCTTCTGTTTAAAAAGCCATGATTTGCTAATTCCTCATAACCTATTTCATGAGCTATTGGGCGTTGTTCTTTCAACCGTGGTATTAGTAACTATATCTAAAAATAATAATAATAATAATAATAATAAGAAAAAAAATAAAATAAAAAAATAAATGAATAAATAAACTCTTTGAGTCCCACTTAAGTCAACGCATGAATCAGCAGCAGAAGTTATACAAAAAAATAATCTATATTCACAGCTTTATTTTTTAACGGCACGATTGCTATCGTGTTCTGCCTAGACACGGACTGCGAAATATATATATATTTCTATTTCTGTAAGGGAATATCTATGGGAAAGCTTTGGTTTGTTCTGGAATCAAAGTAAAAAGATCGGTTCATAATTCTGTGTTGTGCACCGTGTTAGGGTTTTTCGAGTAAAATGGTTCTTTTTCTGACTCTTCTTTAAGAAATTTCTCCTCTTGCAGGCAAGAATTTCGTTTCTGCCGGGCCTCTGCTTGCAGGGATGAAGAAATGCAATTTCTTCTCAACCTTTTGACTACAGAAAGCGAATTCTGTGTTTTATTCGTTTGTTCTTTATCAGTTATTCAAACATCTGTTCTCAATTATGTCTCAAAGCATTTGGTTAGCAAAATACCTCAAGTCTTCACGAAATTCTTAAGGTGCTTCAGGTCTTTACAATTTCTTTTTTCAAAAGTGCCACTGGTCTTTACGAAATTTTGAAAAGTGTCTCGAGTCTTCATGAAATTCTGAAAAGTGTCATTAGGTCTTCACGATATTTTCAAAAGTGCCTCTGATCTTCACGATATGTTGAAAAGTGCCTCAGGTCTATAAGAAATTTTGAAAAGTGCATCAGGTATTGACAATGTTTTGAAAAGTGCCTCAGGTCTTCATGAAAAATTTGAAAAGTGTCTTAGGTGTTTACGAAAATTTGAAAAGTGCCTCAGGTCTTTAAGAAATTTTGAAAAGTGCCTCAGGTTTTGTTGCATTGCCTATAAAACGGGAAGTGGACGGAAGACGGATAAACAAATGGGTAGCAGATGGAAGTGGGATGAGTGGGATTTGGGTGCATGCGGTGGATGGTGACCTCCCTTATAAGGGAGGTGTGTGTATATATATATATATATATATATATATATATATATATATATATATATATATATATATATATACATACATACATACCTAGAGTAGACATTTTGGTATATAGATAGATGGCATCAGGTCTTCATGAAATTTGGAAAAGTGCCTACAGTCAGTACGATATTTTGACAAGTACCTCAGATCTGTGCGAAAGTTTGAAAATTGCTCTTAAGTCTTTCCTTTTTTTTTTTTTTTTGAGCTTCTGTTTGTTCAGGGACTCGCGGGCTGACTCGAGGGCCCATGAGGCTAAAAACTGGTAAAACATTTTCCTTGTCATTACGAATTCTTTCACATAAAAGTTGAGGGTTCTTTCGTCTATGTTCCCATCGTCCATTAATCTCAGGTATGACAATGCACATTTTGCCTCGTTCATTCCCGCCATGTTCCACCGGGATAGAAGCGCTGTAAGAGCTAGTTAACGACGGCCTGCTTCCGTCATGGTCATTCTATAAGTAACATATTTGATCCAGTGAATGTCTTCATGATCTTTCTACTCAGTTGAAAGATAACCTCTTGATTAAAGCAATTCTTCTTCTTATGTCTGTGGAGGAAGGACGGGAGAGGACAGAAGATAGGGGTGAATGGAGAAGGGTTGTGTATGGATGATGCTGTGATGCATGAGGGGGAGTGGGTGGGAGATGGGGGGTGAGGAAGTATGAGAAAAAAATTGACGCATCCCCGAAGGGAATTTTCCCCGTCTTCTCCTTTTCTGCCAGAGGGGATGGAGAGGTGGGGGGGGGTCGCCGAATTTATGAAGCTGCCTTGCTGTGGATGTGCTGTGTCTTGCGACACTGCTTCTGACCCAGGGCAGTGGACAGGATGCAGGGATGACCCGTCATCCAGGAGGTGCCAAGATAAGAGGGAGGGAGGAGGGTGGAGGGGAGTGGAATATATAGGAAATGGAATGGGTGGGAGTAGTTTCTAAGCCTTTTTCTTTTTGGCTACCCCCCGTGTAAGGGGGAAAAAGCCTTTGGCATATGTATGTATATATCCTTTTCTCCCAAGGATTTGAAAGTGACTTGTGAGGATAACTATGATCCGGTTTAATGTTATGAACTCCTTTTCTCAGAGTATCGAGGGCGGTGCCTCCTTACGAAGAAAAAACTTAAAGAACGGAATTTTTATATAATCTGTCCTTAATCATTACGAACTCGTTCCACCGCCAGGCAGTGTCGAACCTCTCGCCCAAGATAGGGACGCTCTAACCCGCTTGGCCAACGAGACTCCCAAAAATAATTGTAGATGATGTTAAACAACTGAAGAGAGAATCTTACACAGATGAGGTAATGTGTGCATATTTGTTGCTCTTGTTTCTGACATTCTGACACAAATGCATTTTAAACCCACATTGCTATACTTTCTATATGTGTAGCCACAGCCAATATTTTCCCAAAATCACCACATTAATAAGAAAATTAAATTCACAGTATTGGAGACCAAAGAAGGAGAAAAATGAGAGGAAGAAGATGGAGAAGAAGAAGAAGAAAAAAAAAAAAAGGAAGAGAAAAAAAAACAGTTTATGCATAACTATATCTATTTTCCAGAATTTTTCCTCACGACACGTGCACGAAAACAAAAAATAAAACGAAAAAAAAAAGAGGTGAAACTTTTAAAAGACGCGGCGGAGGAAAAAAATATATATATATTCTTGAGGATCCAGCCATAACGACCCTTACCCCCACTTTCACCCCTCCCCCCCTTGGGAGGCGGAGGGGCCGGGTGACGTTGTGGGGTGGGGTGGGGGTGAGGATGAGATCCTCCAGATTCTCTTGGTCTCTTACATTTAAGCACCTGTTTACACAAAGACTCTCTCCTTCTCTTGCTCGAACTCTTCTTCAGCCGCGCGCGCTGCCGACCGAACTCTTCGTCCAAGACTTTTTTTTTTTTTTTTTTAGTGGAGGGGGGGGGGGGTCATTGTGTCTTCAACTTTCCAGACATATATTTCAGGTCAGCGTAAGGGCTCTGACTTTTTTCAATATCTTTCCTCGTTCTCTCTTTATCTTTCCTTACTGTCTTGCCTATCTCTCTCTCCTCTCTCTGATCTTACTTTCCTCTCTCTTCCTGTCTTCTCCTTTTCTCTCTCTGAGTTTATTTTTTTTTCTCTCTCTCTCTCTCTCTCTCTCTCTCTCTCTCTTTTGTTATTTCTTCCGTCCCCTATAGGTGCTTGGCAATATTCTGTTCTATCTGTTATACGATTCCAAGTGTTTACAAATGTTCTACTCAGCTGAACACTACACTAATTATATAATTCTATATTTATCCACGTCATTCTAACTTTTCTAAGCTATTTTTATAACTCCTCGAGTTCTAGTAATAGATATCCTAGTTTAAGATTATTTCGGTTATTTTAAGAAAGGGATGCTCGTTAGAGCGTCGCTACTTGCGACAAAGGTCGAGGTAACGGCAGTTCGAACCCTGCCGCCAGCGAGTTGGACCAAGGGAAGAGTTCATTAAATTCCACGTTACAAAGTTCTCTGTGAGGGCCACCGTCCTATCCTCCTGATAAGGAGGAGTTCGCGACGTTAAACCGAATCAACGCTTTCGGGTAGAGAATTCATTCAAAGAATTTACAGGAAACTTGAATATTCGTAGAAACTTTTCCTGAGACAACATGGAAAGTAGATCATCTTGTCATATTTCTATTCTTTTCAATTCAGCCGAATATCTACTGTTGGAACTCAGAAAGGCAATAAAGAAATTGTTTAACAAATAATAAAACTTCATAAACCAAAGTTTTCTTTTCCACCATCCATCTGTGCCTTCTATACCTCTTTTACTAATCTTTATTTACTCATTCTTTTTGTGTCCAAACCATCCCAATACTCTTTCATCAGCTCTATCTGCCATCTCCTATTCCACCCCAGCTTTTCGCTTCACCTCCTTGTTTCTCACTCTATCCAACCTTGTAACCCCTACCATACTTCTCAGACATTTCATCTCAAACACATTTAAATTTTTCCTCTCCAATTCCAGTTCTCTGATCCCCATACAGTGCCGTCGGCAAATCTACTTCTATTGCCATCCCTCCCTTTCCTGCCACATGCGATCCCAAATGCCTGAAGATATCTACATCCTCCAGCCTCTCTCCTATAAAACTTACTTCCAATTCGCTGCCATCCCTTGTATATCTCATCACCTTACTTTTACCCACATTTACCTTCAACTTTCTCCTATCGCATACCCTCCTAAACTCCGTCACTAATTTCCTTAATCCCCCCTCTGATCCTGCCACGAGATCAATGTCGTCAGCAAACAACAACTGGCTCACCTCCCACTTTTCTCCATTTTCTTTATCTCCAGTCCCCTACCCATTACTCTCGCCTTTACATCCCGCAGCACCCCATCCATGTGCACACTGAACAGCCAAGGCGACATAACACATCCCTGTCGCAGTCCCACCTTTACCTCAGACCACTCGCTCTCTCCATTTCTAATCCTAACATAGGCTCTACTACTCTCGTAAAAACTCTTGACTGCTCTTAACAGCCATCCTCCTATCCCACATATCTGTAAAACCTCCCACAGTCCCTTTCTATCTACCTTATCATAAGCCTTTTGCAAACCCATAAAGGCCCCCCAAAAATCCTTATCTTTTCTTAAAGCTTTCTCACATATCTGCCTTACCACAAAAATCTGATCTATACGACCCCTACTTTTTCCAAGCCCACACTGTTCATCACCAATTCCTCCCTCTCTTCCTCTCCTAATCCTCTCAATTAAATCCCTCTCATATGCCTTCCCGACTACACTCAACAAACTGATCCTTCTGAAACTACTACAATCATATTTGTCTCCCTTTCCCTTGTAAAGCGGAACTATACAGGCACTCCTCCAGTCCTTCGGCACTCTACTTTCCCTTAGACATGCATTAAAAACCTCACTAGCCAACCCACTATTACTGTACCTCCCTTCTTCACACTCAGCATGAGACCCATCTAACCCAGGTGTCTTACCTGCTCTCATCATTTTTAAAACTCTTCGCACCTTATCTTTTCTTATTTCTCCACCATTCTCCTCTCCCATCACCGTTATTTTCTTGGTGCTTTCCACTGCTACCACCAATCCCTCCCTATCCTACTACACATTCAACAGCCCTCTAAAATACTTTGCCCATCTTCCCCTTACTGCCCCCTCTTCTGTTAACATCTGTCCATCTGCACCTTTTACATTTTCTTCTCTAATTGACTCACCTCTCCTTCCTATCTTAATTACCTTCGGAAATATTTTTTTTTATTACTTTCGAATAATTCTGTCCTCTTTCCCCCCATTTTACACCTGCTCTCCTTTTTCCCTCTTTTATCTTTGTTTTGCCTTTTTTTTCACCTCTCATACGTTTTTTTGGGGGTCTAGGCGAATTCACCGACAAAAATTCACCGACAACAATTCATCGACACGCTCAATTCATCGATACACACAATTCATCGAAAAATAAAAATAAAAGTATTCTAATTTGAAATATATGAATAGGTCGTGTTCTCATCCTTGATTTAGCATACTTTTACCTTTGATAATGAAATAATTACTTTCATAGCCTTTATTTAGGATACTACAAAAACAAAGTAGATTTTTTTCGTATTTATTAAGAATAGTTAAAATTCTTTAATGACAGAACTATTAAAAATGACAAATTAGTTTAAACTAAACTTAAAACTATAAATTGGTTTACTTAAAATTAGAAAGCTAGGTTATGGGCTATTGCCCGCAAATAATCAATGACGTTGCTATATGAAGGATATCTTTCTAAAGTGTTTTTTATCCGTTCAGAAGAGTCACGATATTTCTTTGTGGTTGAGATGACATAGAAAATGAAAACAACTGGACCAGAACCACATCTTCATACGCAATCAAGGAATGGAGACCCAGAGGATGTAGACGTGAGCAGAACCGCCCACGGACAGTTCAGACAGTCGAGGACGGTCCAGTCAGTCCCGGATAACCTGACGACAATATATCGACCCTACATCAGTAGTTCTCATTTTCTATGTTTTCATTATAATTGGTGATGTTTACGAAAACCGTTTTACATTCTTTAACAAAAACAAATAATTCGCTTGAAGGATGGCATAGGACATTTGAGACACAGGTTGCTGGACACCACCCAAATATTTGGAAGTTTTTCGACTGCCTGAAGAAAGAACAAAACTATAATGAAGTCAAAGGCGATCAATACTTGGCTGGTACTTCATCTCAACCACAAAGAAAGAAATATCGTGACTCTTCTGAACGAATAATAAACATTGTAGAAAGATATCCTTCATATAGCAAAGTCGTTGATCATTTGCGGGCAATAGCCCATATCCTAGCTTTCTGATTTTAAGTAAACCAATTTATAGTTTTAAGTTTAGTTTAAACTAATTAGTCATTTTTAACAGTTCTGTCATTAAAGAATTTTAACTTTTTTTTAATAAATACGAAAAAAAAATCTACCTTGTTTTTGTAGTATCCTAAATAAAGGCTATGAAAGTAACTATTTCATTATCAGAGGTAAAAGTATGCTAAATCAAGGATGAAAACACGACCTAGTCATATATTTCAAATTAGAATACTTTTATTTTTTTTTTTCGATGAATTGTGTATATCGATGAATTGAGCGTGTCGATGAATTGTTGCCTATGAATTGTTGTCGGTGAATTGTTGTCGATGAATTGTTGTCGGTGAATTCGCCTTAACCCGAAAATAACATATGAGAGGTGAAGAAAAAAGAAAAAGAATGGCAAAACAAAATCAAGGATAAGAACACGACCTAGTCATATGTTTCAAATTAGAATACTTTTATTTTTATTTTTCGATGAATTGAGCGTGTCGATGGATGTCGATGGATTGTTGTCGATGAATTGATGTCGGTAAATTGTTGTCGGTGAATTCGTCGGATCCCGTTTTTTTCATCCTACTTTGCAACTATTTCTTGAATGCTCACTTATTCTCTGCTTCTACCTTCTTTACTTCATTATCCCACTACTCATTACCCTTACTTCTATTCTCTTCCACTTTTCTTATTTCACATAGGCTACCATCTTTGCACACCTTGTCACTCCCTCCATGAAACATTCCCATTCCTCCTCTCCTTCTACCTCTACTATATCCTTCACCTCCCACATTTCTCTCAGCTTCTCCTTGTACTCCTGGTCCTTTCCCTTCTATATTAAACATTTTACTCTCAGCACCTCTCTACCTTCTGTACTTTCCCTCTTTCTCCACCTATCCTTCACTCTCATCTTATCTTAAAAAAAAAAAAAAAAAAAAAAAAAAAAAATCTGATATTCCCCCACTCTCTCCCCTAAGAACACGAATATCCAGAACTCTTCCTACTCTTTCCCTGTATACCACAACATAGTCTATTAATGCCTTATTAACCACACTTTCAACTACCACAGTCTCCTACGTGTCTTTATGCTTGACGTTCTTCCTAAACACTGTGTTAGCTATCACGAACTCTCTTTCTAAACACATTTCCACCATTAACTCTCCAATACGATTTTTACCTGGCATTCCACACTTCCCAACCACTCCGTCTATTGGTTCCTCCCCTACACTAGCATTGAGATTTCCAAATACCACTACACTGGCATTCCTCCCAAAACTGTCTGAGCACTCATTAATACATCAAAAAAGTCTTCCTTTCCTCTGCACTCTTTTCACTACCAGGTCCATTTGCACTTACAAGGACCCACATCTCCCTTCCCAGTTTCACTTTCATTCACATTAACCTTGAAGAAGCCTCCTTCCACTCCACCACACCCTTACCTATCTCTTCACTTACTAGTGGAGCCACCCCTTCCCTCCCTCGCCCTCTCCTCACTCCCGACACCCTCCCCACTACACTCCCAAACTTAAAATCATCCCTCCATTTAGCTTAGTTTCACTTAATACCAACACATTCAGCTTCCTTTTCACAAGTATCCATCAAAATTCAACGACGTCTGAAAGTCTCTTTAAGACTGCTGTGATTTTGTATACGATCTTTAACCCCTTTCCTTCACTTGTTGTTACTCCTAAACCCAATTCAACCTCTATTTCAGGATAACCTTCTATCCTTCACTTTTCCAATCCCACGGATCCCCAATCCACGATGAGTTGTGATTGGCGATTGGTCTGCTCTTCTACTTATCTCCTCATCTCAATCTTTCCCTGCCACGGACAGAAACCTTCCAGAGGTTATTCCCGATAACCGCATTTTTGGAGATTTATATCCTTAAAAAAAAAGCCTTCAAATAATAAAATAATGGCCTTCCGCATACTACTCTTTTGTACTAATAAAAGAAAAGAGAAGAGAGAGAGAGAGAGAAACAATAGCCTTCCGTTTTTTTATTATTTTGTCCCATACCTAACCTTTCAGGCTCTTCCTCTTGTATTTTCTATTAACTTTCCATCAGATACCTCAGCTTTAGGACGGGCCTGAACGTGTGTGTGAATGTGAAGGTGTGTGTGTGTGTGTGTGTGTGTGTGTGTGTGTGTGTGTGTGTGTGTGTGTGTGTGTGTGTGTGTGTGTGTGTGTGTGTGTGTGTGTCCACCCATGCGCGCGTGTGCGTGTGTGCATGTGTGTTGGCGTGCGTGCGTGCGTGTATGTACCTGTAGTATGCTTATGAAAATCCCTCCCTTGTTGTTATTTAATCCGTTTGCATAAAGTTCATTATGAGAACAGTCATGGAACTAGTTTCCAGGATCCATGAAGGAAGGAAGGAAGGAAGGAAGGAAGGAGAGAGAGAGAGAGAGAGAGAAAAGGAACGAATACATAAACGAAAACAGAAATAGGTAATTGTATATATGAATACATAACGAAAAGAAAACGAAATCTTAGAGATAGGAAGCAGAAAAAATTAAAGCAGAAGTAAAGAAAAATAGATAAATAAATAAATAGATAAATAAAAACGAAAAATGTGGTGTAGGAGGTGAAGTTTGAACTGGCTAAACCTAAATCAATTAGTCAATCATCGGGATGTAATTATCTCAACCACGTTTCTTCCCACGTCCACCCAAGCGCTTCTATCCTGCCGCCAGGTGATTTTAATCAACTAAGGGAAGCCTCAAGGTTAATTCAACTCAATTAATTGAATATTTCAGTTATTACACAGATGATAGATGCCGTTATAACATACATTTTTTAGGTTGTCTATACTGTTAATTGGCTGAAGGAGGCATATTTTTTGTTTATATAGAATAAAACAGATTCTATTCCACCACAAGTAAATTCTGAGTTTTATTTTATACTGTGTAAATAAGTATGTGTATTAAATGATCACAAAATGCAACACCGAAGCTTCCTTCCTGACCGTAAATAAACAAATAAACATATAAATTTATGGATAAAAGATAAAAAATAATAAATAATTAAATAAATCACTACCTCCAGTGACTATTAACGTAGACTGCATTATGTTGATATAACCTTACTAGGTTATATTGATACAGCTTTATATTGGGGAAGAAGCCTTTGGTATATAGATATATATATATATATATATATATATATACATATATATATATATATATATATATATATATATACATATATATATGAATCACAATGGCAAAAGCCGACAAGACTGTGAGAATAAACACCTTGTGAGATCGAAACCTTTATTGGTACTACGTTTCGCTTGTTACAGCTTGTACATGTCTGTACTTGAAAAAGCTGTAACAAGCGAAACGTAGTACCAATAAAGGTTTCGATCTCACAAGGTGTTTATTCTCACATATATATATATATAGATATATATGCTAATAAGAACACGGGTACGTGTGTTCACTTATGCAAAGTGAACACACGTGGTCTACTTTGCATATATATATATATATATATATATATATATATATATATATATAAATGTTGATATAGAATTGAGTTTTAAACAAAAATATATTCTAAAATTGAACCTAATAATCTATGTATAAGTAAGAACATATCGTAAACTTTAAGGTCATAACGTTTTTTCCTTAAACATGAACGAAATTGTTATTACAACAAAATCGCTACATTATAGTTTACACACACACACAAAAAAAGGAAAGAACTGATGTCTAACGCAAAGTAGCGAATCGTCGATGTGCGATTCGGGTTTGAACAACGAAGCAATTGATAAAGTGATCTAAAGCTTTCCGTTGACTAACGGGCTTCTTTGTCGTCCATCTTGAATAGCCCTTGGGTTAGACCGCAAAATGGTATCCTTGTGAAATATATATATATATGTATACACATATATATGTATACACACATATATATATATATATATATATATATATCATATACAGATACGTACATATACGTCAAAGTTAAAAGGCAAGTAGTTAACAATAATAAACCTCAAATTTTTTATATCTATATTACCTTTACAACCCACCATAAAAGATACATACAATACTTGGCTACACATTCAAATATTTTCCAATGTAACGATAAACTACCCTACCAGAACACCTGTTAAATTTTATCTTTACTTTGTATATGAAACTGACTGAAATATGCGAAAAATAATGACAGATGAAAGATTAAATCAAAAAACGAATTGTTCAATAATTTTCGACTTACGACTTTTTCAATTTCCGATGTGGTCGATATGGTTAGGTTTCGAGAAACTCATCGTAAGTCGAAAAATCATAAGTCGATGAGTACTTGCACAGTGTTCGACTTACGATTTTTTTCGACTTACGACAAGGTTGGGTTCCGAGAAACTCATCGTAAGTCGAAAACTCGTAAGGCGACGAGTAGTTGCACACTGTTCCACTTACGATTTTTTTCGACTTACGACAAGGTTAGGTTCCGAGAAACTCATCGTAAGTCGAAAAATCGTAGGGCGACGAGGACTTGCACATTGTTCGACTTACGATTTTTTCGACTTACGACAAGGTTAGGTTCCGAGAAACTCATCGTATATCGAAAAATCGTAAGGCGACGAGTAGTTGTACATTGTTCGACTCACGATTTTTTCGACTTTGGATTATTTTCCGAGAAACTCATCGTCACTCGAAAAAATCGTAAGTCGAGGAATAGTGTTCGACTTACGATTTTTTCGACTTACGATAGAGTTTGGTTACGAAAAACTCACCGTAAATCAAATAAAATCGTAAGTCGATGAGAACTTATAAAAGTGATAAGAATGCAAGACATCAAACAACTTTGGAGAATGTGTGGACTCATGGAAAGCGTGACCCAAAACATCATGAATATAAATCATGTTCCAATTTTTATCTATTTATTTATTCATTCATTAATTATTGACTTAACAAGACGCTTGTTTGTGGGTGAGGTCTCAATTATTATCTCCAAAAATTATGCTGTTTGATAGAAAAAAATTGAAATGTTACATCAAAATCAAATAAATAGATAAATACATAAATAATCAGTCAATCTCCTATTACCAAAAATGAAGTGATTTGATAATAATGAAAAATACTGAAATGTAAACTAAAATTTAAATAAACAAAAAAATAAACAAATAATTAAAAAATGAATTAATAGATAAATGAGCAAAAAGAGCCAAATAGACGAATAAATAAAAAAAAGTTATTATAAACGAACAAATGAACAAATAGATGAACAAATGAATTGATAAATAAATAACCGATAATAACCAAACACATGAGTGAATAAATGAATAAACAAATAAATAAACAAATAATGTAAACAAACAAACAATACAAATAAATGAATACATAGATAAATTTATAAAGTAAATAGATACAAAAAAAATCATGAAATTTCACCTAGTCAAAGTCTACTTCCTTATGAGCTTCTGTTCCAGACTGAATCTTCTAGTGCAGCGTTTCCCAAACTTTTCCAACCATAGCACCCTGTTGTCATGTCTAAGCAGTCCAGCACCCCTGTCTTGTTATTAGAAGGATAAAATAAAGTGTACTGCTTGATGATTTATTTTCTTGATTCCTTAGAACTGAAACAATTTGACAATATTGTTTTTGGAAGAAATAAGAATACCCTAGAAAAATAAAATAGCATGGAAAAAGTCAAATATGCACAACTGGGTAATCAATGATACATATATCAATGTGATTTTTTTATGCATCACTTTCCAGCATCCATTATAATTGATTTCAGCAA
>NC_134791.1:35423862-35426362 GCF_046742065.1 Oratosquilla oratoria | reverse complement strand
GAAATAAGAAAAGATGAGGTGAAGCCAGTTATTAAAGTGATGAGAGAAGGTAAGACACCTGGGTTAGATGGGTCGCATGCAGAGTGTGAAGAAGGGAGGTACAGTAATAGTGGGCTGGCTAGTGAGGTTTTTAATGTATGTCTAAGGGAAGGTAGAGTGCCGGAAGGCTGGAGGAGTGCCTGTATAGTTCCGCTTTACAAGAGAAAAGGGGACAAGTGTGAGTGTAGTAGTTTCAGAGGGATCAGTTTGTTGAGTGTAGTTGGGAAGGCTTATGGGAGGGCTTTGGTTGAGAGGATTAGGAGAGGAACAGAGGGAGTAATTGGTGAGGAACAGTATGGGTTTAGGACAGCTATAGGTCGTGTAGATCAGATTTTTGTGGTAAGGCAGATATGTGAGAAATATATAGGAAAAGGTAAGGATGTTTTTTGGGCCTTTATGGATTTGGAAAAGGCTTATGACAGGGTAGACAGGAAGGCACTGTGGGAGGTATTGTAGATATATGGGATAGGAAGAAAGCTGTTATGATTAGTCGAGATTTTGTACGAGAGTAGTAGAGCCTGCGTTAGAATTAGGAATGGAGAAAGTGATTGGTTTGATGTAAAGGTGGGACTTCGCCAAGGATGTGTCATGTCGCTATGGCTGTTCAAATTATACATCGATGGGGTGGTGCGAGAGGTAAATGTAAGGGTAATGGGCAGGGGATTGTAGATGGTCCAAAAAATGGAGAAAAATGGGAGATAAGCCAGTTCTTGTTTGCTGACGACAATGCGCTTGTAGCAGAATCAGAGGGATTAAGGAAGCTAGTGATGGAGTTTGGGAAGGTGTGCGAAATAAGGAAGTTGAAGATAAATCTAGGTAAAAGTAAGGTAATTAGATGTACAAGGGGAGAAGATGGCAGCAAATTGGAAGTATCAAGGGAGAAAGACTGGAGAGTGGATAGCTTTAGATACTTGGGGACAAATGTTGCGGGAAAGGAAGTAGAGATGGAGATAGAATGTAGGTTGAGAAGCTAGTAAATGCCTTGGCGGATGAAAAAAAAAAATGTAATGAGAAATAGACATTTGGGAATGGATGCTATGAGGTGCCGACAGCACCTAAGGGTTACTAGGCTGGAAAGAGTGAGAGACGAGGAGGGGAGGAGGAGAGCGGTGGGTGGAAAGGGAGTTGGGAGATAGGGTTGGTGAAAGAGTATTGGGATGGTTTGGACACACGGAAAGAATGAGTGAAGAAAGATTAGTAAGAGAGGTGTGGAAGGTGGAGGTGGAGGGAGAGAACATGAGGGGGCGACAAAGGATGAGATGGATGGATGGGGTAAGAGGGGCATTGGGAAAGAGGGGGATGTCTGTTAAGGAAGGAAGGGAATAGACAGAAAATAGGGGTGAGTGGAGAATGGCTGTGTATGAATGAGGCTGTGATATATGGAAGGGAGTGGGAGGGGGAAGGGGGTTAGGGAGTATGTATGAATGATATTCTGATGCAGCCAGAAGGAATCTCTCACACTTTTCTCTTTTTCTGCATGATAGGAGGGATAGGGGAGGTCGCTGATTAAATGATATGGCCTTGCTGCGGATGTGCTGTGTCTTGGTGCATTGATTCTGACCCAGAGCTCTGGGTGAGATGCAGCAATGTCCCGTCATCCAGAGGGAGCTAAGGAAAGGATTACAAAGGATTACAAAGGCAAAGCATGCCGACAGGAGACCTTTTGATCCATATCTAGGTCGGATGCAAAAAAAAAAAAAAAAAAAAAAAAAAAAAAAAAAAAAAAAAAAAAAAAAAAAAAAAAAAAAATCATATTAATAATAAATTAAAACTATAACAATGTAAATAACAATTAAAATACATAAATAAATGCATTGGTATAGTTGAATAACAAACAAACAGGTAAATAGTAAATGATAATAAATTGACATATAACTAATAATAAATGAAAATCAGACAGACAAATTATAACAAAACAAAAACAAATAATATAACATAAATTATAATAATTACAGCATCTTACTTAGGTATTTATCTAAATGATTCTTAAAGCTTCGAACTGAACTACATTGCACTACCTGTGCAGGAAGTTTATTCCATTCATTAACTACACGGTTGGCAAAGTTGTTTCTACCTACTTCCAAATTGAATCTATTTCCGGACAGTTTGAGACCATTGTTTCTTGTCTGATTCTCATTCAATGTGAAAATTTGGTCACTTTTGATGTTGTCAATTCCCTTTAAAATCTTAAAGACCTGTATCAAGTCACCTCTGAGTCTACGCTTTTTTAGGGAAAACAGATTCATGTGCTTAAGTCGATTTTCGTATGATTTATTTTTGATATTTGGAATCAGTTTTGTGGCTCGCCGTTGTACTTTTTCCAGTCTGTCAATGTCTTTAATGAGATTCGGTGACCATACGGAAACAGCATATTCCAAATGTGGACGAACTAACGATTTATATAGCTTGTTAATGAGTGATGGACTTTTGAAATCAAAAGATCGCGCAATCAATCCCAGAA
>NC_134791.1:35406362-35411362 GCF_046742065.1 Oratosquilla oratoria | reverse complement strand
GGCTGGCAGTCGGTTATGATACGACACAAACGACAGTCCAACGTTTCTTCCCAGTAAGATTTTGAGAAGGGCTTAAGGGCTGTTGCCGGATATTTTGTGCCTGCGGGTTTCGAATCTGCAAATGTTTTGTTAACGGTTATCACCATATTGCCGCTGGAAACAGAACCGGGTCCTTTGTAACCACGAGGCGGAGCGGACCGAGACCACATCACATGACTTGACGTTGAGTCACTATATATGAAGATCCTTGTAGAGCGCAAAAGAAAAAATAACAACAGATTCTTAATGTGTTTAACATAGAATTAGAATTTAAAACTATCTGCGCATAGAATAAATAATAAGTCAACATAAATGGCTCGTAAAATTAACTTAATATATCTAACTTTTATAAAGAATTACAAAATGATTTTGAGACCTTTATGCACGTAAGGAAGTAGTGAATTTACGTGTTCTAAGCAAGTAAAATGTTCGGCGTATTCTTTAATACTTTCTTTGTGTAAAATTAAAAATAATTAAATTATAATCCGACCCACGAATAACAACAAAGTTAATTTAATCTCGGAAGCAAGTAAAATCAGACTGTAACGAAATACCTAATGAATCTAAGATTAATTAATAATTATCTAGTGTTTGCGTTGTATCAAGCGGATTAATTACTACTCTGCTGGGCATCGATAATCCTATTTCATCACATTGAATTGCTCTTAATAATGTTCATTACATCAATAAAAAAAAAAAAAAAAAAAAATCTAAGACGATAATGGCTATCGTCGGGTTCCAAAGGAAGGTAATGATTATTTAGCAAGAAAATGTGGTGATTATGTAAAATGATAAAGATAATAACATAATGACGAAAATGACGAAAATGATGAAAATGATGAAAATTATGATAATGATAATAATTATAATAATGATGATGATAATGATGATAATGATGATGATAATGATGATGATAATGATGATAATGATGATGATGATAATGATGATAATATAGACGAGTTAAACATCATATGAGGACGGAGCCTTTATTTGTAAGACGTTTCCCTTATTTGGGCTTGCCTTCTCAACCTCTCCCAGTATTCAATCTCCCTTCTCCTCCCCTCCTCTTCCTTTCCCCCTACTTCTTTCTTTCCTCGTTCCCTCCATTCCTTTTATTTAATCTCTCAAGCATGTGTATCTCAACTTGTACTTGAAAAAGCTGTAATAAGCGAAACGTCGTACAAATAAAGGTGTGGTGTTTAATTCGTCAGTCTTGTCGGCAACTGCTACTTTCATGAAAAATAATAATATAGTAATAACAACAACAATAATGATAACAATAATAATAATAATAAAATAATAATAATAATAATAATAACAATAATAATTATAATAATAATAATAATAATAATAATAAAAATAATGATAATAATAATAAGTGAATGTGACAGTTCAGATGATGATGACAGATGATGATAACGATGACATTGAAAATGATAGTGACCCTGATAATGATGAAACGTTTATCATTATCTATAGGCCCAATTCAAAATGACGAAAATACTATAACAGAATCGGAGGAAAAAATGAGTGAGTCGTTTAACAAATATTTTCTCTTGGTGTTTATAAAGGAGAGGCATATGGTACCTGCCTGAGATTCGATTTCCAGTGGGGATGAAGAAAGTAGACTATCTAACATCAGCATTAGTAAGGTAATAGTCAAACAAATTGTAAGACTTAAATCTAAAAATCCCCGGGTCCAGACGAAATTTTTCCGAGAGTGCTTAAAGAATGTAAATTATCTGCGACCAGTTAACAGAAATATTTAATAAGTCTGTAGACATTGGTTTTGTTCCTATTGCTTAGGAGCAGGCAAACGTTAGTCCTGTTTTTAAGAAGGAAGATAAATCGTCTAAATACAACTACAGGCCAATCAGTTTGACATCAGTTATAGGTAAAATGCTTGAATCAGTACTATTTAATAGACTCATAGAACACATCGAGAGACATAATTTGATTCGTGACACACAGCATGGTTTCTCCAAGGGTAAGTCATGTGTGACTAATATTCTATCCTTTTTTTACACTAAAATATATAAGGCGTCATATAACAATGATAGTTACGATGTTATTTCCCTTGACTTTAGCAAAGCGTTCGACAACGTGCTCTACCAGAGACTACTAAATAAAGTCAAAGCCCATAGCACAGGGGTTAAAGCGTTAGAATAGATTAGAGCTTGGATCAGTGACAGAAAACAGCGGGCCACCATAAATGGGGTAAAATCCAAATTGGGGTAGTGTTTCTAGTAGAGTTCCCCAGGGGTCGGTTTTGGGTCCCTTATTGCTCAATATGTACATAAACGACTTGGACAATGAGATTAATAGTGATGTTAGTAAGTTTGAGGACGACACTAAAATAGGACTCCTAATTAGGTCAGGAGACGACGCCGAGATTCTGCAGGATGATCTAAACAAATTCTTCACATGGTCAGTGAAATGGGAAATGAACTTCAATATCTCAAAGTGCAGCGTGTTATACGTAGGACTACACAACCCCCAAAATAGATATAGCTAATACGTTTTTAGAGAAAACTGAGTATATGAGAGAATTGGGAGTTCTAGTGAGTCCTGACCTTAACTCCAGGAAACAGTGCATTAGCGTTCGACAAAGTGCCACACCAGAGACTACTAAATAAAATCAAAGCCCATGGCATAGGAGGAAAAGTGTTAGAATGGATTAGAGCTTGGATTAGTAACAGAAAACAGCGGGTCACCATAAATGGAATAAAATCTAGGTGGGGCAATGTTACTAGCGGGGTCCCCCAGGGCTCGGTTTTGGGTCCCTTATTGTTCATTATGTATATAAACGACTTAGACGATGGGTTAAATAGTGATGTTAGTAAGTTTGCGGACGACACTAAAATAGGACGCCTAATTAGGTCAGGAGAAGACGCCCAGATTCTGCAGGATGATCTTAATAAACTGTTAACATGGTCGGTGAAATGGCAAATGAACTTCAATATCTCTAAGTGTAGCGTGTTAAACGTAGGGCTACACAACCCCGAAAATAGATACAACTTAGATGACACGTTTTTAGAAAAATCTGAGTGCGAGAGGGACTTGGGAGTTCTGGTGAGTCCGGACCTTAAAACCAGGAAGCAGTGCATTAGCGCCAGAAATAAAGCAAACAGTGCATTAGGCTTCATTGCTAGGACGGTAACAAATAGAAGTGCAGAGGTAATTATTAAACTCTATCTAGCGATAGTTAGACCCATCCTTGACTATGCGGTACAGTTTTGGTCTCCGTCCTACAAAATGGACATAAATTCACTAGAATCAGTACAGAGAAGAATGACCAAAATGATACAAGGACTCGGAAATTTGCCTTACGAAGAGAGGCTTAGGCACCTAAACTTACACTCTCTGGAAAGACGCAGAGTGCGGGGTGATCTAATAGAAGTGTTCAAGTGGATCAAAGGCTATAACAAGGGTGATGCGAACAAGGTCATCATAATAAAACAACAGGGCAGGACTCGCAGTAATGGGTATAAACTGGACAAATTTAGATTTAAGAAGGAAATAGGCAAGAATTGGTTTACAAATAGGGTGGTCGATGAATGGAATAAACTTAGTAACCACGTAGTAAGCGCTGAAACTATCAGTTGTTTTAAAAAACGATTAGACAACTTTATGGATGGGGACGACAGGTGGTGATGGATACGGAGCTGCCTAGTGTAGGCCTTATGGTCTTTTGCAGTCTCCTTTATTTCTTATGTTATTTCTTATGTTCTTATTAGCGCCAGGAATAAAGCTAACAGAGCATTAGGTTTCATTGCTAGGACGGTTACGAGAAATGCAGAGGTAGTTATCAATATCTACTGTTAGACCCATCCTTGACTATGCGGTACATTTTTGCTCTCCGTCTTATAGAATAGACACCAATTCACTAGAATCAGTGTAGAGGAGAATGACCAAAACGATACATGGCTTAGCCACCTTAACTTACACTCTCTGGAAAGACGCAGAGTGCGAGGTGATCTAATAGAGGCGATTAAGTGGATCAAAGGTTTTAACAAGGTTGACGCACACAAGGTCATCATATTAGGACAACGGGGCAGGAACCCAGTAATGGATTTAAACTAGACAAATTTAAATTTAAGAAGGAAACAGATAAGAATTGGTTTACTAATAGGGTGGTCGACGAATGAAATAGACTTAGTAAACATGTAGTGAGCGCTGAAACTATCAGTTGTTTTAAGAAACGGTTAGACAACTTTATAGATGGGGATGACAGTTGGTAATGGACATGGAACTGCCTAGTGTAGGCCTTATGATCTTTTGAAGTCTCCTTCATTCTTGTGTTCTTATGTTTTATAAGAAAAAAACATATACGAACACTTTCATCTTTAACTAGGTCGGTATGCTTTCATGTTTATACGGTAGTTTATGAATCATTATAACATGTGAGGGAATATCCCTCTCTCTCTCTCTCTCTCTCTCTCTCTCTCTCTCTCTCTCTCTTTTGTCATAGGTCTATGAGTAACCTTTACCCCTTAGTTTGGGGTCTGACAGAACCAAATCACTAAAGTGATCGATGCGCTGGGTCGAAGTTGATTGATATGGTGTTATCCTTATCAGTACGGTAATGCATTCCCTCATGTTTTTAAAGTTACTTAGCGTTAATCAGAATATAATATCTAAAGGGTGTCATGCTAGAGAAGAGGTTCTGTATTCATGTTGACAAGTACATTTTACTAAAGTATCTATCTATTCATTCATTCATTAAATAATTTATTGATTTATTTATCTATTCATCTCATAATTTATTCGTTCATATATTCATCTTTTCACTTATCTAATAATTTATTCATTTATTTATAAATTTATCTATTTACAAGAAGGTTATTTTGGAATCACTGGAGTTGGATTTTAGCCATTAAGAAGATTTAGGTGCAACTGTCTATTGTCACACTGTAATACAGAGCCATCAAGTGCGCAACCACATAGGAAGTAAGACTACA
>NC_134791.1:35393862-35401362 GCF_046742065.1 Oratosquilla oratoria | reverse complement strand
ACACACACACACACACACACACACACACACACACACACACACACAATTATATATATATATATTATATATATAATATGTGTATATATATATATATATATATATATATATATATAGTGTGTCTATATATACATATATATATATAGTGTCTATATATATATATACATATATATATATATATATATATATACATATACATATATACATATATATATACATATATATGTATGCACATATATGAGTCTGTATAGAAAAATGGGTCAAAAGTCAAGAGATAAACAAGCAGGCCGTGAGGCCAGCAGCTGGACAACAACCAGCTGCTGGACAGACAGGGAAGTGGACAAACAAGCGGACAGAATACGAGAAAACGTACGTGTGTGTGTGTGTGTGTGTGTGTGTGTGTGTGTGTGTGTGTGTGTGTGTGTGTGTGTGTGTGTGTGTGAGAGAGAGAGAGAGAGAGAGAGAGAGAGAGAGAGAGAGAGAGAGAGAGAGAGAGAGAGAGAGAGAGAGAGAGAGAGAGAGAGAGAAGGGAGAAGAGAGAGAGAGAGAGAGAGAGAGAGAGTGGGAGAACCCCCAAGAATGCGCTTGCACGCCTGTCCTCCATAGCTTATTGGAAAGCAGTCCTTTGCAAGATGGATGGAGTCCATCGTGTGCAGTCCTTCTTCGAAACAATTTCCCTCAGAAAATGCCTCTCCCCCTCCCCCCCTCCCCCCTCCGAGGGACACTTCTCTTTGACTAATTGGCTCCTCCTAGGCTCTCTCCTTTACCTAGATGTGTACTTTCTAATACTAATAAGTATACTTCGGATCTTTCGGCCACTTAATCTAAATCACCTGAGCGTAATTTAGGTCTATATTTTCGCCCCGATGGGTAAAATATTTCTGCCTTGTTCAACTCAGTGGGTTTGTTTTACTTTTTGTTTTTGTTTTTTTTGCCTAAATTGGTTGTCAACACACTGAGTAGTCTATAACCCTTTTACTGTCTTTTAAGTTTGGTAATAATACTATAGGCCTCTGGTTGTCGACATACCGGGTGGTAATGGACATGGAACTGCCTAATGTAGGCCTTATGGTCCCTTAAAATCTCCTTCATTTTTACGTTCTTATATTCTTAAACTACACCCAATTCATGAGAACAGTTCTTTGGATGTATCACAATGAATCATTCCTCTTGCGTTCTTATGTTCTTCCTCTTTGTTGTTCATCTTGCCTAAGGTTCTGGATAGGCTCCGGCGCCACCCTCTACTCAATAAAACATAGAATATTCTGTGATCCCTTCTTCCACGTCTCTCCTCCCCTCTTTGCATGCATGTGTGCATGCATGAGTGTCTATGTTTCCTTTGAGCCTTGTAGGATCTTCCTTTATTTCTGTTCCTCTGCAGTGCGTGAGTGTATTACGAAAGTTGTTTTTCGTCTCTCTCTCTCTCTCTCTCTCTCTCTCTCTCTCTCTCTCTCTCTCTCTCTCTCTCTCTCTCCCTCCCTCTCTTCTCAATCTCACATATGATACATACATGTGTATATACCTACGTATATACACACATAAACACAGGAACACCTACATGCATATATGCGGTTCATGTCTATGCCCATTTCAATGCACTTACACTGCATCATATATACTGTACAGTATATACATACATACATACATACATATATATATATATATATATAATATATGTATGTATATATACATACATATGCAGACATAGCCTATGGCTTATGTGCTCCCTCCTATCTCGATTAATTCCTTTAATATTCTGAGTGACAAATTTTCCTTTAGCTCTGGCTTTCGCATTTTTATTTATATTTTTTTTATTAAACTTCTTGGTATTTCCTTTCCCCACCCTTATCTCACTCTTCTTCCCTCCCACTCCTCTCTCTCTCTCTCTCTCTCTCTCTCTCTATTTTCCTATACTTCTCTCTCTCCCCCTCTCTCTCTCTTTCACTCTTCCTACCTCCTTCTCCCTACTCTTCTTTCTCTCTCTCTCTCTTTCATTCTTCTTCCCTTCTTTTCTCTACTCTCTCTCTCTTTCACTCTTCTTACCCCCTTCTCCCTACTCTCCTTTATCTCTTTTTCACTCTTCCTCCCTTCTTTTCTCTCTCTCTCTCTTTCTTTTCCTATGCCTCTCTTTTTCACACTTCCTACCTCCTTCTCCCTACTCTCCTTTCTCTCTCTCTTTCACTCTTCCTACTTTCTTTTCTTTATTCTCCTCTCTTTCTCTCTCTTTCCTATCGCTCTCTCTCTCTTTCTCACTCTTCCTACCTCCTTCTCCCTACTCTCCTTTGTCTCTCTCACTCTTCCTCCCTTCTTTTCTCTACTCTCTTCTCTCCATCTCTCTTTTATTTTATTTTTAAACCTCTCTTCGAAATCCTTCCTACCTTCTCATTTGTACCGTTCTCTCTATTTCTTCCTCTCTACTCATATCACGCTCCCTCTTTCTCACCTCCTCCCTCTCTCTTTCTCACCTCCTCCCTCTCTCTTCCACTCCCACTTAACCCCTCCCTCGACTCTCCCTCACCCTCACGCCCTCGTCGGAGTCCTCCCTCCACGCCCATTTGCCATTTTACGCCCAACTTTGGTGACCCTCTCATGGGCGTGAGTAATCCCACTCACGGCTCTGTGTAATTAACTTTGATGGAGAGGAGAGAAATACTCGCAGACCACGTATCAAAGTTGATCTCATTTACTCCCCCCCCTTCTCCCTTCTTCCCCCCTCCACCTCTCCCCCCTCCTCCTCTCCCCCTTCCCCCTCTCCCTCCCCTACCTCTCTCCCTCTTCCCCCTCTCCCTCCCCTACCTCTCTCCCTTCCTCATCTCCCCCCTTCTCTCTCCCTCTTCCCCCCTCTCCCTCTCCCCTTTCCTCCTCCCCCTCCCTCTCCCCCCTTCCCCCTCTCCCCTTAAAGTTGCTCACTTTGATTCCTGCAAACTTTGAGTTAATTTTCCGACCCAAGGTTCCTCTTAAGACGAATAAAAATGTTGACCTTAATCTGAAGAAATTAAGCAAATTAACTTAATTCGTTAAAGTTGTCTTCAGTGGGTTAATCAAGATAAACTGAGATGATTATTTTCAGCTCTCCTGTGGTTTTGCATTAATTTGCTTAGTTGGGGGTTCGAATCCTGCACTCCTCTACGATTCTTAGCAGTGACTGCCACCTGCCCAAGCTGTTCCTACAGCTACTCAGCGCCTCCTGGCGTAGGCTCCTCACTAATACATTTAACCATGAAAGAAAAATATTGCACACGTTCAATTTTGACATAGTCTTTTAAGAGTTTAATGCGTGTCAACATATGGCCATTATTGGCAGAGACGAAGTGATTATGAAAAAAAAAAATAAAATCATTCAGATTCTTATTTTTTTCATTTCATCATATCACCAAAGGTAAAGAAACGGTCTAGGAAGAAAAAAAAATTATAAAGAAAAAGAACAAGAAGAAAAAGAAGAAAAAGAAGAAGAGAAAGAAAAGAAAAAGAAAAATAGCTTTGCTTAACAACACCATCATCAACCCCTCCCCACAAAAAAAAGTCTAAAAGGAAAAAATATAAAAAAAAAAGAAAAAGGACAAGAAGAAGAAGAAGAGAAAGAAAAGAAAAAGAAAAAAATCTTTGCTTAACAACACCATCATCAACCCCACCCCCCACCCCACCCCAAAAAAAAAAAAAAAAAAAAAAAACTCCAAAGGATTTTAATTCCCCCCCCCCAAAAAAAAAAAAAAAAAAAAAAAAAAAAAAAAATCCAAAGGATTTTCATTTCATCGCGCGGCTTGAGCCTCTCGTCCGGTCCGAGAGTCGGCGACATAAATCCTCAAGTTCCTTGTGGCCCCAATTCCTTTTCCTTCCCTCCTTCAGTAAATCTTCATCTTTGCTTAAAAACGTCCTCGAGTGTAACTTAGTACGAGGTGGAGAGACAGAGAGAGAGAGTTATTCTAGAGTTATTCTAGTACAAGATTTATGAAGGAATGCGGAACCATAAAGCCCTTATCTTAATCTTAGAACTAGATTTATGAAGTAATATCGAACCTTGAAAATCTTATCTTTCATATCTTAAAACAGATATACCACCAAAGGTAAGGTGTTCTGGGACCACCACCTGTGCCCTCTGTGCTAGCAGAGGCGGAGACTATGCCCCTTTTCTTCTAAGTAATCGGATTGTAAGAAGAACTAGAGAGAACCAGTATAACATTCGGAGTGATTCTAGAAGCCTAAGACTTTCCACCTTTCAAATACATTTAATGGGTCTGAATTTGTTTTGTGTTTCTAAGCTCTAAGCTTAGATTTCCGTGCTCGTATACCTGTGTGTGTGTGTGTGTGTGTGTGTGTGTGTGTGTGTGTGTGTGTGTGTGTGTGTGTGTGTGTGTGTGTGTGTGTGTGTGTGTGTGTGTGTGTGTGTGTGTGTGTGTGTGTGTGTGTGTGTGTGTGTGTGTGTGTGTGTGTGTGTGTGTGTGTGTGTGTGTGTGTGTGTGCATGTGTTGTGTGTAAGTGTGTGTGTGTGTGTGTGTATGTGTGTGTGTGTGTGTGTGTGTGTGTGTGTGTGTGTATACATGTGTGCGTGAACATGTGTGTGAGCGTGCGCGTATGTGTGCGTGTCTGCGTGCGTGTGTATGTCTGCATGCATGTGTGCGGCGCGCTCGCACATGCCTACATGCTAACATGTGCATATACATTTATATATGCGTATGTGCATTTTTGCGCTTATTTGTACACGCTCTCTCTTGTTCACTTTTTAAATCCACCCCTCTATCTGGGAGGACTCTGCCTCTGCCTTTGTGATCACAACAAATTCCTCACCCAATATCTTTCTTTCATTCTCTCTCTCTCTCTCTATACACTTTTCTTACGGCCCCCGTGTTCAAATATTTTTATATTGATCTATATTTGCATGCAAGTCTCATCCTTTACGTCTATACGCGTCCCTTTGAACAATTATATATACTTCTCCCTGTTCTCTTTGTGTAATATTGCTTCTTCTTTACTTGTACCCGTCTGCATTTATGGCAGTAAATTTGTAGCCATCTCTTCTCACTCTTGTGTATGGAAATTCTTGTGAAAATACATGCCAGGACTTGTATATTATTGCCTATATGTCTATCAGAATTATATTTTCCGCATATACATATATACACAGATACATACGTACATACATACACATATATACATATATGCGTACATTCATAATAATGCTATACATGTATACATACATACACTTAAAAATATATATATACATATATGCGCACATTCATAATAATGCTATACATGCATACATACACTCAAAAACATAAATATATACACATGTACGGACATACATTATAATACTATGCATGTAAACATACTTATATACATACATACATACATACATTCATATAGACATCCGTATATACATATAAACATACTCATACATACATATATACAGTGCATACAGCATACATTCATACAATACACACATTACCTGCGTACCTACCTACCTATCTACATGAATATATACTCTATATGCATATATTTTATACATACATGCTGTACATAAATACGTTACATAAAATGTATACAGTATATAATTTGCATATCTAATTACCTACCTACACTAATTATCTATACATAAACATACATAATAGTTTAATGAGAGGTAATGAAAGATAATTGAAGAAACTAAAATGCGGGGAATTCATATGATATAGCAATCACCATTTCATTCTATGTATTCCTAGATATCGTGTCTAGAACATCACCAAACTATCTAATGACAATTTCATCTTCTGGTAACCCTTCCCTAGTAAGCTGGTAAAGCATGTCGACATATTTTACTTCTGTGAGCGACATTTCTCCTAAAAAAAAAAAAAAAATTAAATAACTTTTGTATACATGCAACAACAGCGAAGACGTATTTTACATGGTTCTCGTGAAGCAAGTTAACACAATCACCACTGTATAGGTTACAGTACAGCAACGAGAAGAAAACTTACGAAGTACCCTGTGACCTTGCCACGTCACCAGAGTTATCATAAAATTAAATCACTCTTAGATGGTATTGGTTATGTCGTCAGTATCGATATTTTCCATCGCTCTGCCAACAGCCTACACACTTCCAAGTCCTGCCGACTGGACTGTATATTACGACTTAGGTTCATTGCTACGATACAAGTGTTGGCATAGACGAGAGTAACAGGACTTTAGTTTGCTGGCGATTTTTATCATTGTGGACAAGTATATGGCAACCTACTGAAAGCAGCATTAGAAACAGCTACAAATTATATATATATATATATATATATATATATATATAGATATACTGTATATATACACACACACATATATATATGTGTATATATATATATATATATGCATGTATATATATATATACACACACACACACACATATATATATATATATATATATATATATATACATATATATATATATATATATATATATACACATACATATACCAAAGGCTTTCTTCCCCTTACACGGAGGGTAGTCAAAAGATAAAGGCATAGATATCTCTCCCACCCATTCCATCCCCTACATACTCCACTCCCCTCTACCCTCTTCCCTCCCTCTTATCTTGGCATCTTCTGGATGACGGGTTATCCCTGCATCTTGTCCACTGCTCTGGGTCAGAAGCAGTGCCGCAAGACTCAGCACATCCTCAGCAAGGCAGCTTCATTAAATCGGCGACCCCCCCCTCTCCGTCCCCTCATACAGAAAAAGAGAAGACGGGGAGAAATCCCTTCGGGCTGCGTCAATTCATTTCTCATACATACTTCCTCATTCCCCATCCCCCACCCATTCCCTCTCATGCATCACAGCATCATCCATACACAACCCTTCTCCATACATCCCTATCTTCTGTTCTCTCCCGTCCTTCCTCAACTGACATTCCCCTCTTTCCCAATGCCTCCTTTTACCCCATCCATCCATCTCATCCTAGGTCGCCCCCTCATGTTCACTCCTTCCACCTCTGCCTTTCACACCTCTTTTACTAATCTTTCTTCACTCATTCTTTCCATGTGTCCAAACCATCCTAATACTCTTTCATCAAACCTATCTCCCAACTCCCTTTCCACCCATATATATATATATATATATATATATATATATATATATATATTTATATATATATATATATATATATATATATATAATATATATACATATATGTATATACATATATATATATATATATATATATATATATATATATATATATATATATATATATATATATATATAATTATATACTCGTATATATATACACGTGTTTGAGTGGAGCGTGACCCTAGAAATCCACACATCATGTACCAAGTGGCAACCAAACAAGATGCGAAGGAACTAAAAATCATTTTGCTAAAGTTTGAACAAAAACACACAAAAAATAGTTTAGTCTGTTATATGAATACAAAGAACAAACGAAAAAATAATTGTATCTTCTCTGCTTTGTCAATATGCATATTTTTCTTTATGATTGGAAACTAATTTCTTAAAAATAATAATAATAATGAAATCATCCA
>NC_134791.1:35371362-35388862 GCF_046742065.1 Oratosquilla oratoria | reverse complement strand
TGCAAGAGACTATAAGGCCTACACTTGCCAGTTCCATGTCCTTTACCACCTGTCGTCCCTATCTAGTTATCTCATCTTCTCTTAACCACCCTGTTGGTAAACCAGTTCTTGCCTATTTACTTCTTAAAATATAATTTGTCCAATTTCAATCCATTACTGTGAGTCCTGCCCTGCTGGCGTAACATGATGACCTTGTCTGCATCACCCTTGTTAAAGCCTTTGACCCATTTGAATACCTCTATCAAATCACCCTTCACTCCTCTTAATTCCACAGAGTGTAAGTTAAGGTTGAAATTCATGTCCACCGCTACGTTGACGCACACGAAATATTTGATTCTGCCTGATTACAAACAATTTCTGTGTTTATTAATTTCTTTGTTTCACTATTCTTAGCATCCGTCTTAGTTATGGAACAAAAGGTCTCCTATTGGTATGTTCTTCATATCAGCATAAGGGAAGGATTTAGTCTACCTTATCCTACTAGTTTGTATTATCCAGATTTCTCTATCAACCTAGGATACCAACAAGTTTCTGCCTATTCCCTGGCGCTGAGTCTGTTTGAGACACATCGACAGTAACATACAACAATTTCTTTTCTCTCTGTCTCTCTCTTCCTTACTCTCTCCCTCTCTCTCCCTCCCCCTCTCTCTCTCTCACTCCCTCTCTCTTTCTGTCTTTCTCACTCTCTCACTCCCTCTCTCTCTCTCTCTAGCTCCCTTTCTCTGTCTCTCTCTTTTCCCCCCTCCCTCTCTCTAACTCACTCTATCCCTCTCTCTCACTCACTCTTCCTCTCTCTCTCACTCAATTTCACTCCCTCTCTCTCTCTTGCTCCCTTTCTCTGTCTCTCTCTTTTCCCCCCTCCCTCCCTCTCTCTAACTCAGTCTATCCCTCTCTCTCACTCACTCTTCCTCTCTCTCTCTCTCACTCACTTTCACTCTCCCTCTCTCTCTAGCTCCCTTTCTGTCTCTCTATTTTCCCCCCTCCCTCTCTAACTCACTCTATCCCTTTCTCTCACTCACTCTTCCTCTCTCCCCTCTCTCTCTCTCACTAGCTTCCTCGTCAGTCTTTTGTGTGTCTTAATGATTCTTCGGGCAATTAGTCATCCCCTCATGATGTCGCCACGGTACAGCGAATTGCCCAATTCACGTCTCCATTAACCAGATTACACAATATTCGAATAACAAAACCCAAGGCAAATCAAAGCGAAGCAAAGCAAAAAAAAAGGTACTAGGTAATTTAATCATCCATTCTACCTTTTCTTCTTTTTCTTCTTACTAGAATATTCTCTTTATTTCGCATTTGGTAAGAAAATATACATGAAAAAAAAAACATGAATAGGATATATACATTTCTGAACTCTGTATATCTCATACTCCTTCCTCATTTTCTTGAATGCTTTCTTCCTTATTTTTTCTTTTACTTTTATTATTCCGTCAAAAAAATGTCTGTTTGGTTAGGAACTGCATCTTCTCGACCGAAATTTCAAAATTGTCCCCAGACGTGAGTTTCTTCTCCCAAGCCGCCAGCAGCATCGAGCCCCGGAATATGCATCTCATAAAACAGGCCTTCCTGTATTTAGGTTCTTCTGTCTGTGTGCCAAGCAGCGCGCATGAATAATCCCCGCGGCTTCAGTCTATTCTTTCCACGGTGCGGCCACATATACATACACGTGCGTTCTCTCTCTCTCTCTCTCTCTAGCTCTCTCACACACATAATCATACACACACACACACAAACACACACACACACACACACAAATACACATATACGAACACACACACGCACACACACGAACACACACACACACACACACACACACGAACACACACACATACGCACGCACACACACACACACACACACACACACACATACACGCACACACACACACAAACACGCACACACACACACACGCACGCACATAGACACACGCACACACACACACACACACACACGCACGCACATACACACATGCACACACACACACACACACACACACACACACACACACACGGCTCGGTGTCGGATTGGTAAAGCACTGGCCTCACAAGCCAGAGAACCGGGGTTCGATTCCCCGGTCGGGCGGAGATAAGTTGGGTTTGTTTCCTTTCACGTGTAGCCCCTGTTCACCTAGCAGCGAGTAGGTACGGGACGTTAGTCAAGGAGTTGTGACCTTGCTGTCCCGGTGTGTGGTGTGTGAGTGGTCTCAGACCTACCCAGAGATCGGCTAATAAGGAGCTCTGAGCTCACTGCCGTAGGGTGGTGTCTGGCTGTCTCGACAGAGACTGCAGCAGATCCGAGGTGAATACACGCACATACACACACACACACACTCACACACACACACACACGCACATACACACGCGCACACACGCACATACACACGCGCACACACACACACACACACACACACACACACACACACACACACACACACACACACATACACATTCATGTTTGTAAGCTTTCACATCACCGTGAGACGAATGATCAATATCGCCACAGGAGAAGAGAAACTTTTAAACGGTAAGTATACTTTCGTATATTACATCTTCAAAGTAAGACAAGTTTGTTTATGATATAACACTTCTTGTGTGTATCTAGAATCTATATTCTAGATAGCCTAGAGTGTCTTTATTTTGTTTGTTTTTCATTTAACATAACTCTTTCAGCTGGGGGGGGACACTTGAAACTGACCCATGGTATTACACAGGAATTAAATCTCCCTCTCTGTTATGCACTTCTGTGTCTACATACGTTAATTTCGCAATGACTTTTTGTAAAAAAAAAATTCACATACATGTCCTAAAAGAACGAAAGATATCAAGGTGGCAGCACACTAGGCTAACATGCTACTTGCTTTGGCTACTTCGTTTGAGTAGAAACGACTTTGGTTATAATATTCTAGACTTCCGTAAGAACATCTCAACAATGTGTCCAACATTTGTATAGAATTAACTTCTCTTAGCTCGTCATTCAGCTTCTCACTATAGGACGAAATAGAAATCTGACAAAAGGCAAATTATAAAAGAAAGAAAAAAAATCGTAACCAAAGTCGTTTCTACTCAAGCAACGTTGCAAAAGCAAGTAGCTTGCTAGCCAGAAATACCTAGCGTGCCGCCACCTTACACCCTCCTCCTTCGCGTCTCGCAGACATGAAATTATTTCCATTTTACTTCATTTCTCATCGTCCCTTCATTTCCCCGCTTGCCAGGAGGTGTGTAAATATGTTAACAAGCGCGCGCGCGCACACGCAAACAGACTGGATGGTGGGCAACAGCTCCTTGCCCTTCTTATTCAAAGAGAAACTGTGAGAGGCACTGAGGAAAGGAACCGGCGTCTTTCAGCTCTCACCTGAAGCCTGTATGAAACACCCACGTCCCGTCCCTTGGACTGCCTGAGTTGACAGAACACGTCGCTTGCAACTGAAGGACCTGGTTTCTGTACTGAACGAATTACGGGCCTCTAATTAGAACTTCTGCACTCTTTGACGCGAGGAGGCAACCATGGGCTTCAGGGTCTTGAAGAGTGCTTCTACTGGAGAAGAGATGGGATAGTGGATTTGTTGGTCTTTAAGAAAATTTTATGAAGGGCTAAAAAAAGAAATGAAAAAAAAAGAAAAAAAAATCTTCGAGACAGGCTGATTACGAAAAAGGATGTAATACATAGCTCAATGGATACCATGTCAAACTCATGACCAGGTGTTCGTGAGTTCGATTCCCGGTTCCCGACAGCCCTGGCCAGGCGGGGCGGTAACCCAAACACCGGCCAAAAAAAAACACCGGCAAAAAAAAAAAAAAAAAACACCGGCCAAAAAAAAAACACCGGCCAAAAACACCGGCAAAAAAAAAAAAAAAAAAAAACACCGGCCAAAAAAAAAAAAAAAAAAAAAAAACACCACACCGGCAAAAAAAAAAAAAAAAAAAAAAAAAAAAAACGCCGGCCAAAAAAAAAAGAAAAAAAAGGAAAAAATTTATATATATATATATATATATATATATATATATATATATATATATTATATATATATATATATAGCGGCTTGCCACAACTGACAAGGCTTGCCCTACCATGGGTTTCTCACTTCCCACTTTGTGTGAGTGGGATGGTATTTTTTTTTTTACATCATAATTAATGGTCAAAAAATTAATGTAACCACCAACATTCATGAAAGTAGTCTTGATTATAGCATTCGACTACACAAGGAATAATTCCCAAATACTCGTATGATTGAAAGTAGATGTATTCACATCTACATACATCATTTGGACTTACGATAAACTCAACTTTCTAGAACAAAGATTGGCATTTTGCAAAACAGCCTTCGGTTGCACTCTTATCTTGTTCGTTGCATATTTTGCAATTTTGCGGAAGGGGAGGGAGGGGAAGAAGGAGGGGAGACGGGAAGGGGAGGAGGAGGGGAGGGAAGGGGAGGAGGAGGGGAGGGAAGGGGAGGAGGAGGGGAGGAGGAGGGGAGGGAAGGGGAGGAGGAGGGGAGGGATGGGGAGGGGGAGGAAAAAGAGGAGGAGGAGGGGAGGGAGACGGGAGGGGGAGGAAAAAGAGGAGGAGGAGGGGAGGGAGACGGGAAGGGGAGGAGGAGGAGGAGGAGGAGAAGGGGAGGGAAGAGGAGGAGGGGGAGAAGGAGCGGAGATGGGAAGGGGAGCAGGGGAGGAAGAAGGGAAGGGGGAGGAGGAGGAAGAGGAGGAGGGGGGAGGGGGTTGGGGATGGTCATTCAGTGGAAGAGGAAGTTTTCAGTTCCAGCCTGCTCGTATGTTCTTCGCAAATGGTTAACTTTGAAGCAGCACCAAACTTGGTACCCACGAGACCCAAGGAGTGGGAAGCCCACGATGATAACGCGCACGTATTGCCTGGCAATATCCTTCGTTGCTATAATGGAAAAAAGTAACATGTTATAGAAAACATGGAGACGTTGTTATGATCATAACTGTTTATTTTTATCTTTGAAAAGGGTATTAACAAAACTGATTTTACCTTCGAATTTGTATTATATTCTTTTTTTCTTCAAATTATCATGGCCGATATTTAATTTTATTTATTATTTTTTTTATCTATTTATGTCTACGAGTATATGTCTATTCATCTTTCTCTTTATCTACCTATCTATTTATCTATTTAGTTAATTATTCTATTTGTCTTTGATTCAGTCATGTGTTTATCTTTTTTTTTTAACTTATCTTTTTCATTTACTTGTGTATTCAGAAGAAATGATTCAAGGTAATCGTAATGGGCATAAAACTTCAAATTCCTGAAACATATGACTCATTTTAGCGTTTATCTAAGATTCCTCTTATCTGATACCCGCTGCCCCCAAGGTAGCTTTCAATTATCACTCTTGTACTGAGGAAATATCATATTGTCTGTAATGCGGGTTTGAGTATGTAGTGCTATGCGAGATTATGTATTTTGTGTGCTTAATGTAATACGAACAACTAATGCATGTGGTATCTAGGATTCGTTTGGTTTGTGTTGGTATTGATTTGGTGGATACCGCGTCGAACTCGTGAACAGGTGGTCGTGAGTTCGATTCCCGGGACCCGCTGTGGGCTATGGACGTGTTGGTTCTTGACAACCCTGGCCAGCCGGGAAGTGACCCCACGTCGGCCAAAAAAAACAAAACAAAAAAAAGGGGGGGGGGTTGCGCAACTGGCAGAGCTTTACCTTACATGGGTTTTCCACTTCCCACAACGTGGGAGTGGGTAAATGAGTGAGGTGAGACACTGACTTAGTACTGGCTGGCAACCTGAGCTTAGAGAGGAAAGGGTGAATCAGAGTGTTTGAAAATGGTAACTGTCGAGAGCTGCCAGAGAAAAACATCATTGATGATGAAAAATCTTTAAGAACGCTGTTCGTGCGTTGGTTCCGGGCATGTGATCTTCCGCGACCTTTTCCCCGTTCCTTCACCGAAGCTTTTATATGCTCAGAGTTCGAATCCTTCGTATCTATTCTTGAAAATGCTCCAGAAAACAAAAACAAATTAAATCAATAGTCTTCGTCATCAAATAGTGTTTACCCACAATCGAGAATGTCTTGGATTTTTTTTTTTTTCTAAAAGACATGTACTTTTTTAAAACAAACTGTAATGTGATGAAGTTTGAGGAGTGTTACAGGGACATAAGGTAAATGTACAGAAAAATATTCTAATTATGAGTATGATAAAATTCTAGGCTATTCTGGCAACAAGTGATCTCTTAGATGAAAGAGTGATGACAGAAATAGAATTCTTAAATTGTAAAAAAAAAAAAAAAAAAAAAAAAAAAAAGGAAAAAAATTTTATTTATAAAATCAACTGATTTGGGTAAAGCATACGAAGCTACTCCAAGGTTTAAAAAAAAAAAAAAAAAAAAAAAAAATCATAATATATTTAACATTTCTTTAATTAGAAATAACATAATGATTCATTTATTCAGTTTAAAGTCGCAAACTCCCCCTATCAGGAGGCTAGAACGGTGGCCCTTACTCTGCAGCGTGGAATTTAATGAACAATACAAACAGATATCCTTAAGATATGAAAAAGAAAATAAAAGACGAGCGCAAATTTTGAGTAGATTGCAAGCGCCTGGACAGAAAGGGACTTCATTACACAAACAGAAAAGCCGAGAATAAAACGGAAAGACTTTCTCGTTTTAGATGATGCTGAGATGATGTGGAAGAATAAACTTTAAATTCGATTTACGCAGGCAATCACTGAGAACCTGCTAAGACTGAGATTAATGACGGTCTCCGATCAGAGAGAATAAGAAGAAGAAGAAGAAGAAAAAATAAAAAATAAAACAAGAATAGATGAATAAGAACGCACCAAAGCATAAAGAATTATGGACAGAAATAAACGGAAATCTTCCGCCGTGAAAACATCTAGAAGAAGATGAAAAGAAGAACGATAATAACGAGAAAAGTACGGACGATAAAAAATATGATTCGGTTTAATGTCATGTATCTCATTCCTCTCTTTCTCGGATCTTCTGAAACAGGACAACTTAATATCTAACTATACCCCCAAGGGCCTTTTTTCCCACTTCTAAAGGGGGTAGCCAAATCAAAAGGCAAGTAGCCACTCCCACCCATTCCACTTCCATCCACCATCCTTTCCCAACGTCTTAGCTCCTCATGGATGACTGTCATTCCCGCCCACTGTCTTGGGTCAGAAGCAATGCAGCAAGACACAGCACACCCACAGCAAGGCCGCTCCACTTAATCGGTGACCCCTCTCTCTCCGTCCCCTCATGAATAAAAAAGAGAAGACAAGGAGAAATCCCTTCCAGCTGTGTCAAAATATCACAGATAACCACTCCCTACCCTCCGAACCCCTCCTTGCTTGCGTCACTATATCATCAATACACAGCCATTCTCCACTCATCCCTATTTCCCGCCCTCTCCTTTCTTTGCTCAACAGACATTCCCCTCTTAACGACCCTTTCAGCCTATCCATCCGTCTTATTCTTGGTCGTCCCCTTAATTTCACTCCATCCACCTCTGACTCCCACATCTCTTTTATTAATATTTCTTCACTCATTCTTTCCATGTAACCAAATCATCCCAACACTCTTTCATCAGGCCTAGTTGCCATCTCCTTTTCCACCCCAGCTCTCCTCCTCACCTCCTCGTTTTTCACTCTATCTAACCTAGTAACCCCTATCATACTTCTCAGATATTTCATTTCAAACACATTAAAATGTTCCTTTCTACCTCTCTTAAATTCTATGTATCTGCCACATACAGTGTCGTCGGCACAATTACCCCTTCATATAGTCTCGTCTTTGCATCCATTCCCAAATGTCTATTTCTCATGACACTTTTTAATCCCAAAAGGCATTTACTTGCTTCTCTCAGTCTATAATTTACGTCCACCGCCACTCTCCCTTTCCTGCCACATGCGACCTCAAATACCTAAAGCTATCTACTTCCTGCAGCCTCTCTCCTTTAAGACTTCCTTCCAACTCGCCTCCACCCTCTCTCCTTGTACATCTCATCACCTTAGTTTTACCCACATTTACCTTCAACTTTCTCCCATCGCATACCATCCCAGACCCCGTCACTAACTCCTTTAATCTTTCCTCTGACCCTGCCATAAGCGTAGGGTCGTGAACAAACAACAACTGGCTTACCTCCCGCTTTTCTCCATCTTTAACCACCTCCAGTCCCCTGCCCATTACCCTCGCCTTTACCTCCTGCACCACCCCATCCATGCACAAATTGAAAAACCATGGCGACACAACACATCCCTGTCGTAGTCGTACTATTACCTCACACCACTCGCTCTCTTCATTTCCAATTCTAACACAGGATTTACTACTCTCGTAAAAAACTTTTGACTGCCCTTAACAGATTTCCCCCGATCCTATATAACTGCAATACCTCCCACAGTGCCTTTCTATCTACCCTGTCATAAGCCTTTTCCAAATCCATAAGGGCCCAAAAAGCATCCTTACTACTTGCGAGAGGTTTCTTACATATCTACCTTACCACAAAAATCTGATCCATACAACCCCTACCTTTTCTAAACCCACACTGTTCCTCATTAATTACCTCTCTGTTCCTCCCCTAATCCTCTCAATTAAAAACCTCCTATATGTATTCCCAACTACACTCAAGAAACTGATTCCTCTGAAACTACTAGTCACACTTGTCCCCTTTTCCCTTGTGAAGTGGAACTAAACGAACTCGCCTGCCGCCACGCAGCCTCAAACCACCTCCAATCCTGACTTCTCGCCCACAAATATATATGTATATATGCACATACATTTATACATACATTTATACATAGATACATACATACTTACATATTAGGAAAAAGGATATAAGATCTCGTATTGAAGTTTGTATCCATAAAAAAAAAAAAATCCAGGATGTTTGTCACATTCAAAAACGATCGTAAGTAACAAGTTATCATAAACCTATTTCAGAAAAAAATAAAATCAAAATAAAATACCAAGACATATCATTCTGACTCTTGCGTGTTTCGCATAAGATATTTCGATCTTCATTCACTATCCGCTGACTCAGAAATAATATAAAAGATATTGAGAACAGCGAAAAATTCGCACGCTCGTGCCATCAAGCTTCCTTCGCGAAAATTAAATTCCGCCAACATCCTTGCCACTAGAGGTTTCTCGTAGGACCACCGCGAAAATTACATTTCGCTAACAGCCTTGCCACTAGGGCTTCTACCACTTCAGCATCCATTTTAATTAAATTCATGGGGAGAGATCATGTGGAGATATTTTCATTTTTCTTCAGTAGTTTCTCTCTATCATGATATCTTTATTTCTTTCTTTATCTCTCTCTCTCTCTCTCTCTCTCTCTCTCTCTCTCTATATATATATATATATATATATATATATATATATATATATATATATTTAATTTACGTACATAACACCCACGCACACACATACACACACACACACACACTAAGAGAGACCAAAATCACAGCACAACCCACAAGCATATACATACCTTGTATACATATATCACATAATTCATTAATTCATTTTCTTATTCATTTACCTATTTATTCATCTACCTACTCATTTTTTATTTATTCATCTATTTACTTATTTAAATATTTGCTTATTTTCGTATCTATTACTTATCTATTTTGGTGAGACAATATCAATTCAGTCGGGCTAAAATTCGATACGAGAGGATTGGAATTCTAATCTCATTAATGATGATCCTTTATTGAATTGAATTCTCCTATCTACTCTTAATCCCCTTTTTCCCGCCTCCTCTGTGCGATTCGTTTATTAACCGTTTAATACATCTAAGAAGTATTCAATCATCCTAAATACATAATCATTTGCGATAATCTCACCATTTCCCCCGTTGCATTTCCTCGCATTTATCTTGTGATCCTTTTTCTTTTGTACAAGAAGGACTTGAATATCTCCTTTTCATGAAAGATTTTCTACATGTGCGCAATGTCTTCATTAATCTTTCAGTTTTTTCGTTCCTTTTTTTTGTGATCATGGATTCTTTTTAACTTTCTTTTTTTTCTTTTTTTGTCTTAAGGCTTCTTTTTTTTTATCAGTCTCCGAGGTTCCAGAATATTTTTGATCAGTCTTGTGGCTCTACATTTCTTTTTGATCAGCCCTGTAGATCTACAAGTCCTTTTAAGAACCATCAGGATTACTACAAATCTTTTCGATTCATAATGAAATTCTTCAGTTCTTTCTACAGTCCTTTCTGATTAGTTCCGGAGGTTCTTCAAACCTCTGATTGACCATGAAGATCTGGAGTTCTTTTCATTAGTCCCCACGTTCTACAATTCTTCCTTGACTAAACTTCTACAGTTCTTTATGATTATCCTTGAGGTTCTTCAGGTCTTTGAAGACCTTTTTTGACTAGCCCCTCAAGTTCTACATGTCTTTGATTATCCATGAAGTTCTCCAGTTCTTCTTTTATCTCTTGAAGTTCTCCAGTTCTTCTTGAGGGATCCTGACAAATTCCATAAAGGTCATTTGACCTTTTCTGTACTCGTGACTACACATTCTCCGCTGGTGGCGGCGCAATTGGAGGCGTGAAAGTCTTGCATCCTTCTAATCGCGTGTTCGAATCCCCAAGATGCATAACAGGGCAAAGGCGACTGCTTCGACCGCAGCTACTCAGCGCCTCCTAGCGGAGGATCCTTACCTTCTTTTATCAACATCATCATTATTATCATTATTATTATTATTTTTCTATTCTATTCTTTTTCTATTTTTTCTTGTTATTTTCATTGTTCTTTTGTCTTTTGTTCTCCCTCTTATTGTTTTTTTTTTCTTGTTTTCACCCCTCTTTTAAGGCTACTTCACCCACACCAATAACAATGACTACCATGTCGAACTCCTGACCACGTGGTCGTAAATTCGATTCCCGGGACTCGCTGCGTGCTTATTGCTTTGATTCCCGACAGCACTGGCCAGGTGGGAAGGCGACCCAAACATCGAGAAAAAAAAAAAAAAAAAAAAACAGCGGCTTGCTGCAACTGACAAGGCTTGCCTTACCAGGGGTTTTTCACTTCCCAAATCGTGGGGGGTGGGATGCCGATTATTTTTCCTCACATCTTGTATCTTTCTATTATGCTGGAATCTTAGCCTTTGACCCTAATTCAAAGAAGATCGAAAGTATTCTTAAAAGGCTTTCCGTAAATATAAATTGAAATGTCTTAAGCTCGGGATTACAATTTCAATCTTCACTTATCCTCTTCTATTCGAATTCTCATGCGAGACTTATCTTCGCTTCGCTCACTGCTTGCTAGGGATCACTCTCGGTAAGCTTTGAGATATACATCAAGTAACACTAACCACGAGATATCCTGAATAATAAGACATTTTTTATTTTAAGCTTTGAGTGCCAGAAAATTAACTTCATTTATTTATTAATTTATTTGTGGTTGTGTTTTGGTTAAATATGGATCTCATAACGTTATATTTATTTGTTCCATTTGTTTATATATTTGTATATCGTTTTAGTATTTCGTAAAGTGAGTTTCTGTCTACGAGTATGGACCGTAGACTCGCTAAGTAAAAAATAAAAATGAAAATAAAATAAAATAAATAAATAAACAAGAATATAAAAAATGAAAAAAAAATATGGCTTTCCAATATTTCTCAAGTAAATGATTATATTGATGGTGATGGTATATTGATGGTGAAGGTATATTGATGGTGATAGTAATACTATTTCCATTCTAACCTACTTTTTTCTTCTTCTATTCAGTGTAACTATTACAATGACGCTCAAGTCCAATGATAGTACCTGTGATAGTAATCACAGTACTAGGGAAACAATACAGAGTAATGAAAAAATATATAAAAATCACAACAATAAACTTGATAATAATGACAAATACACAGAGAACGGAGATTACCGTGACTGTTCTCACATTAGCATCAGTAATTTGTCATCGGCACGAAATGCACAAAGGAAACACAAAGAAAAAAAAATAAATGATGAGCAAAAGGTGGGGAAGAAGAAGAAGAAGAAGAAGAAGGAGAAGAAGAAGAGAAGGATAAGAAGAAGAGAAGAAGAAGAATAAGAAGAAGAGAAGAAGAAAAGGAGAAGAGAAGAAGAAAAGGAGGAGAAGAGAAGAAGAAAAGGAGAAGAGAAGAAGAAAAGGAGGAGAAGAAGAAGAAGAAGAAGAAGAAGAAAGGAGAAGAAGAAGAAGAAGAAGAAGAAGAAGAAGAAGAAGAAGAAGAAGAAGAAGAAGAAGAAGAAGAAGAAGAAGAAGAAGAAGAAGAAGAAGAAGAAGAAGAAGAAGAAGAAGAAGAAGAAGAAGAAGAAGAAGAAGAAGAAGAAGAAGAAGAAGAAGAAGAAGAAGAAGAAGAAAAGAAGAAGAAGAAGAAAAGAAGAAGAAGAAGAAGAAGAAGAAGAAGAAGAAGAAGGAGAAGAAGAAGAAACGATGAGGAGTCTTCGGAAGCTGTTCTTGGTGCCCCCCCCACCAAAAAAAAAAAAAAAAAAAAAGTCTTGAAGAAATCCTCTCGTAATGAATGATTCCCCCTTCTCGACATTTCTTTCTTTATTGTCTCCCGTCATCTTCTCATGTCTTTTCTTTTTTATTTTATTTTCTTCATCTTTCACTGGTTATTCTTCTTTTATCTTCATTCACATTCGTCCCCAGTCCTGACATCCTATGTTTATCACCAATCACATAGGATTAAGCTCTCGTGTTTATGAACTCGTTCCCTCATGAAGAGAGAGAGAGAGAGAGAGAGAGAGAGAGAGAGAGAGAGAGAGAGAGAGAGAGAGAGAGAGAGAGAGGGGGGGGAGGGAGAGAGAGAGAGAGGGGGGGAGAGAGAAAGAAGGGGAGAGAGAGAAAGAGGGAGAGGAGAGGGGGAGAGAGAAAGAGGGAGAGGAGAGAGAGAGAGAGAGAGAAAGAGGGAGAGGAGAGAGAGAGAGAGAGAGAGAGAGAGAGAGAGAGAGAGAGAGAGAGAGAGAGAGAGAGAGAGAGAGAGAGCAAGAGAAGGAGTGGGAGGGAGAAATATCAGAACTTACTATTCCATTACAGAATATCTTTATAACATGAAATATTAACTCCGAAGGCACAATCCTACCTGCGTCGATCCTGGCGGACAACCTCGCGCCGCTGAGGTGAAATCATAGAGGTGGTAAAGAAGATATTTAAGCAAGGGAACAGAAAGGAGTGGGATAGTAGACTGCTGTGTGACTCTGGTCCATATAGGTGTCGTTATACTCCTTAAAATACTGATAGTCCAAACAGGGCTTAAAAGTTAAAAAAAAAAAAAAAAAAAGAGAGAGAGAGAGAGAGATCCCTGTCCATTGCGGCAAGCAGTTTTTTTTTCCTTAAGCCGACGTTGGGTCGCCTCCCTGCATAGCCAAAAGGGTCCGGGAAATGAACTCACGACCACCTGCTCATGAGTTCGACAGGGTATCCCCGTGGTCCCAAGTCTATTATTTTGTGATAATTTGGCATTACTTTGCAAATACCAAATTTAATGCAAATATCTAAATTTCCATAGCACAATAGCGTCCTGCACTTCCAATTATACTCTTTCGATTTATTTATTATTGGTCAGTGTTTATTTACCTGACGTATATTCCCCCATTTCGATAGAATTATGCAAATCATTTCGTCATTTATGTTTAATGACTCACTGCTCGAATATAATTTTCTTAGTAAAATATTTTTGCAAATTGATAAAAGACGCCATGACCATTATTTGTAATATAAACACAAAACAGCTATCAGTATTATTATAAGTATCAGTGGTAGTATTAATGTACTAATACAAGTACCAGTGTCATTAATAGTATAATTACCAGTAGCATAATTACCATTATTATCAGCAGTATCACTATGGGCATCCATGTAGTATCACAAGTATCCATTTCAGTACTATCGCATCAGTAACAGTATTAATATCAGTATTATCATTAGTATCAACATTATCATTGGTGCCATTATCGATGTTCGAATCATTGTTATCATTATCGTTATCGATATCTATGTCATAATTGTAATCATTATCATATCGATATTAGTATGAGATTATCATTATAAATGTAAATTCCACTATCTATATGAATATTGATATCAACACAAAAATTAAAAAGAACGTAAGAATGGAGGAGATTGCAAAAGACCATAAGGCCTACATTAGGCAGTTCCTTGTCTATTACCACCTATTTTCCCCACCCATAAAGTTATCTAACCTTATCTTAAAACATCTAATAGTTTCAGCGCTCACTACATGGTTACTAAGTCTTCCATTCGTTAACCACTCTCTTGGTAAATGAGTCTCTTTCCTATTTCCTTCTTAAATCTAAACTTGTCCAATCTAAACCCATTATCATTAACATCAACATCAACATCGGCACAGAAATACAACGTCAACGTCAATAATAGTGTCAATATCAGCGTCAATATTAAAATCAGCATAAAAATTCATCTCATTATCTATATTACTATCAGTATCAAAATCATTAATATCAATATTGTAATGAATCTTATTATCAGTATCAATATCAGTACGAGTGTCAGTATCAATACCTGTATATCATCAATATCAAAAATTAATGTAAATATCAATATCAGTATCACTATCAATATCGTCGATATGAACATCAATTTTGATATTAATATCATTATCAATGTCAGTATCAATATCCTAGTACAAAAATGTGATCATAGATTTTTTCTAAATTTTATTTCTTTATTATGAAAGCATTGACGGGCAAATTATAGTATATTATTATTATTACTCTGGAGTTAATCTTAATTAATAACTAAAATCTAACGAGAAACGTACATGTGGGTCATAGGCTAAGCTCAAGCAATCATCAAGAAATAACAATTAATAGTAAATGAGAAGAATTGAATAGTACGAATAACATTCCAGTATCTGACTTCAGGAGAGCCAATTTTGAAAAGCTGAGGAAATATCTAGGACAATTGGTCACACACGAGGCCAGCCCAAGGGACAATTACAGGGTCAGTTGTCTAGGTGAAAAGGATAGTGAGGTCAGATGCGCGGTCAGCCCGGAGGTCATTAGTGCGGTCTGAGCCTAGACCAAAGTCGGGGCACGGAGAAAAGTATGCAATCCCCAGGTCTGATCACATACAAGACTAAGGTCAATAGCAGGGTCAGGGATCTAGATAAAATGTATAGTTAACTAAACGCTATGATTTTGCGTGCGCAGAGTTAATTCATTCCCCTCAAGGCGATAAGGAAGAATACTAAAACTCCCAAATGGATGATGGATAGGTTGAAATGTGAGATTGGAATAAAAAAAAAAAAAAAAAGGTTTTAAGTCAAGATCAAAAACAGGGAAACACAGCTTAAAACTAAATATAACAATATGGTTAGACTGTTTCAAAGGAACATGTGTACAGCGAAACGTTGCCAGACAAGCGAGATCCAACTCAGAGGGCTTCTCTCATCTCTACAGAACAAAATATAAGGAAAGGATAGGCCCAATCAAAAACGAAGATGTCTTAATAGATTCGGAGTGAAAAATGAGCGAGGCGTTTAATATATATTTTCTAACGGTATTTACAAAGGAGAGGTTAGATAAGTGGGGCTGAGGGAAGAGGACTAACATCAGCATCAGTAAGGTAGTAGTAGTCAAATTGATTAGACTTAAAGCTACAAAATCCCCGAGTCCAGACGAAATTCTTTCGAGAGTGCTTAAAGGGTTAAATTTGAAATCTGCGACTAGTTAACGAGAGTATTTAGTATGTCGGTAGACATTGGATTCGCGCCTGTTTCTTGGGGGCAGACAAACCTGTCCCTGTTTTCAGAAAGGGTGATAAATCATATATTCACAATCACAGACCAATGTTTGACGTCGGTTATAGGGAAAAATGCTGTAGCTAATAATAGCTAATAGAATCAGAGATCACATCGAGAGACATAATTTGATTCGTGACTCACAGTATGGGTTCACCAAGGGTAGGTCATGTGTAACTAATCTCCTATAGGTAAGGGAAGATTTTGGCCAATTTCTTTTAATTAATTGCATATTATGTTCTTATTAATATACTCTACATTAAGTAGAACTTATTGGAGTAGATCAAATGACCTACTGCAAATGATGTATTGAAGGTACATCTGACTTAGTTAATTGGAATTGTGTTCTTGGAAAGATACTCTAAATTAATCAAGTAATGTCTCAGTTGAAGTTATTGGAATATATAAACTTCAAATGATATCAAATTACAATCATTTTCTTTTTAAAGAATTCAAGTTGTAGTGTTGATGCTTTGTTTAAAATTTGTAAATTATTTTTTGGTAATGTAGGTTCATGCATGCGCTTCATATAAATAATGGCAATAAATTGTTTTTAAAATAATTCAGGTTGTAATGTTTATGTTTTCACAGATTGGGATATTGTCCTCCTCTGCAAAATTCCAAATGAATTTTTGTCCGGTTTAGCGTTTTTTGGCAAATTGGGGTTTCGTCCGTTGTCGCAATATTTCTATCAATGTATCAATATATCCATATTATCAGTATCAATATTGAAATCAATATCAACCTTAGTATCAGTATCAATATAATCAATATCAATATCAGTAACAATATCAATAATAGTGGCAACATAATATCAACATCAATATTGATATCAATATCAGTAATAGAGACAATATAATAAATTTCAACATCAATAATTGATATCAATATCAGTATCAATATATCAGACCTCTTGGTCATCACCCTCAGGAACATATTTGAAATATCAGAAGAAAAGAAATATCTGACATATCATTAGCCAAACATTTATTGACACAGAACTGCATTTTTCTTTCTTTTGTAACCAAAAGTATATTTTTTTGTCTAAAGAAAATAGACTTATTTCAAGCTGAATTATTAGTAATGATGAGTCAAAACAGAAAAAATATTAAATGACGAGCAAGTATATTATCCCAACATAAAAAGACAAGAAAAAATAAATACTTCCCCAACAGTAAGAATATTATGTATAAGATGATCACAATTTTATTCGATTTTATATTTTTCAAAAAACAGAATATACATTATGGAACGTACTAAATTTGCACTTAACAACGTTCTAGTATGAAAAGAACAAGGAATAGAAGAAAGCTAGGCATAGTGGTAATAACAAAATTAGACTTAATTTAAGGTGGTTTAGTCCTATTTTTTTTTTTTTTTTCAAAGACAACTGGCAGAACCGCGTCATTCAACTGTTACGAAACTGTCCAAGAACTTGACGTGTTTTGTAGCATGGGGAAAAATACTGACAGATCAGTGATGAGAGAGTTTGACGTTGCTTTGTAATTACGGGCACCAAAGTTATGAAAACTGTCAGACAGTTTTGAATTGACCATCAGCGGTCTAATAGGCTACACAAACGAGCAATACTGAAGTAAAAAATTAAAGGGACTTTTAAGGGAATTTCATTTTGGCTGCCGCCAGGTGATTTTATTCGTCTTGAAACCAGAAATCAAGAGTCTCCAAGAAAGTTGGAAGTACGATTTTTTTGTTCTTCTAAGACTTAGAGATGATTTTCTGAACGACTTAGAGA
>NC_134791.1:35358862-35368862 GCF_046742065.1 Oratosquilla oratoria | reverse complement strand
TGTCGCCTTTAACTCTATTGCATTCAAGACAATCTGCTTCCCTATTTTTCTAATATATATATATATATATATATATATATATATATATATATATATATATATATATATATATATATATATATATATATATATATATATATATATAATCCCAACAGATCTTAATATTGTAATGACATACTTATCCATATGCTTAAACTAATATAGTTTATACAGCTTAACTTCCAGTTAGTAATCCATAGAGAAGGACCAATCATATATAATTATCCATACGCCGAGCGCAACTCAGGAATTGATGCACTAGTACAGACACTTCAAACTGACTCATCACATAAAATCTGCGACGGGAGTGTGGCTCTCCCATCCCTCCTGCCTCTCTCTCTCTCTCTCTCTCTCTCTCTCTCTCTCTCTCTCTCTCTCTCTTCCCTTCATCTGCTTGGTAGGGCGGGTGGGTAAGGGGGAAAGGGGGAATTGTAGGGGGGGGAGAGGGGAGATTCAAAATGGCTTCGGAGTGCTCTGCTAAATTGAATCCTTCTGAGCTCTCGCTTACCACAAACTCTCTCCCCGTTTCCCTTCGTATACATAACACACTTAAAGTCGTACTTTCGAAACCTTTCGAACGCTTTCTACCATTAGCAGGTACGAGTAGAATTTTACCAACTTCATGGGCTCTACTTACGAAGAGGTAGACTTAAGTGGAATTTTACAAGTTTAACTGGCTGTATTTACGACTCTTACCGGTAGATTTTTGACGATAAATCAGTACTCCTGATACATTCAACTAAAATCCCTGACTGAAGACCTTATTTCTAAAGGTGGAAAGCGTTTGCCGGGGTTGGGCGAAATGATTTGAAAGCGTGGTCCTCATCCTCCTTCTAGGTCTGCTCCCCTCATCTTAATAAAATCGTCTGGCGTCAGTTGCACAGGACGTCATGTTGAAAGGCTGGACTAGTGTCAAATTGCAATGGTGATATATATATATATATATATATATATATATATATATATATATATATATATATATATACATATATATATACATATATATATATATATATAATATATAAATATATCTATATTACATTTCTGTGGCTGTCGACAGACTATTTCACTTAACGGAAATAAATACTCACGGTTTATAGGTGTTAGCAATCACTCTCTTACTTTCTGCTACTCTAGCATTCTCTATTTCTCTCTCTATCTTACTCGCTTTTTTTTTACTACCTCCCTATTTCGCTCTCTATTACTCTCTCTCTCTCTCTCTATTACTCTCTTTTAATCCCATTCTCTTACTCTCATTCTATTACTATCCACTCTATATATATATATTACTCTCTTTCTCTATACTCTTTCACTCTCTCTTGCTTTCGTAGACCATCCCTTAAACATATATTGTATATGTCTGCCGCCAGGACTTATTGTTCTTCTGAGGGGGTTAGGGGAAACCCACATCTATAATAAGAGATATTTGGGAGCTTATACTCTAGCCTAACCTAACCCACCTTTGACCTATCTAGATAAACTAAACGACCTAAGCCAATAATTAAATGCATCAACAAATCACCATGAAGCACATTCCTCAACTCATGTCATCTATAGCATGAGATAGCAAAATAGACTTAAACATAATCCATCAACCCTCTTAGGTAATACATAGAGATGCATATTATTCTAAATTTATATCTAAAGTGATATATGTTGACGAATGAATCAAATATTACATAATAGTGGCTGGGAATTCTAGACGCAAAGATCAATAAAGACGCTTCTTGATGGGGTCTAATAAACAATTTAAACGAGGAGGGAGGGAAGGTATGCAATATTACTTTCTCGCAAACATAAGACGTGATATTTCATGACACACCAGTCCTGGGTATTAAGGGATGATTTAAAAGTTTAAGAATAAGACTCTTTTACGTAAAGACTATAGACCTCGATATATGTATTGATAACTCCTATCGCGTTTCTAAAGATGTATTACGTCATCTTTGTTGAGTGGGTGCACTAACAAGCTGTGCACTCCTTTTGATGTAATTATATATCAATAAATGATAATGAATAAATAGATAAAAATATATTCAAGAAAGTACATGACGCATTTTTATGGACATCCATACCTAACCCATGGTACATTTAAATCACATAATTCTATCATTGTTAACGATTTGATTTATTTTCTAATGTAATAGGTTTTGATAACGAGTACATTTCTTAGATAACTTGTATCACCATTATATTGCTTACTTTTGTCATATAGCATTGATCGTAGTCATCATAGTTATTATTTTTTTAACAAGGGTATTGTGGGAAAGGAGTGGGCAAAGAAGAAGGGGGTGGGCTGGCACGGGTGTCTAAATGAAGATAGACCTCGGTTTCAATGGAATGAGGTCTGCTATAAAAGGAGAAGGGAGAAAAAATGTACCGTTCAATCCCCGCGGTAAGGTTCCCTGAAACACACTGGGTATGAACAATTCCGTGCTCACTGCTAACGGCCGGTGGTATTCTTAAAAAATAATCTAAGGGAACCAGTTCCCATGACTGCTTTTGTTGACTTTAGGCTGGCCACCTAGATTGACAAACTATATTATACCAACAATAACATTATCTACGTTTCCAGCTACAAATGGTGACCCTGGAATGACTATAGTATTTGGGTCTTCGCTGTCTGCTACATTTCTTTCTTCGTGACTCGAAGAAGTGTCTCTTGCAGACGCTTCTGAAGGACCTCCCAAGGCTTGCAGACTCTTACCTCGAAGATGATGATCAACTGGCCCAACACGCTCTTCATATTTTTCACATGTTTATCCCTTTCGTCTTTGAAAAGCCTTATATTTCGTGAATTTCGTTCTAAATCCTTTACATCGGAAGTAAGTCCTTCAAAGGGATTCTCTCATCACCTAGATATATCTGGTCTTCAGTATCTTTGATGGATAAAGAATATCAAAAGCTCTCCCTCCCTCTCTCCCCTCCCTCAACGGTGAAGCAGACATGTCTATGATCCAGTTTATATCAGAGTAAAATAGGTGTTTATCAAATATTTGTGTATTATGTTTCTGTATTACTCGACAGAATCTGTATTGAATTGAGGCTAATCTCAGAATCCAGCTTACACCGAGGATATACTAAGTAAAATTTTAATCTGCTTATTCTTATAAGTCATGTTCTGAAGCTTCGTTTATGGCTGGAAAAAATTGTGTATTATTCACAAGAGTTTCTGCTGAATAGAGGACTTGTCTCTATAAAATTCAAAATTCAGCTTATACACAGGAGATATTTAGTATAGCTTTTATTTGCTCTCTCCATCATATTATGAATCTTGCACTGTCCAAGCTTTATTTCATCTTCTTCTGTTCAAAGCTTGCGTTTGATTATCTAGTCTGTTCAAGCTGCTTTACAGAATTTCAAGTTAATATATCTTTGATAATGACAAAAGAATTCTGTTCTTATCTTTAAAAAATACATTATTCCTGCCTTATTGCTGTCCTTCATGTAAATAACATTTAATTTCAGTTCAAATTGTCTATTTCATAAACACAAGCCGGCGAGCTACCCAAAACACGGTTGTTGTTGTTGCTGTTGTTATTATTATCATTAATCATTATCTATTTATTTGTTTATATATATATTTTGTTATTATTACTTTTTAAAGAGCTTTTGGTTCCAAGATGGAATTTTCACGGCCGTGGATCGATGGATCCCAGTTGGGCTCAAAGACTGAATGACAGCTCATGCGACCTGAAAAGCATGTGCGTGAGAGGATAAGTGGGTGAATGAGAGAGAGAGAGAGAGAGAGAGAGAGAGAGAGAGAGAGAGAGAGAGAGAGAGAGAGAGAGAGAGAGAGAGAGAGAGAGAGTGAGAGAGAGAGAGAGAGAGAGAGAGAGAGAGAGAGAGAGAGAGAGAGAGAGAGAGAGAGAGAAATAGACAGAGACAAAGAGAGAGAGAGAGAGAGAGAGAGAGAGAGAGAGAGAGAGAGAGAGAGAGAGAGAGAGAGAGAGAGAGAGAGAGAGAGAGAGGGTCTCTCTTGAGGCACATTTGGTTGAATGATAACCTCAGAAATCAATACTGACAGACTTACAATTTGTAAGCATATCTGATGTCTTTAAGCAAATCATTCACGCTCTTTAGTGTAAAAAATTGCACTTAAGAATTTAAAAGAACTCTAAGCAACTTGTCTGCCTTCAAGCCATTTTATTTAGCCAATGAAAAGAAAATGTCCTCTAAAGGGTAATGCATACACACACACACACACACACACACACACACACACACACACACACACACACACACACACACATATATATATATATATATATATATATATATATATATATATATATATATATACTAATGACCCACTTTCGGAGAAGAATAGGCGAAAGTAAAGAGATCCGTATATTTCGATCACTATATGTGATCCTATTCAGCAGATGTGTTACAGACTGTACAGAAGCATGCATATATACAAGAGTAGTATACATGCGCCTTTCCAAATATACGGATCTCTTTACTTTCGCCTATTCTTCTCCGAAAGTGGGTCATTAGTATAATTTTACCAATGTGCTACGACATTACTTTGTGATATATATATATATATATATATATATATATATATATATATATATATATACACATACATATAGACACACAATATAGTGTATATACGCACCTGGACTGAGTACATTATTAGATTTCATTCAGAGGAGGAAACACCATAACTGCAAATGGTTAACATTATACCTGAAAACGCTTCCAAACCATTTCTTTATTGTGGCCAATCAAACCAGACCCAATGCCCATCAGAGGTGCACATGAAAACCTTAGACTACTCTTGCCCGATCGCAAATATCTTTACACAAACCTATTTTCATCCTAAGAAAAACCTAATATATAAAGAAATACATGAAATGCCCAAGGCCAAGAGGTATACTCGAATAGCTACAGAATACCTTGGGTCAAGTATTTATGTCCTCAATAATGCGCGACTACAGGAAGGTCCACTGAGAGCTGAGAGCCTCTGGATCCTGGTGGGGCAGAACGCTTAAAGTATTTACGTCGAGCGGAGTGCCCCCAAAGGCCTTCAACTTGTCATCTGTGAGGCAATCGCGTATTGACACTCTCCCGTATCGGCTTCGAATATCTCGAGGTCATTAACCCCCTTACCTACCAGGTGGTACTGGTCCCCCTGCCGCCACACGATTTTTATTATATTTTGTGTTATTTTCCCTACTTCCCAGTAACAGCTCTATCAGAGCCAAATTTATGTATTTTGTTGTATCTTGCGGCCGATGATTTCTACTACAAAACCCTGGTAAGCTTCCAGGAAGAACCCACGATCTATCACTACGGGCTTGAAGGAAAGCATATCCAGTATTAAACATAGTCTAGACCGACAAATAATTATTGTTGTTAAGCACCATAGTTTACTAGTGTTTCTATCCTCGTGGATAATCATGCGCCGCTGTCGTGTGTGATTTATTATGATAATCTAACATGATTCATCATATACATTTAGCGTCAAACGATCCTATTCATCTTTGGATTATTCTAACAGAAACTAGTTATTCAGAGATCAAACTTCCCTCGACAACCTAAACTACATTTGTCTGTCTATATACCATTTCTTCTTATCCTTATACAGTAGGTAGCCAAGTCCCGTATAAGGAGAAAAGCCTCTGGTAAATTGATAGGTAGATAGATTGTCGAGGGAAGTTTGATGTCTGAATACCTAGTTTGTGTTAGAATATTCCAAAACTGATTAGAATCATTTGGCACTAAATGTATACAATAGATCATGTTACTGAAGGGTCAGTCTATTAATTTATTTCTATTTGTTCTTACTTTTTCTTATTTCACTTATGTGTAGATAATTTGAGTGTTTTTTTCCGGCGGTAATATTTTTCAAATTTTCGTCACCACAATTAATATCGATACAATTCTCCGTATGTTCAGTACATGTCAAAAGCATATATATATATATATATATATATATATATATATATATATATATATATATATATATATATATATATATATATATATATATATATATATATATATATATTACACACGGAAGGACCTAGTTGCAGCCATCACCGTTGCTCTATGCGTTTGGGCAGCCTGGAGTCAGCATACTTCACATCATTCGTTGTGGTGTTCATCACAGTGAAGAGCTCTGATAGCCTGCTGTCCTTTACCGTGATGATCTCATTTGGTAACTGTCAAGCTTATCTCTCCAGTGTCAGCCCACCTGTCGTCACTCTAAAGGACGTCATCTTCGTCATCATCATCATCATCATCATCATCATCATTGTCATCGCCATCATCATCATCATCATCATCATCATCATCATCATCATCATCACCATCGTTATCATCATTATCGCCATCATTGTCATCTCCATCATCATCACCATCATTATCGTCGTCGCCGTCATCATTATCATCATTTTTGCCGCTGCGATATCGCTAGCGCGCATTCACAGCACAACACAACGATATCGGGACGTTCAATGCTGTAGTCAACATTATCAGGTATACGTGGCACTTCCCATAGGTCTTGATCAGTATTATGGTCATCATCTATGAGATCAACTGATATATGTATGTATATATATATGTATATATATATATATATATGTATATATATATATATATGTATATATATATATATATATATATATATATATATATATATATATATATATATATATATATATATATTGGATATTTTAATGGCTAATTCTGAACGGAGATAGGAATGGTGGGAAATTAATCTATATTTTGAGTCTGAAGTTTCCAATATAACATGGTCCATGAAAATCACCTCTTCATCAATACGTACACGTAGTGCAACGTGTCTACACACAACACACAGAAAGGAATTTATACATATTTCATAATACTGGTTGCCCCAAACTTCTATATACAAAGGTTACGATGCTACTTTAAACGACAACCGACCACTGACGTAGTGTATGAACTGTGTTTAGCGTAAATTGTTTTGCCACGCTTTAAGGTGGTGGAACACTAGGCTAGCATGCTACTTGCTTTGGCTAGTTCGTCTGAGTAGAAACAACTTCGGATACAATATTCTAGACATCTTAACAATGCGTCTAACATTCGTATTCTAGGTTTAACTTCTATTATTTCGTCATTCACCTTCTCGCTATACGACGCAAGAGTAATTTGACATTTAGAAATTTGAAAAAGAAAAGATCGTAACCGAAGTCGTTTCTACTCAAACGAAGTAGCAAAAGCAAGTAGCATGCTAGCGAGAAATGCCTAGTGTGCCGCCACCTACTTGCTAGTTGCTTGGCAACGTCAACTGTTTTGTGTAATGGCTGCACCGAAAGTGTTGTAGATCTGAGATTAAATAATATCTGTTTTTTGACGAAGTACGTGTCTTCGTAAAAGAGTTTGTTTAATGTTACTACTAATCTAAAAATGTAACTTGACATGTGCGAAAGAATATGCTGGCATGCTACTACGTGTCTGACTGAACATATTTTAGCTTGACAAGGACTTATCAAAGAAAATATCAATCTTCGACCGGCAGATAAAAAAAAGTCGATATACAGTAGTGCCTTTCCTTCTGTTATGACAAGTTCCAGACAGTGGCAAAAGATGATCCTATACACTGCATGTTATGAAATTGTATTATTTGATGTTATGAAATAATGCAGTTTTGGAGTTTTACACACAATATTGATAGTTAAGGTGTTTAAGCAGTATGCAGCGCGCCTTTGATCAGGTGGGGTGAGGACCCTACGCCTGGGGACGCTGATTAGCTGCGGCCGAAACCGTCACCTTTGCCCTACTATGCGCTCAGGGGACTGTTGGGGGGCAGGTAACAGTCACTGGTGGGAATTGGAGAGGAGTGCGGGACTCGAACCTACAACTAAGCGCATGCGAGACCAACCCACTACCGATGACTACCAGCGCACACATCATCTGATCGTGATTGAGGTGATATTTTACCCTTACATTTATCGTTCTCTCAGGAGCCCCCGGGCCACTGAGTGAGAGCATAAAGGACAAACACTAATATCTGAAGGCAAATGCAACGCAATTTCCATTCCAGAAAACAAAAAAAAAACAGCATTTTCTGACCAAGGCAATTGATACTGGTGAGTTCACTTTCTGGTGTGTTTTTTCTGGTCTCCTTTGGATGCATGACACACACACATCTAACACAATGGCAATATATGCCAAAGGGTGGTTTAGCTCCTGGGCTTTTGTTGGACAAAATCAATCTTCTTTTGTAAGTTCCTTTAGAGGTTAAATAAATTCCAAAGGTACACACACACACACACACACACACACACACACACACACACACACACACACACACACACACACACACACACACACAAATATATATATATATATATATATACATATATATATTATGCACATATGGATATACATATGCATGCACATAAACAAATACATGTACACATGTATATCTACATATGCATAAACACATACATAAGTATATGCATACACTCATACACATATACTCACATACATATAAGCATATACATACACACACATACAAAGACGCATTCACACACACCGTTAGGCATACACATACACATTTACATATACACATACACATATATATCGAGGATAAAAAAAAATCCAAAACGACTATCAGAATATACAACACTATGCCTTAGCTGTCTGGTAACTAAGACGAATTGCTTCTTCATACGCAGCTAAATGAAATAACAATAATTTGATAGTTTCCGCATCATAAATCCAATTCGCTTGTGGACTGGAGCTTATACAAACAGCTCGCCATTGGGGGCAACCCATTAATTACAAGCAGCTCACCAGCAGCTAGTCAATTAATGCGAGCTGCTTCCCACTGAGAGGACCAGCGGGTCACCGTAGGATCCGAAGTGGTGCTTTGGCGATGGAGGGTTCAGTTCTTTGTGAACAATTATTGAAGGGAAGAAGGTGGTGATGAATAAATGTGTAAAAGTAGGCGGTTTGGGGGAGTTTTCGGTATGCAAACGCGCACGTATACACGTACACACACGCACACACACACACACACACACACACGCACACACACACAACGGCCATACCACTCTGAACACAGCTTCTCGTCCGATCAGCGAAATTAAGCAGCGTTGGGTCTGGTTAGTACTTGGATGGGTGACCGCCTAGGAACACCAGATGCCGTTGATATAACACGACTCGGTGGCGCGGTTGGTAGAGTCCCTGACTGTCACTACGGCGGTCCGAGTTCGAATCCTGCCCAGGGCTGAAATAATTTCAGTATCGCTGCGCTTCGAGTCGTTACTCCAACTCTCGTGGGCGGGGAGTTGGGTGTGTGTGTGCGTGTAAGGTCACAGTATTGCCCATACATCGGTCATATGAGTTCTGAGCTCTCTTCCGAGAAGGAAAAAGCCGTCGATCACGAGTCCAGCACGTGATCCAAAGACCAAGGTGAATATATACACAAACACACACACACACACACACACTTACTTGATGGCGTGGTGGTAACGTTCGCGGCCGCCAACGCGGTGGTCCTGGTTCGAATTCCACCCAGGGCTGAAATAATTTCAGTAACGCTGCGCTGCGAGTCGTTACTCCAACTTTTGTGGGCGGTGAGATGGGTGTGTGTGTGTGCGTGTAAGGTCACAGCATTACTCATAGATCGGTCATATACTGTATGAGCTCTGAGCTCTCTTGCGGGAGTGAAATAGCTGTCGATCAAGTGTCCAACACGTGATCCAAGCCCATGGTGAATGCACACACAATTGAAGAGTAACAAGACCCTGTGAGCGATTCTCCTATCCTTAATCGGTCATACGAGCTCTGAGCTCTCTTCCGGGAGGGAAATAGCTGTCGATCACAAGTTCAACACATGACCCAAAGACCATGGTGAATCACACACACACACACACACACACACATTAAAACTTTATACACATTTTCATGAGCGTTATTGTGTACAGTATAGAGCAGCTCTTATCCGAGCAAGACACAT
>NC_134791.1:35343862-35353862 GCF_046742065.1 Oratosquilla oratoria | reverse complement strand
TATTATATATATATATATAAATATATATATATATATATATATATATATATATATATATATATATATATATATATATATATACACTCATATATCTTGCTACATTCTCACCCAGGGCAGTGGGCGGGATACAGGGATGACCCGTCATCCATGAGAAACTAATATAGGAAGGAGGGAGAACGGCGGTGGAGGAGAGTGGAATGGGTGGGAAAAGGATCGTGCCTTTGACTTGGCTACCTCTCTTGTAAAGGGGAAAATGCTCCTGGTGTGTGTGTATGTATATATATATATATATATATATATATATATATATATATATATATATATATATATATATATATATATATATACCCTATATGGCTGTAAAGAGTGTACAATATCCTGTAGTGAGGCTTAAAATGAAATAAAATGCTTGTCCATACTGAACCCTCTTCCAGTGGAGGCATAATGAGTATTGAATCTCGTTTGCAATGGACAGTGATTGGAACACTAAAGCATAATAATGCAATCACACTGAAATATCCAACGATGAAGTTATTGCACGAACGTTTTTACTTAATTTCCTTTTATGTAAAGGGATAACAATGTATTTGATAGATACACATTTCTAGTTTTCTAATTTCTACTACTTAATTATTTCTACACCAAAGGAGGCGTGATTAATGTCACTATGACAATGTTCATGAAAAGAAGGGAGCGAGTGGAGAGGAGGGGGGAGAATATAAGAACGTGAAAACATGAGAACGGAGACCACAAGTGACCATATAAGGGAGTAGGGATACATTATTCGTTCACTTAATAAAAATCACGTTTTGTAGTTTAAAAGGTGTATATATATATGTATATATATATATATATATATATATATACATATATATATACATATATATATACAAATATATATTATATACGATTATATATATAATAATATATATATATACAAATATATATATACATATATATATATATATATATATAGTTTTATTATATATGTTTTTACACATATATGTATATATGTGTGTGTATATATATATATGTTTTATTATATGTTTTTACATATATGTATATATGTGTATATATATATATGTATATATGTGTATATATATATATAGATGTATATATAAATATATATATATATATATATATGTTTAAAAATGTGGAGATGACATGTTTCGCCCAGACATACATACATATATATCATACATAACAAATATACATATATATATATATATATATATATATATATATATATACATACCATACCAGATACTCATATACTATACATTCATGCATACATACCCACATACATATATACATATATATATATATATACATACATACACACATTAATACATTCATACGTACATTACATACAGACAGACAGACAAAACGAGCTGCATATGACGACACGGATCATCACGACACAGAGAGCGTTCGAATGAAATGGAAATGTTATTTGCTTCAACACACACTCAGTCAGGACACATCTCCACTTTCGATACAACTAATTGGAGTGATTTCGAGAAAAAAAAAAAAAAAAAAAACGATTTCTCGTTCCAAAGAACGTTCAGAAGATTTTTTTTTTTTTTTTTTTTTTTTTTTTTTGTACTTTAGCTGCTTGTTCTGGGCAAGTGAAGCGAAGGAAAGTTTGCCTTGAGTAAAATCATCTGGCGGCACATGAAATAAAACTACAATGTTGCTAAACGAAACAGAAGTGTAATCTGATAATATAAAAACATTCAATGACTATATTTTTTGCTTTCGTACAAGGTAGAGCTCGATGATTTTGTTTATTATTTGATATTATGTTGTCATAACTAAACTATTACTAAGAAGGAACTTCCCCCCAATATATATATATATATATATATATATATATATATATATATATATATATATATATATATACATATAAAATTATAATAATAGTGATGATAATAATAATAATAACAATAATAATAATGGACAGATAGTAAGAGGAACACGGGCCGAGAGAAATACTTTTATTCCTAACTAGTTTCGCCGGAGTGGCTTCTTCAGAGGAATAATAATAATAACAATAAAAATAATGGACAGATGGTAAGAGGAACACGGGCCGAGAGAAATACTTTTATTCCTAACTACTTTCGCCGGAGTGGCTTCTTCAGAGGAATAATGCTCGAAGTCAAACTGGCCAATTTATACATAACAAGAAAGGGACGCGGAAACGCGTCTTGTCGGAACACCAATGAACGTCGCCTGCCGGTGGGATGAGTTGTCCGCCGCTCGGTCGCCGCTGTCGGTGGACGAATTATCCGTCTGCTGGTCGTTTCGTGGATGAATTGTCCGCCTGGGTCATGGGCCCTATGCATTTTGATAATGATAATGATGCGTGCTGCTGCCTTAGCCCATACCAAGTCCAACAGTCCTCTTATTGATGTTTTTCTGGCTGGTGATGAATACGGACTCCATCGCCTTTCTTTCTCGCCTGGTGAGATAATTCACTATCGCTTTTGCTTCATCCCATTTCGGTAAATGACCTTCTTCGTTAATCATGTCGATGAACCAGGTCATTTACCGAAATGAGGTGACGCAAAAAACAATGTATAACCTCACCATGGTCGCCCTGATAAGGCCATTTTGGTTTGTAAGGATGTGGAGAAGGTATTCGATACTGTCTGGCATGAAGGCCTTAAGTCCAAATTGTACCACAACTTCGACTTCGCCCTGCTGTTCACAAGGTTGCTCTGCAACTACCTGGCAGACAACAATATGAATAAAGTGGCGGGGCTGTCTGTCCCGAACTTTTTTGCCGAAGGCTGGAGTACCGCAAGGATCAGTCCTTGCCCCCACTCTGTACAATCTATATATGAATGACCTGCCACAGCCGGCTTACCCATGCAACCGAGCTCTTACTCTTTCGTACGCGGACGACACTAATCACGTTTGTAGACACAAAACGCTGCAGGGAGCGTTACACGTAATGCAAAACATACTAGACGGGGCACACTCGTGGGAGCAACAGTGGCGCATTAAGATTGAGCACGTCGAAATGCAAAGCTGTATACTTCCGCTGCAAGCAAACCAACAGAACACTCACGAACACTCATCTTAAAATAAACAACACAAACATCCATGTGAAAATCCATGCCTGTGTGCTGGTATGCCCACCGGATAGTGGCTTTACCTGGACCTCACACTTCCGCAGACAGAGAGTGAGGGCTAAGGCTGTGTTAGGAAGGCTAAAGCGCTTCAAAGCTGCAACACTATCCACCAAACGTCGATTGTACCTAGCCCTAGTCACACCGATTCTGTGCCAGTCACCGGGATTGAGCCAGCTGACATGTCCCAATAACAATTACGGCAATCAGAAGGTTCAGAACGCCGTAGTCAAGTTCATCACGGGTACGCGATGGAGCGACTTCAGAACCACCAAGTCCCTACACCGAGTTTCCAACATCCGTCCACTCAACACAAACACAGACTTCACATGAGAGACCTAGAAAGACTGCATGCCAAACACAAACATCTAATACCAGCTTTGACTGATCATGACCAGACGTGCCGCGATGTGCTGGGTTCTAAGTACCACGGACATGAGTCCGTCTGTATCAAGCAGCAAGCGTGAGGAAAGGTAGCAGATTCTCAGTAGAAGTCAAAATAGTTAAATCTTAGTGCTGTTCACTTTAACCAATATATATATATATATATATATATATATATACATATATATTTATACATATATATATATATGTATATATATACATATAACTATATACATACCATATATTTATATATATACATATATATATACATATACATATATATATATATTTATACATATACATATTTATACATATATATACATATTTATACATATATATATACATATATATACATATATATACATATATACACACATATATATATATATACATATATACATATATATACATATATGCATATACATATATATATACCTATATATATATACATATATATATATACATATATATATACATATATACATATATACATATATATATACATATATACATATATATTTATATATATACATATATATATACATATATACATATATATATACTGTATATATATATACATATATACATATATATATATATATATATATACACATACATCATACATATACCAAGGCTTTTTCCCCCTCACAAGGGGGGTAGCCAAAAAGAAAAAGGCATAAAATCCTTCCCACCCATTCCATCCCTGAATACACTCCACACCCCTCCACCCTCCCTCTTATCTGAGCACCTCCTGGATGACGGGTCATCTCTGCACCTTGTCCACTGCCCTGGGTCAGAAGTAGTGTCGCAAGACACAGCTTATCCACAGCAAGGCCGCTTCATTAAATTGGCGACCCCCCCTCTCCGTCCCCTCATTGCATAAAATGAGAGGACGGGGAGAAATCCCTTCGGGCTGCGTCAAATTTTGCTCACACATACTACTACCTCACCCCCCATCCACCCCCCCCATTCCTCCTCATGCAATCACAACATCATCCATATACAGTACAACCATTCTCCATTCACCCCGTCTTCTGTCCTCTCCCGTCCTTCCTCAACAGACATTCCCCTCTTCCCCAAAGCCCCCTTCACCCCATCCATCTACCTCATCCTAGGACGTCCCCTCATGTTCACTCCCTCCACATCTGCCTTCCACACCTCTTTTACTAGTCTTTCTTCACTCATTCTTTCCATGTGTCCAAACCATCCTAATATTCTTTCATCAACCCTATCTCCCAGCTCCTTTTCCACCCCTGTTCTCCTCCTCACCTCCTCATTTCTCACTCTATCTAGCCTAGTAACCCCCATCATACTTCTCAGACACCTCATCTCAAACACAAACTCCTCTCTTCTTCTCTTATGTTCCATGTTTCTGCCCCATACAGTGCTGTTGGCACAATCACTCCTTCATACAGTCTTCTCTTAGCATCGATTCCCAAATGTCTATTCCTCATTACACTCTTTAATCCACCAAGGCATTTACTCGCTTCTCTCAATCTACATTCTATCTCCACTGTCACTCCACCTTTCCCTGCCATATTTGCACCCAAGTATCTAAAACTATCCACTTCCTCCAGTCGCTCTCCCTTAATACTCACTTCCAGTCTACTGCCACTTTCACCCCTTGTACATCTCATCACCTTACTTTTACCCACATTTATCTTTAGCTTTCTTCTATCACATACTCTCCCAAACTCTGTCACCAACTTCCTCAGTCCCTCCTCCGATCCTGCCACAAGCGCAGTGTCGTCCGCAAACAACAGCTGGCTCACCTCCCACTTTTCTCCATTTTCTTTAACCATCTTCAATCCCTTGCCCACTACCCTTGCATTTACCTCTCGCACCACCCCATCCATGTATAAGTTGAACAGCCAGGGCGACATAACGCATCCTTGACGAAGTCCCACCTTTACCTCGAACCACTCACTCCATTTCCAATCCTGACACAAGCTCTACTACTCTCATAAAAACTCTTGACAGCTCCCAGAAGCTTTCCTCCTATACCGTATATCTGCATAACCTCCCACAGTGCCTTTCTGTCTACCCTATCATAAGCCTTTTCCAGATCCATAAAAGCCCAAAAAACATCCTTCCCCTTTCCTATAGCTTTCTCACATATCTGTCTTACCACAAAGATCTGATCTACACAACCTCTACCTGTCCTAAATCCACACTGTTCCTCACCAATTACTCTTTCTGTTCCTCTCCTAATCCTCTCAATCAAGATCCTCCCATAAGCCTTCCCAACTACACTTAACAAGCTAATCCCTCTGAAACTACTACATTCACACTTGTCCCCTTTTCCCTTGTAAAGAGGAACTATACAGGCACTCCTCCAGTCCTCCGGCACCCTACCCTCTCTCCAGCAAACATTAAGTAACCTCACCAACCAGTCCACCATCACTGTACCTCCCATTTTCAGACATTCCGCATGGCATCCATCCAGACCAGGTGCCTTACCTGCTTTCATCATCTTTACAACTGCCTTCACCTCATCCTTCCTTATTTCTCCTCCATTCTCCTCACTCATCACTCTCATTTTCTTCGCATTTCCCACTGCAGCTATCTTTCCTTCCCTATCCTCCTTCACATTTAGCAACTCCCTAAAATATTCTGCCCATCTTCCCCTTACTGCCTTCTCTTCCATTATCATCTCTCCATCTGCACCTTTTACCTTTTCTTCTCTACTTGATTCGCCTCCTCTTCCTCTCTTAATTTCTTTCCAAAACATTTTTTTATTACTTTCAAAATTTTCTGTCAAACTCTTACCCCATTTCACATCTGCTCTCCTCTTTGCCTCCTTTACCTTTTGCTTTACTTCTCTTTTCTTTTCTTTGTACCTCTCATATGACTCCCTCGTCCTATTTTGTAACCAATCTATGAAAGGTCGCTTCTTCTCTTCTACAACCTTCTTTGTTTCCTCATCCCACCATTCACTACCCTTTCTTCTATTTCCCCCTGTTCTTCTTCTTGTTCCACACACCATCCTTGCACACTTTATGACTCCCTCCTTGAACCATCCCCATTCCTCCTCCACACCCAGCTCTACTCTACCCTTTACTCCCTCCCACTCCTCCTTCAGCTTCTTTCCGTACTCCTTCTCCTTTTCCTTTTCATTCAAAGAGTTCACTCTAAGAACCTCCCTACCTTTTGTCCCTTTCCTCTTTCTCCATCTATCCTCCACTCTCAACTTACCTTCCACCAAAAAATGATCTGATATTCCCCCACCCTCTCCCCTTAGCACATGTACATCTTTAACTCTTCCTATCATAATCCTATTTACCACTACATAATCCATTAGCGCTCTATCTACCACCCTTCCCTCCACCACCCTCTCCCATGTGTACTTATGCTTGACTTTCTTCCAAAACACTGTATTTGCTATCATCAACTCTCTAGACTCTCTTTCTAGACACATTTCCACCATCAACTCTCCACTACGATTCTTTCCTGGAACTCCACATTTCCCAACCACTCCATCGATTGGACCATTTCCTACCCTAGCATTAAGGTCTCCCAGTACTATTACATTGACATTTCTTCCTAAATCCTCTATGCACTCATTTAGATCTATCCAAAAGGCCTCCCTTTCTTCTACACTCTTCTCACTGCCAGGCCCATATGCACTTACAAAGACCCATATCTCCTTCCCCAGTTTCACCTTCATCCACATTATCCTTGAGGAAACCTCCTTCCACTCCACTACCCGTTTACCTACCTCTTCACTTACTAGAATAGCCACCCCTTCCCTCCCTCGCCCTCTCTTCACTCCTGATAACCTCCCACTTACACTCCCAAACTTACACTCACCCTTCCCTTTCAACTTAGTTTCACTCCAAGCCAACACATCCATCTTTCTTCTCACAAACATACTACCTATCTCTTCCCTTTTACTCTCATCTGTACCACATCCACGCACATTAAAAGACCCAAACCTTAGGGTGCTGGTCCGAGAACTTCCAGACCCTCTTATGCCTTCTCTTTTTCTTTTAGGAATATCCCCTGTGGGGCTACAAGGAGAAGGATGCCTAGTCCCAATCCCCGTCCCTTTCTATATATATATTATTATATATATATATATATATATATATATACATGCCGCAGCTTTCCGCGCTCTAATCCCTCGTTTTCCCCTTGGGCCTCGGGGCGGAACCCCAACACGGGATCCCCAGCACGAAGAAGAACGCGAGGAAGAAGAACGCGAAGAAGAACGCGAAGAACGCAAAGAAAAACGCGAAGAAGAACGCGAGGAAGAAGAACGCGAAGAAGAACTCGAAGAAGAACGCGAAGAAGAACTCGAAGAAGAAGAGGAACGTTAAGAAGAAGAGGAACGTTAAGAACATAACATAAGAACATAAGAATAAAGGAGACTCCAAAAGACCATAAGGCCTACACTAGGCAGCTCCGTATCCATCACCACCTGTCATCCCCATCCATAAAGTTGTCTAATCGTTTTTTAAAACAACTGATAGTTTCAGCGCTTACTACATGGTTACTAAGTTTATTCCATTCATCGACCACCCTATTTGTAAACCAATTCTTGCCTATTTCCTTCTTAAATCTAAATTTGTCCAGTTTATACCCATTACTGCGAGTCCTGCCCTGTTGTTTTATTATGATGACCTTGTTTGCATCACCCTTGTTATAGCCTTTGATCCACTTGAACACTTCTATTAGATCACCCCGCACTCTGCGTCATTCCAGAGAGTGTAAGTTTAGGTGCCTAAGCCTCTCTTCGTAAGGCAAATTTCCGAGTCCTTGTATCATTTTGGTCATTCTCCTCTGTACTGATTCTAGTGAATTTATGTCCATTCTGTAGGACGGAGACCAAAACTGTACCGCATAGTCAAGGATGGGTCTAACTATCGCTAGATAGAGTTTAATAATTACCTCTGCACTTCTATTCGTTACCGTCCTAGCAATGAAGCCTAATGCACTGTTTGCTTTATTTCTGGCGCTAATGCACTGCTTCCTGGTTTTAAGGTCCGGACTCACCAGAACTCCCAAGTCCCTCTCACACTCAGATTTGTCTAAAAACGTGTTATCTAAGTTGTATCTATTTTCGGGGTTGTGTAGCCCTACGTTTAACACGCTACACTTAGAGATATTGAAGTTCATTTGCCATTTCACCGACCATGTTAACAGTTTATTAAGATCATCCTGCAGAATCTGGGCGTCTTCTCCTGACCTAATTAGGCGTCCTATTTTAGTGTTGTCCGCAAACTTACTAACATCACTATTTAACCCATCGTCTAAGTCGTTTATATACATAATGAACAGCAAGGGACCCAAAACCGAGCCCTGGGGGACCCCGCTAGTAACATTGCCCCACCTAGATTTTATTCCATTTATGGTGACCCGCTGTTTTCTGTTACTAATCCAAGCTCTAATCCATTCTAACACTTTTCCTCCTATGCCATGGGCTTTGATTTTATTTAGTAGTCTCTGGTGTGGCACTTTATCGAACGCTTTGCTAAAGTCAAGGTAAATAACATCGTAGTTTTCATTGTTGTCTGACGCCTTATATACCTTAGTGTAAAGGGATAGAAGATTAGTCACGCATGACTTACCTTTGGAGAAACCATGCTGTGAATCACGAATTAAATTATGCCCTTCAATGTGTTCTCTGAGTCTATTTACTATTATTGATTCAAGCATTTTTCCTATAACCGATGTAAAACTGATTGGCCTGTAGTTGCATGTGGTCGATCTATCTCCCTTCTTAAAAACAGGAACAACGTTTGCCTGCCTATAAGCAGTTGGAACAGAACCAGTGTCTACCGATTTATTGAATATTTCAGTTAACTGGTCGCAGATTTCAAATTTACACTCTTTAAGCATTCTTGGAAAAATTTCGTCCGGACCCGGAGATTTTGTAGCTTTAAGTCTGTCAATCTGCTTGATAACTTCTTCTTTACTAATGCTGATATTAGTTAGGCTATTTTCTTCATCCCCTCTGAAAATCGGATCGCAGTCAGGTACTTTATCTAACCTCTCATTAGTAAACACCGATAGAAAATAATTGTTAAACTCCTCACTCATTTTTTCTTCCGATTCTATCATGACATTTTCATCGTTTTTAATTGGTCCTATTCTTTCTTTATTTTTTGTTCTATAGAGGTGAAAGAAACCCTTTGGGTTGGATTTTGCTTGACTGGCAACCTTGATTTCATAATTACGTTTCGCTGAACGTGTATTCCTTTTAACCAGCTTTGCCATTTCGTTATATCTTGATCTAAGGTGTGATTCCCCGATTTTTGTTTTAACGTATAGTCCTCTTTTAATTCCGATCTCATGTTTCAATATGTCCGTAATCCATTTGGGAGTATTAAAATTTTTACGTATTTACTTTAGGGGGATAAATGTGTTTTGTGCATTAATAATTAGCTCAGTTAGATTGTTATACATTTCATCTTAAGTACTGACTTGATTTTTGGGCCCTCGCCCCGAATCGACCTGACCTAAGGTATGCGTATTAC
>NC_134791.1:35328862-35338862 GCF_046742065.1 Oratosquilla oratoria | reverse complement strand
GCTACACTTAGAGATATTGAAGTTCATTTGCCATTTCACCGACCATGTTAACAGTTTATTAAGATCATCCTGCAGAATCTGGGCGTCTTCTCCTGACCTAATTAGGCGTCCTATTTTAGTGTCGTCCGCAAACTTACTAACATCACTATTTAACCCATCGTCTAAGTCGTTTATATACATAATGAACAATAAGGGACCCAAAACCGAGCCCTGGGGGACCCCGCTAGTAACATTGCCCCACCTAGATTTTATTCCATTTATGGTGACCCGCTGTTTTCTGTTACTAATCCAAGCTCTAATCCATTCTAACACTTTTCCTCCTATGCCATGGGCTTTGATTTTATTTAGTAGTCAGTCTCTGGTGTGGCACTTTGTCGAACGCTTTGCTAAAGTCAAGGTAAATAACATCGTAATTTTCATTGTTGTCTGACGCCTTATATACCTTAGTGTAAAAGGATAGAAGATTAGTCACGCATGACTTACCTTTGGAGAAACCATGCTGTGAATCACGAATTAAATTATGCCCTTCAATGTGTTCTCTGAGTCTATTTACTATTATTGATTCAAGCATTTTTCCTATAACCGATGTCAAACTGATTGGCCTGTAGTTGCATATGGTCGATCTATCTCCCTTCTTAAAAACAGGAACAACGTTTGCCTGCCTCCAAGCAGTTGGAACAGAACCAGTGTCTACCGATTTATTGAATATTTCAGTTAACTGGTCGCAGATTTCAAATTTACACTCTTTAAGCATTCTTGGAAAAATTTCGTCCGGACCCGGAGATTTTGTAGCTTTAAGTCTGTCAATCTGCTTGATAACTTCTTCTTTACTAATGCTGATATTAGTTAGGCTATATACTACTATATATATATATATATATATATATATATATACATATATTTATATATATATATACATAATATATATATATACATATATATATACATATATATATATATATATATACATACATACATATATATTATATATATATATACATACATATATATAATATATATACATATAAAATACCAAATACTTCAAAAATACCAAATGTAGCAATGTGAAATTGGATAAAACCAACAATTTTCATAAAGTTAAATATAATTATAAATTCTTATGCCTTATTTGTGTCTCTTTTGATGTATTACTGCAGGAGCTTAATATTCTGTGATATTCTAATTGCAGGTTGGCCAAAGTGAAGTACCGATAACTATGGCAAAAAGGTCACACATTTGATGAGATCTGTGCCCAATACCGCAGATATGTCACAACTAGATATGGAAAAGCATGCATTGTCTTTGATGGGTATGAAAGTGGTCCATCCATTAAAGACGCGACTCACCGACGCCGAGCAGGGGGCTCTGTTGGTGTTAATGTGTCACTGACCCCTTTAATGGTGTTCAAATTAAAAAAGGATGTTTTCCTAGCTAATCAAGAAAACAAACAATTGTTCATCAAATTGCTGGGAAAGAGTTTGGAGGAAGCAGGTTGTAAAGTAGTCCATGCATCTGGAGACGTTGAGGTATTGATTGTGAAGACTGCTCTAGAACTGGCACAGACAGGAGAAACCATTTTGATAGCAGATGACACTGACCTATTGGTCCTTCTATGTTATCATGCCAATAGATATGATGGTTACAACATCTACAACCAAAGGCTAGTGCAAAAAGTGTGAAAGTCTGGAACATCAAAGAGATGAGGAAATCTTTGGGAGATGTGGTCTGTTCCAACATTCTTTTCATCCATGCACTACTGGGTTGTGATTCTACATCCAGTGTTCATGGAATTGGGAAGGCAGCGTCCCTTCGAAAGGTGATGAACAATAGAAACTTCCTCAAACTGGTAGAAGTGTTTGGCAAGGATAGCAGTGCAGAAGAGGTTATTGAAGCTGGGGAGAAGGCTTTAGTGTGCCTGTACAATGGTAATGATGGGGAAAACATCAATCATCTCCGACTGAGGCGCTTTAAGGAAAAGGTTGCAAAAAGCTCAAAGTATGTTGAGGCCAAATCATTGCCACCAACAAGAGCAGCTACGAAATTCCACAGCCTTCGAGTTTACTTCCAAATTCAGGAATGAAAAGGTAGAAACCATCTAAAACCTGACGAGTGGGGATGGAAACTTTCAGATGGTAAATTACAACCAATCAAGAGTGACTTGCCAGCTGGTCCTGTAAATGTGTTGGCTATAATTAGGTGTAACTGTACTTCAGGGTGTACTACAGCAAGATGCAGTTGCAGGAAACATGGCATTCACTGTTCAAACTTGTGTGGTAATTGCAAAGGCCTCCACTGCACCAACTCACCACAGCCAGATCTTGATGATGATGAAGTTACCTTTGACTAGTTCTTGACAAGAAATGTTCTTTGGTCCGTTCATGAACTTGTTCTGTGGTGATTATGCAAGAGCCTTGCCCCAGCATTCGACCAACTGACCATTCCTTTATTGTAAATTGTACTTATTTTGTACCTATTTTTTTATGAAATGTCAGGAATTAATGTGAAAATTGTTGCCTTGAAAAAGGCTACTTAGTCTGTTTTTGTACCTTTTATATTCATATTTGTATAAGAAATAAAAAAGCATGAAAACAATGGCAGGGGCTAGTCATTTTCTGGTGTTAGTTTATTATTAAGCATATAGCTACCTATCATTACAATTTAAAACACCAAGAAAATGTCAAGCTGGCTTGGGGTGGGCCCTGTGTGGGTTTTCATGCAAAAAATATTTTTTATTTCTAATTTAATAAAGGTTTTTTGTCAGGAAAAACGTTTATTTTTGTCAGTAATTGTCAGGAATAATGGACATACTTGTCAGGAAATGTCAGGAATTTTATGTCTCGAAATTTTAATATTGTTAAGTTGGATTTTAAAGATGGCGGCCGTTGACCCCTTTCCGCAAGGTTAATTTTGGTAAACTTTTTTCTATCTGAAAGAGAGGTTATTCATGCCCAATATGCAAGTTAAAAACCTTTGTTAGCAATTTGTTTGAGGTTCAGCCACATTTTGACTGGACTAATAGGACGACACTACTATTAATACATAAGCTTAACTTCACAAGTTGGTAATGAAATGCCATTTTACTGTTAAAATCCTAATTCTGTTGGTTTTCTTTTGTTGTTAATTTCACATATTAACTGTCCTTGAAAAGTGACCACATGAAGACACTTATCTATACATACCTTCAACTTCACAAGTTGGAAATGGAATGTCATTTTATTGTTAAATTCCTAAATCTGTTTTCTTTTGCTATTAAATCTATATGTCAACTGTGTGCTCGAACAGTTGTAACATTGCCACATTGTTATCATATATAGGCATACGCGGGTGTTGACTTCTACGTGGGTGTCGACAGTTCATGCCACGGCAGCACTCAATATTTAATTGCAACCTCCACAAGTAACGTTTATTTGTTCTGTGATAGAAATTGAAGCATTTCAAAATGCGTGGGAGTTGATGGAATAAGTAGAGTAGGAAACAAGTACCGTCTACTTGTTGCAAAATTATATTTCCATGCAAAGATTAAAAAATTATCTGGTGATCCAGAGGAGGAAGAGAGGAAGAATAACATTTGGTTGGAAGAAATAGTACCAATAATAATAATACAAATATAATGAACGGGAAAAAGAAGAATATGCATAATCAAAACAAGTTATAACCAAAGCGTCAGTGTGATCAAATTCGTTTGGGAAAATCTATAATTACAACAATAATATTTCTTCTTCTTCTTCTACTTGATGATGAAGATGGTAATAATAATAATAATAATAATGATAATGATGGTACTAATAATAATAATAATAAAAAGAAATAATAACAATAATAATATTAATGTTAATAATACTGTACTCACCTACAACACTCAAGTAGACAATGTGACTCATGGGTGGGGTGGTCGAGACTTGGCATTCATAGGCACCTGCGTCTCGCTCCTGAACATAGTGGATCTTGAGCAGCCAATCATCCGACCCGTGCTGGTGCACTGCTTTGAATCTCTCATCAGAGGTGTAAGTGAACCTGCCCACGGTCAACAAATGGAGATCTCGACTTCTCATCCACGACACCTGCAAGAGATAAAAAGAGAAAATAAATAAATAGAAAAAGAAGGTTGATTTAGAAATATGGTATTGAGGAGGAGTGTATTGCTATACAACTGCACATGCCCGTATGATGTATATACGAGTCAGTTTTAAAAACCCGTGTACGCACACACACACACACACACTTCCATGTATATATACTTTTCAACGTGTGTATCCACACACACACACACACACACACACACACACACACACACACACACACACACACACACACACATACACACTATACTCTCCAATATATGCATGCACACCCACACACTAAAGCTACGATTACACTAATCAACGGAATGTTTGAAGTCCAACCTTTGCATTCGTCCATCCTTGCATTCGTCCATCCTTGGACGCGAGTCAAACCTTACCGTTTAGAGATGTTCCCACCAATCACATAAAAGGAGTTACACCATGCCCTACACTCTATCCAATTTGAGGAACTCTCAATGGCACAGCCAACGCCATACAAGTTTCTCAAATATTTTACTCCAAATAACTTTGAAAGAATCGAGATCTCTCTAAAAATACACAGTTGACGAACTTTGTATCTCTCTTACACACACACACACACACACACACACAAAGAACGGCAACTGAAGGGTTCACTCAAAGAGAGATCATATTATTATTATTTCTTAGTATAATCGATATGCCTCACATTCCAAAGCGCCTCTTATGGTCGTATCTTCTCTAGCAGAGCCTGGATAACTTCAGTATTCCACTTTATCACGGCGAGAAGCATAAATACCAAGCAAATGGTGAGAAGATTTTTCGAGCGTGATATATATTATATATATATATATATATATATATATATATATATATATATATATATATATATATATATATATATATATATATATACGCTACAGCAGTACTCAAACGACTGTTTGAGTGTTGCCCCTATATACGTTCCATAAAATTTCTTTTCTATTTCAAGATAATTTTATACTATTGAATAATTCATCTCTTATTACTGAATAAGTTGTATATATATTTTTTCAAAGCTGTAAATATAAATACTGTAAACATATACCTTCATTTTTCTCCCTTAGATCTCGTCCAAGGTATGGACTCCAATGGTATTGGGCCTCCAACCTTGAACGAAATCCATCTGAGTCGTTGGAATTCAACCCTTCCATTGACTAGTGTAAATATGGCTTAATACAATGACTTGTTTGACTATATCATACAGTATGTTCACATTGGCAAGACTCACTTTATTCCTATTTTCTTATTTCCTTCTATCTTATTCTCCATTTCTCTCTGTGTATCCCATACCTCCTCTTGCTATCGATCTCCCCCTTGCGGTCGATTGAAGAGGCAGAATCTCATAACTCGAAGTCGGGTTGGCGGGGGGCGCACAGTCGTCTTCGTCATCCACCTTCTAACTTGCCTGCAGACCAATCCCAGGCCCACTTTCGCCAAACTTGTTCAAATCGCTCGTCTCTCCCCCTCCCCCTTCCCCCTTCTCCCCCCCCCCCTACTCACTGTCACCACCCTTCCCATGGAGTCCACTTTTCATCTCCTCTTCCTCCTTCTCCCTCCTCTTCCTCTTCCTCCTTCTCCCTCAAGATCGAAGACCTTGATTCCTGTAAGGGTCCTTTCCTTTCATACTACCAAGAGTCTTCGAATATATTTCCTCCTCTTCCTTCTTGATTCTCCTCCTCCTCTTCTTTTTCTTCTTCCTTTTCTTCCTCCTCCTTTTTTCTCTTCCTTGTTCTGATCTTGCTACTACTCCTCTTTCTCCTCTTTTCCTTCCCCTTCCTCTTCCTTCTTCTGCTCCTACTGTTCTTGTATCTCCTCTTCCTCTTTCTACTCCTCCTCCTCGTTTTCCTTTTTCCCTTCATCCTCCTCCCTTCCTCTTCATCTCTCTGATTCTATTCCTTCTTCTGCTTCTGCTCTTCCTTCTTCTAATCTTACTCTTTGTCCTCTTCTCCTTCCTCCTTCCCCGCTTCCTCTTCCTCCTTCTGTTTCTCCTGCTTCTGTTCCTCCTGTTCCTCTTCCTCTCTCTACTCCTACTTCTCGTCTTTCTCTTCTCCTCCCTCCTCCCTCCTCTCTTTCCTCTTCCTCCTCCCTTTCCTCTCCCTCCTCCTGCGCGGTGACCCCATCCTCCCTTTATAATATCTCCTCACAGAAAAATCTATCACTCTTGGGAACGTTACCAAAGCATCCATCCACATGCCTCAATATAGCGGTTCACTTTAAAGGCTTTACTAAGGCGAAGCTCCATAGGATTTTTATCCCAATACCTTAAGCTACTATTACACTAGTCAACGGAATGGTTGGATTCCAACTACTCAGTTGGATTTTATCCAAAGTTGGAGGATTTGACTAGAATAACCGTGGCTGCTACTGTCATACTAGTCCAATCCTCCAACCTTGGACAAAATTCAACTGAATCATTGGAACCCAACCATTCCATTGACTAGTATAACCATAGCTTTAACAACAGGGCCTCAGATATTCGTGGTCTCCACTGATAAGAGCACTGTTTTGTTTAGGGTCCACCCCCTTTCCCTAGAGGTAAAGAGAAATGTGGGTTTTATCACAAGAACATCAATATTAAACCAAAGACATCAGTATTGCAGAATTACAAGAACCTTTGCGATCACTCAACATCTCATCTTTTTTTTTATCTTTTTAAAGAATAAACTTCATTTTTCTATTTGTTTACTTTTTAAGTTCTTCTTTCCAGACACTCAACTTGCTCATCTATTTTTCATTTTTTCTTTCTTAAAGACACTCACCTTCCTTTTTCTGTTTGTTTTTCAGTTTTTCTTTTTTTTTCTTTCTTAAAGACGTTCAACTTCCTTTTTCTATTATTTTTTTCTCCGAAAGATTCTTAAAGATTCTCTGCTTCAACTTTTTCTTCTTTTTCTTCTCCCATCATCCTCTCTTTCGGACCATTTCCGTCATCTTTCCATAAATACATTTTGATATTCTTTTTCAATTTTCTTTATGACTTAAATGACATGACTACATTCTTTTTCTTTTGTCATCAAGTGGTTTAAGTCAGTTACGAAAATCCCTCTAGCTCAAGTATTTTCATCTTGGCAAGGGACCGCGAAGTTTTGCTTGAAGCGTCTTATAGCTTATGAATATGTGATTATTTTCTATGTTTTTACATTATTCCTGTATTTCATTTGGCGCAAAATGTATTCTAATAATAAGGATCGTATTTGTATATTAGTATATGTTCACAAAAAAAACACACGAAAAAATATGATAATAGTGGGTTATACAGGTTTCAAAACTTTGAGAAAGGGGTAGGTGGGTGGATGGGGGTCGAGTGTGTAAAAGCATTGGAAACCACTACTCCAACCCATAGAACTAAAGATCATTCTTACATTTTTCCTATCTGTCGCGACAAGTTCTTTTCTTCTCCTTCGACACTAGTTCGAGGTCACTTCCTGGAAGAGTCTTGCCAACCACGAAGGATTCTGATCTCCATCAGAAGTCTTCAGTTTCATTCTTCGTCATTTTAATTGGGGTTAACAACTTCGAGGTCACCTCCTGGAAGAGTCTTGCCAACCACGAAGGACTGATCTTCATCAGATGTCTTCAATTTTATCCTTCGTCATTTTAACTGAGGTTCACAATCTCTTTCCCGCTAAATACTTCCACCTCGATCATCGACGTCTCCCTAAAGGTACGTTTTGCTTGTTGCGATTATTGTTCAACGATGACCGTTCATGGCTCAATGATGATCGTCAAGTGATTGTCTAGTGCACTAATTCTATGTTTTTGAGTGGGGCTGTTTTGCTTCGAGCTGCAAAGTACGAGGTTGATCATTTTAACCGAACCTGCCAACACAGTTTACCCAAATATGATGCCAGGTAGGATGCAAGTCAGTCGCCATTGGGTGTGGTTGTAGCCTAATAATAATCATACCGAACAAAACACACCTTTAGTTGAGACGTCACACGCTTCTGTCTTACCGGAAGACACTTCTCCTCCTCCATACTGTCTGTCGCCAGGTGATTTTATTCACCTCCGTATTTAATAAGGAAATAGGAGAGAACTGACTCACCAACAAAGTGGTTAACGGATGGAATAGACTTAGTAACCATGTAGTGAGCGCTGAATCAATTGGTTGTTTTAAGGGAAGATGAGATATCTCTATGTATAGGGATGACAGGTGGTAAGGGACATGGAACTGCCTAGTGTAGGCATTATGGTCTCTTGCAATCTCCTCCATTCTTATGTTCTAATGTCTCTTGTATGTACCGAAGGTGTAATAGTCCATCTTAACTAACACTTTCCGATGCAAATTTTTCTTTTCGTATCAGAGGAGTCAACAAAAAATAATCTTTACGTTAGCCTTTTCATTTTTTGGTTACGATTTATCCATATATTCTGGCTGCAGCCTGTGGATTTTATTCAGCCGTGGGGAGAGATGAGGCAGATTTCTGCACAGTGATAGTTAAGTCTAAGTTAAGCTAACAAGGATATATATTTGTGTTCTTCATCCTCCTCTCATCCAGAGTAAATATCCTCTGTTTTGTTCTCGCATTGAAGAAGAAACCCCAAAGGAAGTACATGGGTTTCACTTGTGTATATTATCATTTTCCAAGTGGTTACCGTGTAGAGCTCACGAGTTCGATTCCGGGACCCGATACGTGCTTCTTGTGTTGGTTCCTGACAGCCCTGGCCAAGCGGGGAGGCGACCCAAACATCGGCTTAAAAGAGAAGCGACTTACCGCAAATGACAGGGTTAACCATACCAGGGGTTTTTCACTTCCCACACCGTGGGGGTGGAATGGTGAGTTTTTATAAAAAATTTCCCTAAACCACAATTAATCCTCTTATTTTGTCAAAATGTTCTATTTCTCGCTGCATCATCCTATACTTGATCTATTACTACTGATTTTCCGAAAATAGAATCCAACACAGTACATTTGCTATTTTAGTATTCTTGTTTGATGTAAGTTACATATAATTTTTCTTTTATGAACTCAAATTCTCTTTCCCTAACTCTCATTCTCCTCACCACGAATCCAGCTTAGTCAAGCATTATCCTGTCCTCGCCTCTCTTCTCCCCTCCTCTCTCATTTCCTCCTCTGTCTTCTCTAATTTCCTCTCATTTCTTCTCTCCTACCTTTTCTCCCCTCTCCTTTCTCATTTCCTCTTCTCTCTTCTCCTTCCATTCCATCTCCTCTTTATCCTTCATATCCACTTATTCTCTCTTTCCTTCCTCTTCCTCTCTGTTTTTGGTTGCTACTCGATTCATCTCCTCTTTACCCTCCTCTTTCCACTAATTTCCTCCTCTTCTTTCTTCCCTTCTCTCTTCCCATTTCTCCTCACATCGTCTTTCCTTGACTCTCATATCATCTCCTTGTCCTACTCTTTATTTACAGTTATTTTCCTCCCCTCTTCCTTCCACTCCTCTCCTCTCCTTACCTCTTTATCCTCCTCTTTTTTCCACTATTTCTTTCCTCCTCTCCTGTCCTCTCTTCTCCTTCCTTCTCTCTTCGCCTCCTTAAGCTCCTGTTTCCCCCTCTTATATTTCCCTCTTCTTCATTCCTCTCCTCTCCTCTCCTCTCACAATCACCCCTGCGTGGCCAATCATCCGTAAGCGCCATTCGCTCTTTCCAATTTGCAGGCAACCACCTAGCAAGTCAGCAGCTGCTCAGCAGCAGCAGCAGCTCAGCTAAGCACATAGAGTAGGAGCAGCAACAGAAGTAGCAGTTGCAGCAGCTGTAGTTCTTCTAATGTATTGCTGCATTCTTTTTCTATCATCAACATGAGGATTTTCTTCATACAGACTTGATGCACCGATGTCAGTGAAATTAAGAAAATTATCATATTTTGGAGAACAATAGTGTTTTCTATTCTTGTTATACAAGAAATCCTCCCTCTCCCTAAAAATAATAATGATAAATAAATTACTAAATAATTAAGTAATA
>NC_134791.1:35323862-35326362 GCF_046742065.1 Oratosquilla oratoria | reverse complement strand
AGATTACAGAAGGCCCGTGAGCTCTCTTAGGGCCTTATGGGACTCTCCTTACGGTCTCTTCGTATGCTTGAGGACTTCGAATGCTCCCTTGAGCCGCTTCAATTTTCACTGGATTCTTCAGGACATCAAGAGGTAGTTGGTGTTGGCGTTTGGCTGGATATAATGGAACTGTGTTGTTTATCACCATCAGCATGAATTCGGGTTTATGTACTCATTTACTTATCTATTTATCTATTATTTATCCATTTACTTATCTATTTGTTTATTTATCTATTCACCATATACCTATCTATATTCATTCATTCATTTGTCTACTTATTATATTTTTCAATTTATGTACAAGTCGCAGGCTTCGCCCTCCCCGGCTTCTCCGGGGGTTTGGCTTTGCAAACAGGCCGCAGCTCGCTCCGCGCTGTGGGTCCTCGGCATTCTCCTTGGCTTCAGGTTCGGAACCCCGGCGCAGGACACCCAGTGCGGAGCGTGCTGCGGCCCGCGGCCGTAGCTATATGCGAAGCCAAGCCTCCGGCAAAGCCGGGGAGGGCGAAGCCCGCGGCTTGTATGATGAAGCAAAATAAAATAGAAATAAATAAACCGTGTGTTCCAGTTTTGTTTATTTTCTAAAGGTCGTCAACTTATGATGAGTTGCAATCATAGAAAATGAAAGCTAACAGAAGACCTTTGGGTTCATAACGAGGCCGTAGGGAAAAAAATACTTTGTGATATACAGGGAGACAAGTTCAACAAACTGCTTAAATGATGTAGTTCCAAAAGGGTTTTCAAATCATACAAAACTAAAATAAACAAATAAATATGACAAAAGAAAATAATAATAATAATAATAATAATAATAATAATAATAATAATAATGATAATAAACAATTAATTAAAGCGAAAACAAATAAACAAATAAAAATCAAATCATATAAAGCTGAAAATAAATGTTATCAACGTGGGACGGTCTTAAAAGAAATAAACAAAAAGATCCGCTTTTGATTTCTAAATCTTTGTCACCAGACACCAAGACACAATAGCATGAAGTCTCAATGATCTTGTAATCTTGAATGTACCTCTTATGTGCCATTTGGGTAATGAAGCAATACAGACAATTCGAAAAAAAAGTAAACTCGACGAGATGTAATGGCTTCCACTTCACCTTCACACAGTGATACTCTTGCATACACACACACACACACACATATATATATATATATATACACGCACACATATGTACATGAATTACACATATCACACACACCACACACACACACACGCACACACACACACACACATATATATTATATACATATATATATACATAATATACACAAATGTACATACAAGCATACAACCATACATAAACACACACATACACCAGTTGTCACAGCTTGCATATTGCCCTGCTGCAAATTATGCATTTTTTTACATCTTCCCATTATATCTGTTAGTTAATTAATGCCGAATGATTTTACTGCTTAAAAAATGTAACATTGCGTTGGGTGATTGGAACCATAATCTAGTCAATGTATGACTTTGGTGAACACTTGTCTTCTCGTCCTATTGAGTGATTCGCGATTAACAAATTCAAAGTAATGGTTTATTATCAACTATTCTCTCTCACTCTCTCTCTGTCCCTCCTTTTCTTTCTCTTTCCCTCTATCTATCTCTCCTTCTCTCTCTCTTTCTCTTTTTTCTAACCGACTAAAGGCTTAGATAACTTGCAAAAATTCCTTTAGATTTATATAAAACAAAATCTTTAAATATTTTCACTGGTATATTTAACTCTTGATGGTCTCACTGAGGTAATTTAGCCAAGACAGTTTATTAAATATTTATTAATTTTCCTCGCAAGTGAAAAAAACTGATTGACGCTTAGTAAGAATAAGATATCTATTTTAATTGGAATATTTAAATATTCAGCACAGAGTGAGAGTTTTGCTGACTGTCGCCTGACAATTCTATTCAACTTCATAAAGTCCTCTTTGATAACGAAGTGGGCAAGGAATCAAACTTTATCTACAGTTCCATACTATTTCTATATTATTCTATTTTATATTATTTCTTACTGTCTCATATCAATTTTCAATTTCATATCATTTCACATGACTTCAGTTCCGATAAGTAATAATTAATATTGCGACAACCTCTGCCCTCTATGCTCAGATAGCCAAGGCAAGTGGTAGCCACGATCAAAGTTAGGTTAATTAATGTCTTGGTTACAAGGCGAGTGTGCTGATGTACACTGTACAGTTGTACAGTGTAAAGATGACGATACACTAGGCATTTCTCGCTAGCATGCTATTTGCTTTTACTATTTCCTTTAAGCAGAAACGACTTGGGTTACAGACTTTTGTTTTACAAATTTCCAAATGTCAAATTACTCTTGCGTCCTATAGTGAGATACTGAATGACGAACAAAGAGAAATTAAATCTAGAATACGAATGTTAGACACATTGTTGAGATGTTCTTACGGAATTCTAGAATATTGTACCCAAAGTCGTT
>NC_134791.1:35293862-35318862 GCF_046742065.1 Oratosquilla oratoria | reverse complement strand
TTGAGTCTAAGCGAAACCGGTCAGGAATAAACTCGCCCCCCCGACCCGTGTCTTACCCTTCCACCTTCCGTATATACATATACATACATATATACATTATATATATATATATATACGCATATGCATACATACATATGCCAACGACTTATTTTCTCTTACTAGGGAGGTAGCAAAAAAGGGCATAAAATCCACTCCAACCCATTCCATCCCCACATACTCCACTCCTATTCACCCCCTCTCTCCCTCTTATCTTGGCTCCTCCTGGATGACAGGTCATTCCTGCATCTCACTCACTGCCCTGGATCAGAAGCAATGTAGCAAGACACAGCACATCCACAGCAAGGGGCTTCATTTAATCGGCGTCCCCCTCTCCGTCCTCTCATGCAGAAAAAGAGATGACGGAGAGAAATCCCTTCGGGCTACGTCAAAATATCATTCACACATACTCCCTAACCCCCCATTCCCTACCCACTCCCTTCCATGCGTAACAGCATCATCCCTACACAACCATTCTCCACTCACCCCTATCTTCTGTCTTCTCCCTTCCTCAATAGACATTCCCCTCTTTCCCAGTGCCCCTTTTACCCCATCTATCCATCTCATCCTTTGGTCGCTCCCTCATGTTCACACCTTCCACCTCTGCCTTCCACACTTCTTTTACTAATCTTCCTTCATTCGTTCTTTCCATGTGTCCAATCCTCTTTCATCAATCTTATCTCCCAACTCCAATTCCAGCCCCGCTCTCCTCCTCACCTCTTTCCTCACTCTATCCAGCCTAGTAACCCCTACCATACTTCACAGGCATTTTATATGAAACATTCAAACTCCTCTCTTTCCCCCCTATGTTCCGTGTTTCTGCCCCATACAGTGCTGTCGGCACAATCACTCCTTCATACAATCTCCTCTTAGCATCCATTCCCAAATGTCTATTTCTCATTACATTTTTTTAATCCCTCAAGGCGTTTACTTGCTTCTCTCAATCTACATTCTACTTCCACCTCCACTCCTCCCTTTCACGCTACATTCAAACCCTAGTATCTAAAGCCATGCACTTCCTCCAGTCTCTCTCCCTTAATACTCACTTCTAATTTGCTGGCACATTCTCCCCCTGTACATCTCATCACCTTACTTTTAGCCACGTTAATCTTAAACTTTCTCCTTTCGCACACCTTCCCAAACTCTGTCACTAACTTTCTTAATCCCTCCACTGATCCTGTGTGTGTATATATATATATATACATATATATGATTATATATTATATATATATATATATTGTGTGTGTGTGTTTATACAAGGGAAAAGGGGATAAATTTGAGTGTGGTAGTTTCATAGGGATCAGTTTGGTGAGTGTAGTTGGGAAGGTATATGGGAGGGTTTTAACTGAGAGCATCAGAAGAACAGAGGGAGTAATCAGTGGCGAAAAGAGATGGTTTAGGACGGGTTAGGTTGCGTGGATAAGATTTCTGTGGTAAGGCATATGTGTGAGAAAGCTTTAGGAAAAGGTAAGGATATTTTATGGAGTCTTTATGGATTTGGAAAAGGTTTATGGCAGGGTACACAGAAGGACACAGTGGGAGGTCTTACATAGATATAGGATTGGGGAAAAGCTGTTAAAGGCAGTCAAGACTGTTTACTGGAGTAGTAGAACGTGTGTTACAATTGGAAATGGAGAGAGCGAGTGGTCTGAGGTAAATGTGGGACTGCAACAGGGATATGTTATATTACCATGTCTGTTCAGTGTGTACATGGATGGGGTGGTGCGGGAGATAAAGGCGAGGGTAATGGGCAGGGGACTAGACATGGTTAAAGAAAACGGAGAAAACTGGGAAGTGAGCCAGTTGTCGTTTGCTGACGACATTGCTCTCGTGGCAGGGTCTGAGGATGGATTAAGGGAGTTTGCGAGGGTATGCGATAGGAGAAAGTTGAAGGTAAATGTGAGTAAAAACAAGATGATGAGATGTACAGGGTGAGAGGATGGCAGGAGTGGGAGGTGGGAGTGGGTACTTGCCTTTTGACCTGGTTACCTCCCTTATATGGGAGAAAAACCCTGGTATGTATGTATGTGTGTGTGTGTGTGTGTGTGTGTGTATTAACCTGGTTGTATTTTGCGGGAAGGGGAGCTACGCTCGTGTGTGTGTGTGTGTGTGTGTGTGTGTGTGTGTGTGTGTGTGTGTGTGTGTGTGTGTGTGTGTGTGTGTGTTTGTATGTGTATATATATATATATATATATATATATATACATATAATTAGAATTAAACAAATAATTTCTTTATTGTTGCTATATTGATAAAAAATTCTGTGTACAGAAAACTTCTATTGTAATATAATTACTGTACATAGAATATGATTAATATTCAACAACGAAATATATAACTGCAAAATTATTTATGAAAGAACATTTTCGTAGGAAATTGGTAAAGTGATAACAATTTTTCTCAACAAGAGATCTATCTAATAAAGATAGATCATCTGGTGTTTGACAAAACAAAGAGCGTCGTTGCAATAATACTTACGGGTGTTTAACAAATCAAAATGTTCTACATTTCATGCAAAAATAAATGAAATACAAACACACACACACACACTAAACGACCTCATACATTCTCTCTCTCTCTCTCTCTCTCTCTCTCTCTCTCTTTCTTTCTTTCGCACACACTCGCACACATACACACACACATACACGCGCACATACACGCATACACTAAACGACCTTATACACACAAAAACTAACCTAGTCAAACCGTCATATTCCTTAACCCATAATACATTTCAAAATACAAACCCACACGTAGATGAACGATACACACACACACACACACACACACACACACACACACACACACACACACACACACTCCAAACATCAAACGCAAAACAAACACACACACTTCATCTTCACAACACTCTCGAATACTGAAGAGGTTTTCAAACCAAACACACAATCCAAACGCACCATGAGAGTACAGGTTCCCCATAGAGCCATTCATGTCCTTGAGGTTGTACACTGTATTCAAAGGATAATTGACAAGCATGTACAGCCTAATTGGTTCCCTTTTCTCCTTATTAGCCAACGGCACTCTTTAAGTGTGTGATTCATTACACGATGATATGTCATTCAGAGCCGCACGGTAACCCAGTGGATTACAGTGTCGAACTCATGAGCAGGTGGTCGTAAGTTCCATTCCTTGGACCCGCCTCTTGCTTCTTGCGTTGGTTCCCGACAGCCCTCTTCAGGCAGGGAGGCGACCCAACGTCGGTAAAAGAAAAACAGCGGCTTGCCGCAAGTAACAGGGGTTGACTATGTTAAGTTAAGCAATAGTACTGGTTATACGGATCTCTGCTGCGGGTTTCGAGGTTTGCAAATAACGTAATCACAATGAGACCTACAATGAGCTGTACCAAGGACCATACCCAGAGGTTACATGTGTAGTCGAGATACTAGCGACCAGACTGGCTGGTTAAATCGCTTGAGGCACTACAGCCATACAAGTATGTCTCTTAAGTGTATTAAATTTACTTTTAGTTTAATTTCACTCTTCATTGGCATTTATTGTGAGCCTGCTGGAGCTTAAAGAATTCAAGACCTTTCACTCTTACTGACGTCACGTGCTGATTCTTGGGTGGATTCTGAACCACCTAAAGATACGTTTTGCTCAGTGCGATCATTAGCCTACAACCACAGCTAATGGTGAGTGACGCGCATCCTACTAACTGGCATCATATTTGGGTAAGCGCGTTGGGTGTAGGTTCGGTTAAAATGATCAGCCTCGTACTACTTTGCAGCTCGAAGCAAAACAGCCCTATCATTCAAAAAGAAAGCATTAGAGCTCTTAGACAATCGTTTGACGATCATCGCTGAGCCATGAACGATCATCGTTGAGCGATAATCGCACCGAGCAAAACGTACCTTAATTCTGGGCTCCCGGCCTCCAGTCGCAAGCGCCCTGGTCTACTCCGTCTCCACGCTTGCCAACAAGAGATCCTCATTTTCAGAATCGGCAAGTAGCGCACGTTGTACGCATTTCATGTCATGTGCTATGCATGTCACGTGACTTCGACGTGACGTCAGCCATCCGGGGACTGGGAGAGCGGTGGCGGTGGCCGGACGGGTCGAGTCGATAAGCTTCGGGTCCGGAGCTCATTACAGCGTCCGGGGACGACCTTGTGCGCGGCCCCGAGTATCTATCACGCTCGGCTTGGCTTTTTCTCTCCTCATCTTAGCGTTTCATCCCGGGACCGCTCTCTCTCTCTCTCTCTCTCTCTCTCTCTCTTTCTCTCATTAAGGTTTACTTTAATTTCCTCCGTTTCTTCTCTATTGTTTTTTTTTATTCGTTTGTTTGTTGTTATTATGATCATTTTTTTGGCCTTTTGTGTTACGTATGAGTTCATGATTAATGTTAATGATGATGTTCTTTAAGTTATATTTATTTACTTTTAGTCTCGTTTTGATTCATTATTATGAGGTCATTTTGTTAACTGACCTCTCTGCGTCTAATCAAAGTCCTCCAACCATAATAATAATAATAATAAAAAAGCAAAAATTCGATGAATTTATGTACCATAATGTGAACAGTCATTTCTTTGTTATAGCTACCATTCCTATAAATCCATTCCTTCTGTTCGTGTTCGCATTTCCAAATAGTTATTTTTTTTTCCAGTAATCCTATTTTTGTCTTAATATAAAAAGATTCTTGCAACAAGCATAATGTCCTTCTTTGATATTGCTTCCTGTTATACTGTTTCCTTTATTCCCGTTAGAATATATATATATATATATATATATATATATATATATATATATATATATATATATATATATACATGTATTTATACATATATATGCACAAATTTGATGATGATATAATAATAATGATAATAATAATGATGATGATGATGATGATGATGATGATGATGATGATGATGATGATGATAATAATGATGATAGCAGTAAACACGACAATAACAATACAATCCATATAACATACCATAAAGGTCATTCTATGATATTTCCATATTCATAAATCTAAAATTCTAACTTCTCTATTCATATCCACATTCAACTAAATAAATATTCAAATAAATAACCAAATAGATCAATAAAAATTAAATAAGAAAAAGTAAAATGAGAAAATATCCAACCATATAAAAAAAATCAACCTTGCACTAAAATTATCTCTGAACTTGAGTCTACGTTAAGGTGCCCGACAGAAGTTACACACCACGACGCTATCTCCCACACACTGATATCTAGTTTGTGCATTTCACTGAAAGCTCTCCCTCGTTGGATGACGTCACCACAGCGGTATAGGTTTGGTCTCCGTCGTATAGAATGGATATCAATTCACCAGAATCAGTGCAGAGGAGAACGACCAAAATGATACATGGTAGACTCAGAGACTTACCTTACGAGGACATGCTAAGGCACTATAATTTACACTCAGGAGAGATGTAGAGTTCGGGATGATCAAATAGAGGTATTAAAATGGGTCAAGGGCTTTAACAAGGGTGATGCAGACAGAGTCATCATATTAAGATAGCAGGGCAGCACTCGCAGTAATGAATTTAAATTTAACATATTTAGATTTAAGCAGGAAATAGACTAAAACTGGTTTACCAATAGAATGGTTAACGAACTGAATAGATTTAGTAATCATTTCGTGAACACTGGAACTCTGTTGTTTTAAGAGAAGGTTAGATGACTTGATCGAAGGGGATGGTAGGTGATAAGGGACATGGAACTGCCTAGTGTAAGCCTTACGGTCTCTTGCAGCCTCCTTCACTCATATGTTCTTATGTTCAAGTGTCTTCTATGTCCTCATCTTCATGACCACCCTGTCCTCGCCTTTCCCCTTTCTAAATTGATCAATTAATTATTTCACTCATTAAATGAACACACGTATATAATTTGTTGCCTCAAATCCCGAGCAGTTTTATGAAAGACACATTTGCTAACCCAAGGAATGCAACTTCACATAAACGAGAGAGAGAGAGAGAGAGAGAGAGAGAGAGAGAGAAAGATCAGCCCAGGGAGACCAATTTCATAAGAATGAGATGAAAAGAAAGAAGAGGAAGAGAAAGGAGAAGAAAAAGAAGAAGAACTTACTAACCCAGGAAAGGAAGGTAACCCAACGGGGTAGATGGGGCTGGAAGCCAACGGAAGGCGGTTCAGATCCACTAGAATCATCGCGTGACGTCACAAAGAGCATATGGTCAAATTCCCTGAGCTCCGAGAAGGGCTGTCATGTATAGACACCGAGCAGAGCTCGTAGCTGATTGTAAACCCTTATGTTTCCCTCGAGTGTTCTCCGTAGCCATCATCTGGGTACGTTTGGTAATACGCCAGCAATATCCAGCGCTTCTATCCTTGGATTCGTGACTGTGGTCCCCTGGAGTGTCACTAAGGTCGACGGAGTTAAACGTGAAATCAGTGTGTCACGCAGAGGACAAACAGCGGGCGACAATATCATTATACTCGTCTTTCCTTCCGGTCCTGCTTGTTCTTAAATTGACACCAAGTTTTCAAGAGAAAGACACACATCCGATCTCGTCTCTGGCTGACAGATATTTCTCTGCCCATCTCCCGTCCTTCCCTCATGCTTGGTGAAGTTGACATTTTCTTCTTTTTCTTTCCAATCATGTCTCTGCTTTCGCTGAAAGACGAAGAATTGCATTCTCGTATTTGTAGTTCTTCCTTTATGTCTCGTTCGTATGTCTTTGAATTGTGATTAAGCTAAGCTGGACAAATTTTAAGTTAAGAAGGAATTAGGCAAGAACTAAGTTACCGATAGGGTGATTAACGAATGGAATAGACTTGGTAACCATGTAGTGAGCTCTGAAACAATTGTTTTTTTTTTAAGAGAAGATGAGTTAACTTTATGGATAGGAATGCAGGTAGTAAGGGACTTGGAACTGCTTAGTGTAGGCCATACGGTCTCTTGCAGTCTCCCCCATTCTTATGTGTGATCAGAGGTCACGTTTTGTGTGGGGTAGTAGTATATCGCGTTTATCTGATGAATGTTTATCATAAATATAATTACTAGTAGTAGTGAAGTAGTGAAAAAAAACCCGCGTATAAACACGAAAAAATCGAGAAAAAAAGAATAGACAAAATAAGAATATTTTTGAAAATGTCCATCAAATAAAATGACACTATACATAGTGGCAGAACACTGATTTTTATATATATTTTCTTTTTCATGACAAACTCAAAACAACGATTCTTCTTGACTTTGTTACCCTTCAAGCCCAACGCAAGAGTTCTGACCGTTTTCTATGCATAAATTTGCAGTGGTCTTCATCTTCAATGAAGCACGAAGATAAAGCCTCCCCCCCACCCACTCCCTCCTTCACCCCTTATTTGTCTTCACCATAATTAATCATGTCACCCTAGTTAAAATAAAATGAAATAAAATAAAAAAAATCATCTCCCATACTTCTGAACATCCCCTTATATATATATATATATATATATATATATATATATTATATATATATATATACATATATATACAGTACATATATAAAATTCTGATCATCTTGTTTGTTATCTTGCTTGTTTGAAACCGTCACCCAGCCAATCAGAAGAGGTATGACGTCACGACTGAGGACCAGCCAATCAGAAGAATAGATAATAAGAAGAGATATGACGTCACAACTGAGGACCAGCCAATCAGAAGAAGAGACATGACGTCACGACATCCGCTCTGTGGGTCCCAAGGAACCCCAGCGCTCAGCGCGAGACAATACAACTGCTAATTTTCCAATTTGCCAATTTTTGAATTTACAATTTTCCAATTACATATTCTCCGACCATTAATATTCAAAATATTCATATTCAGTATTTAAAAGTATAGCCAACTCCTGAATTAGCTTCTATGAGGCATAATGAGTTTATTACAATATTACGAACCGTATAAATCATATGATGCGTAGTGTTCCAAGCAACGTCGACATGACGTCACAATTTTCCGATTACATATTTTCTGACCATTAATATAAAAAAAAAAACATATTCAGTATTTAAAAGTATAGCCAACTCCTGAATTAGCTTCTATGAGGCATAATGAGTTTATTAAAATATTACGAACCGTATAAATCATATGATGCGTAGTGTTCCAAGCAACGACGACATGACGTCACAATCTTCTAATTCCAAGATTGAAAATTGTTTTATCTGAAGGAGACAATATTCCGTTTGCAAGAATTCAGTTTCCAATTCAATCAGCGTTTGCCATGACCATTCATAAGTCTCAAGGACAGACTTTTCAGAAAGTTTTAGTTTATCTAGACAAACCTGTATTTCAGCATGGACAATTATATGTTGCGCTGAGTAGAGTTAAGCAAAAGGAAAATATTAAAGTGTTTTTAAATCATTCAAATTGTACAAAGAATGTTGTAAATATAAGAGCATATCATATGATGCGTAGTGTTCCAAGCAACGACGACATGACGTCACAATCTTCTGCATTTCACTTCTTATAACTAATCAAGTCACTGCTTCGTCTACTGAATAGAGCATTGTCTTAATAAAGATTTGATTGACCATTTCATTAACAACGTATCAATTAAAATTTTATTTGACCCAACGGGTCATGGGTGGTCTAGTATATATATATATATATATACATATGTATATGTATATATATATGTATATATGTATATATGTATATATATATATGTATTTATGTATATACATTATTTAACTCGAGGCTTCCAAAGAAATGACAAACTACTTGGAACCTGACAATGGTACAGCCATGGCTGAAAGTTCGTGGGCAGGCATTGCGGGGAGTTACAGCCAATACGGGGCAAAGCTCTCGAATAAGTTGATTTTCCACGAGCTTTTCAGCGACCGAGTTATTGGTAGTCAGGTATGTAGGTCTGGGATTTGCAAACAATGCATCACCGATTGTTTTGGACCACTTTTTTTTTTATACTATAATTACAAAAGATGTATGGAATACACATTATATGTAATGAGTAACCTATATTACGGCATGTGACAGCTCCAGTGTAAACGATGGTCGCTCCTCTGTGAACAAGTTTACGAGTTGCTATTAATTATGTATACTTTGTTAAGTATAGGAATCAAATGTATTACATGATGAAGATGATGCTACGGTCAATTCTCATGTATGTTAAATATAAAGTATGCGTACACGGTAAAGTGATACCGCATGGCATTATCAATAAATAATAGTCATTATCATTACCAACACGAAATGTGTAAAACAGACTTGGAAAGAACTGAGCAAGGTCTACCCAACTCTACAGAATATTAAAAGCTCCAAATCCATGGCAGTCGTTTTGAGACTCCTCTAGTGTGTTTTACTGCATCAAATCAGTTGTAGAGGAACGTAGGATTTGCTCAGACATCACTTTCATGATTGACGTTTACCAAGCAACATGGATACATTTACTATTAGCATTACTATTTTTTATATGTACATACACACATATTATATATATTTATATATATATATATGTGTGTGTGTGTGTGTGTGTGTGTGTGTGTGTGTGTGTGTGTGTGTGTGTGTGTGTGCGCGTGTGTGTTAATCATATAAACATCTATTATATGTACACTTATTACGAATCAGTCTCATATATATGTATATATATATATATATAATTTTTTTCATCACATAATATAACATACAGGCATTGATGATAAACTTCCTATCCTTTTCGCTAGTTTCTATCTGTAGGAGGAAGGGAGAACACAATATTACCAAATTAATCCATATTAAGTTTCTCCTATACTTTAGGCATCTTCTGGTAAATCTATTTCAAAGATACAAATAGTAATCCTTTGTACCACTGGCAAAGGTAATTCGGTACGGGAGTTGTAGGTTAATATCTACTTGGCGCTCTGTGGGATGCCCTGAATAACTCCAGGGTTCCACACATAGTTGTCCCTATATTGCTGGAATGTAATTTCTTATTAATACGACTTCCAAGCATTTTGATTCTCTCTTATTGCTATTCTTAACTATTATCATATGTTCGTCTTATGTACTTTTGAGATGCGAGACTTCATTACCCCGTTTTGCAAATGGTATGTGAGCTTTTGAAACAAGGTTTGAGTTGTAGCCAATTTACTCTTCATTGCAAAGCGCACCGTCTTTGTTGAAAGAGCATGAGTATTTATACACAACATAACTTTGCTTTGATTTATATTTTACGCCTGCCAAGTTGTTTTTCATTACTAATGACGAAGTTCTGGGGTTGCGATAATATATTACTTGCTTCTTGTGTTTACAATTCTTTCTTACTATTTCCTTTAAGATTTCTTCATCTTTTTTTGCATGCGGATGACACTGTGCTTTGATAGTCAATATTCGCATTACTCATATTTTCTATATTACCTAGGTCAGTGTTGAATTTCTTAATTTCATTTTTAATTTCTTTGTCAATTTCTTTCATCGGGAAACCAATGTTGGTTAACACTTGTTTGATTCGACTTAATTCTTGATGGGGAAGGTACCAATTTAAATATATATTAAAAACTCTTGAGTGTACAGACGTACCACTTTGCTTTAGTATTTTGAAGGGCATTTGCTTAAACCATTTAAACATCTTCCAGAGTCTTCTTAAAGCAAATCGTACATAAGAACTAAAAATCCAAGAAGCAAGAGGGTTCCCTGAAATTAGTAATATATTATTGCAACTCCAGAACTTCGTCATTTGTTATGAAAAAAACTTGGCAGGAGTAAAAGATAAGTTAAAATAAAGTTATGTTGTGTACAAATACTTATGCCGTGTGTGTGTGTGTGTGTGTGTGTGTGTGTGTGTGTGTGTGTGTGTGTGTGTGTGTGTGTGTGTGTGTGTGTGTGTGTGTGTGTGTGTGTGTGTGTGTGTGTGTGTGTGTGTGTGTGTGTGTGTGTGTGTGTGTATGTGTGTGAGTATGTGTGTGTGTGTGTGTGTGTGTGTGTGTGTGTGTGTGTGTGTGTGTGTGTGTGTGTGTGTGTGTGTGTGTGTGTGTGTGTGTGTGTGCACGTGTGATTCACCTTTGGTCTTTGGATCACGTGTTGGACTCGTGATCGACAGCTATTTCCTTCCCGGAAGAGAGCTCAGAGCTCGTATAACCGATCTATGGGTAATGCTATGACCTTACACGCACACACACACCCGACTCCCCGCCCACGAGAGTTGGAGTAACGACTCGAAGCGCAGTGATACTGAAATAATTTCAGCCCTGGGCAGGATTCGAACCAGGTACCGCCGGCACCGCCGTACTGACAGTCTGGGACTCTACCAACCGTGTGTGTGTGTGTGTGTGTGTGTGTGTGTGTGTGTGTGTGTGTGTGTGTGTGTGTGTGTGTGTGTGTGTGTGTGTGTGTGTGTGTGTGTGTGTGTGTGTGTCTGGATTAGCATCAATACTGGTAAACTTGTTTTTATCAAACGTGTGTCTCTGCTTCCTTAGAGTTGTTACAATTACACTTCCTCTCTCTGCTTCATGTAATCATCTCAGAAGACAATTTCACGTTTCAAACACATTTTCCTTTTGACAAATATTGTTCATATTACCTTTCATCAAATCACTTCCTGGTTTCTTTTCTTGAATTTACTTTTTCTTGACAATCCTTCTCATATATGTCCTCCTCTCGAGCCCCTTGACCCCATTTCTTCGTTTTATTTTTCTTGCTATGCCGTTCAATTTTGTCACTTTTTCCACCCCTTTCTTCGTTCTCTCGTCTTCCAGAAGCTTTGATCTTTCCTACTCTTTTGGTGCGACCTACCACTTTATCTTCAAAATAATTCCGAATCACTTCCTTTTCCTACTGTCTCTTCTTCCTCGTCCTCCTCTTCCTCCTCCTCCTCCTCCTTTCTTTTTCTTGCTCGTTCACAGTGCAATTATACATTCAGAATGATGTCCCCCTTCATGTCCTCTCCCATTGCGAATTCTTCAGATCTTCGAAAACTTTTCTTCCATACAGCTAACTCATAACTGCCTCCGCGACCTCTTTCTCCCCTTCGTTCTCCTCTCTTCCCCCCCTCCTCCCCCTCCCCCTCCACTCCTACCTCTAATACCGAGTCTCATCCTCTTCCTCTTCCTCCTCCTCCATTTCCCTTTTTCTCCTTTACTCCCCTCTTTATTCTCACTTTTTTCTTTCTCTCCTTCGTCTTTCTTCTTTTTTTTCTTTTTTTTTTATTCCTTCTTTTTCTTCCCTTTCTCTTACTTCTTAATTTTACCCGTTCTCTAACTTGTTTTCTTCCCTTTTCTCTCCCTCTTTTTCTTCTTTATCTCCCTTCTTCTCCACTTCCTCTTTCTTTTCTCATTCCCCTCCTCCTCTTAATCCCCCTTTTCTTCCTCCTACTTCTCCTCTTAATCTTCCTTCTCCCCATCCCCCTCCTCCTAATTCTTCTACTCCCTCTCATTCTGACCTTTCTCTTCCCTTTCTTCTTCTTTTTCTTTATATTTTTCTTCTGCTTCTTTTTCTCTGTATTCTTCTTCTTCTTCTTCTTCTTTCTTTCCTTTTCCTTACGCTCATTTATATTCTTTTCCTCAGTTCCTTGACACTTGTCTTTACGTACTTCGGAAATCGTTATACTTCTTCAGTTGTTTGATGACAAGAAGTTATTTTCTAAGAACTAAACACATATTTCTAGAAGTCGTTCAACAATAGCTAATGACTAAACACAGGTTTCCTCAGGGTTGCTAGCCTATTATTTTATTCAAATGAAAAAAATATATATATAAACTCCTTTACATTCTCCACCTCTCTCTCTCTTCCCCTCCTTTCTCCTTAATCTACTTTTCTTCTCCCTTCTTCTCACTTTCGTCCATGTCCTTGTATTTTCTCTTCCCACCTCCTTTTCCTCCCTACTTCCTCTCCTCCCTTCCCTTTGATACGTCTCTAACAGCACCGCAAATAAACACAGTTCTTCACTCCCTTTATCCTGTACTGGATCCGACGTGGTCTTCTTAGTTGTTTTCCCCAAAGTGTCACTTGTGTATCACTGCGCCTTCAGCCTTGATGGGCAAGGACAGGACTCTTTCTCTTTACCAATTCCCCGAGGGTAAGGTTACGACAGCATCTGCATACGTAACACATTCCATTTTCGGACCCGACACCAATTCAATCAAATTGGACCGCACCTCTGTTACACAATTAACCAATTCCTGCGGTTTCTTTGCCCTGCCGATGGCAAGGCAGCGCAATACAGTATACTGTATTGTTGTATCATCAGGTTTTACACGCGCTGTATTCTCATCTTGCATTGGTTACTCACTCAAAGACTTTTTTTTTGCGTATATTTTCATTGACTTGAAAAGGAAGGGGGCGAGGAATGATAGGGTTGTGTATGAATGATATTCTGACGCAACCCGAAGGTATTTCTCCCCGTCTTCTCTATTTTCCACATTCAGGGACGGAGAGGGAGGGGGGGTCGCCGATTAAATGAAGCGGCTTTGCTGTGAATGTGCTGTGTCTTGCTGCATTGCTTCTGACACAAGACAGTGGGCGGGAGACAGAGATGACCCGTCATCCATGAGGAGCTAAGATGAGAGGGAAGCAAGGGTGGAATGTGTGGAAGTGGAATGGGTGGGAGTGGAATGGGTGGGAGAGGGTGCTTGCCTATTGATTTGGCTACCTCCCGTATAAGGGGGGAAAGCCCATGGTACATAGATTTCATTACAATGGCTTACTGGTTTAGTGGTAGCGCGCTCGACCGCTAATTCAGGGGTATAAATTCGAATCCCTGCCCACGGCTGAAAAGCATCACAACAGTGCAAGCTGGCATTCCAGTCCTAGTGGGCAAGAAACTGGGTGTGTGGGCGTGTAAGGTCTGGGCATTACCCATAGATCGCGTAATATATGAACTCTGAGCTCTCCACCGGAAGGGAAATAGCCGTCGATCACTGGTTCAACACGTGATCCATGACCATGGTGAAACCAAGACTCATCTTCTGATCGTAAATCGACCTTCCACGATACAAAAAGTAAGAAATCCATAGTTATACCCAGTACAAAAAAAAAAGAAAAAAAAAATAGAATTGCCCCCTTCCCACTCAAAATAAAAGTAACGAGACAGACCAAGACGGTAAGGGTCTCGTATCAATTCAGCATTCACGTTTTGGTTATTTCCTCAAAAAATAAATAATAATAAATTTGCTAATAGTCAAAATCGATATCTATATAATTAATACATACACGCATATATATATATATTAATCACGAAGAACCCAAAGTCGGAATAAAAGGACACTTAGAAGAAAGTATAACTTCTATATTTCGGCTAATAGCTATAGCCCTCTTCAGAAAAGTACTTTCCTGAAGAGGGCTATAGCTATTAGCCGAAATATAGAAGTTATACTTTCTTCTAAGTTTCTTTTTATTCCGACTGTGGGTTCTTCGTGATTATTATTTACAAATGTGCAACTACATTTTGTCTAAGTGATATACACACACACACATATATATATATATATATATATATATATATATATATAATTACATAAATACATACATATACATGCATAAACACACCTACACACACACACACACACACACACACACTCACAAACACACGTTTACAAAATGCATCAAACTTATCCAACTTTTACACCTACATCTCTATACGACTGTCACTCTGCCAGAACGATACCCAAAGATTCACTTAGAGCGGACAAGATATCCAGCAACATTTCATCCGTTTCTTTACCATCCTTGCTCAAGTCACTTACAGAAATCCCTGTTTAACCTTCTTCACCTTCCAATACTCTCAGACTTTTTCTCCATTCATCCCAATGGCCTTACATGATCTTTCTATTCCCTCAACAAGGCTTCCTGGCGCCTTAGGCTTTCGGGCTGGAGTCGAAGAGGCTTTGGGTTTTACCTTCCCCCGTTCAATGTACCGTAGTGGTGTCATCGGAAGCGTGCTAGTCTCGCACTGGCTTAGTTGTGGGTTCGAATCCCGCACTCTTCTTCGATTCCCAGTAGTGACGGTTATTACCTGCCCCCAGCAGTTCCCAAAGCGCGCCCTGGCATAGGATCCTTGCGTTCCATCCTTCTTCACGTGTCACCTTACGAAGCCGTTTACTTACTTGAGTTGGCTTTACAAAGCCTACTTTCTTTAACACGACTTGGGAATTTGGGTCCTTCTTTATTAATATTTACTATTAACTCGACTTTCGTGATGTGTATGTACTGTGTCTTACGGCACTGCTTCTGACCCAGGGCAGTGGACAGGATGCAGGGATGACCCGTCATCCAGGAGGTGCCAAGATAGGAGGGAGCGAGGAGGGTGGAGGGGAGTAGAATATATGGGAAATGAAATGGGTGGGAGTGATTTCTATGCCTTTTTCTTTTTGGCTACCCCCCGTGTAAGGGGGAAAAAGCCTTTGGTATATGTATGTATGTATTAACTTGACAATTTTCCAAGGACGATATCAATCTTAAGTCTGGTTCACAAGGACAATCTACAGTGTCTGCAGACATAAGTAAGTTTTTTTTTTCTCTTAACTTTGGCAACTTTCCTGAGAATCTTTTAAGTCTCAAATCCTCTCCGCACGAACGGACAGTGTCTGCAGACATAAGCGAAAATATTTTCTTTTGATTTGCTACACTGGCAATTTTCTCCTCAAACCTATAGACGTCTGCTCCGCAGGGCTATACATGTCTGCAGACATAAGCGAGAACGTTGTTCATACAAAGGACTCGCCGCCTTTGTGAGCCGACGACAAACCAGCAAAGTGTCCGTATCTGTCTCTAGACAAAGACGGCGGCTAGTCACTCCGTCATCGACCAATTTGGTGCTCGTGTGTCGAAGACATTCCCGACACATCTTCCATGGGTTCTGACACAACTAGATCACCTTACTAAGCCTTTAGCTAGATTTATTTTGCACTAGTTTTACGCCAACTAGGTTCAGCTAACTCTAGTTACACGTCAGCCTTTTGATATTTTGGAATATCTGTTATATACAGTTAAAAATAAATATGCTTAGTAAATGTAATACACCTTCCCCCACTTTTGCTATACAGGCTATTTAACAAATTCTTATCGCGCCTAATATCTTGAAACGTATTTGTTCAATACATTTTTTAGATTCAATATATATATGTATATATATATATATATATATATATTACAAAGGATTACAAAGGCGGAGCATGCCGACAGGAGGCCTTTTGGTCCATAACTAGGTCGGATGCGAAAAAAAAAATTAACAATGATAAATAAATAAAAAATAAAATAAAAATAATAATATGAATAATAATATATATAATAAATAAATAAATGCATAAGTATAGATAAATAATAATAAATTGACAGATAATAAATGTGAATCAAGCAAATAATAATAAAAAAACAGACAAATGATAACAAAACAAATAAACAAATAATATAAAATAAATGAGTCATTACAGCATCTTGCCTAGGTGTTTATCTAAATGATTCCTAAAGCTTCGAACTGAACTACATTGCACAGCCTCTGCAGGAAGTTTATTCCATTCATTAACTACACGGTTGGCGAAGTTGTCTCTACCCACTTCCAAATGTATACTTGTACACATTCAAAATTCTCTCTTTTCACGCAAAATTGGCCCTTATCTCCAGGTGTCACATAAGCCAGAACTGTAGATTATGAAAGCTTCTGTTTCCTCTCCCCTAAACCTACCCTCTCCCAAATCGGGTCACGCTACCACTACCTATAGGCTTTAAAACGGTTTTCTTCTTCTCGTTAATCCTAACATTCCCGTACATACACATTGACACAACCACACACACACACACACACACACACACACACACACACACACACACACATCATATATATATATATACATTGAAGAAAAATATATATATATACACACTCACATGCGCATACATACGTATACACACATATACATTCACATGTGTATATAGATGTATACACACATATACACATATACATATATATATATACACATATATACATACATATTACATACACATATATACACAGATACACACATATACACATACATACATATTACATACATATAAATATACATATACACACATATATACACATATGCAGAGTCCACTAGGAAAAGGAAAATCACACGTAGTCCGAGCGCTTTCGTGATATATTCACATTATCATTGATAATGTGAATATATCACGAAAGCGCTCGGACTACGTGTGTTTTTCCTTTTCCTAGTGGACTCTGCATATTTGTGATTCGCGTGTGACTTGTGAAATTTGTGCATATATACACATATATATATATATACACATACATATACATACACATGTATACGTATATACAGATTTAAACACCCATTTGTAACCCCACTCTTCCCACTTCAGCCTCAATCCTATACTATTTTGTGAGATTGCTGGAATCCGGCTCTAATTAATATATATATATATATATATATATATATATATATATATATATATATATATATATACATATTAATATATATATATATATATTAATGTATATATATATATATATTATATATATATATATAATATATATATATATATATATATATATATATATATATATATATATATATATATATATATATCAACTGTGTTGTGATACATTTATTTACATTGCATATCATTGGAATTGCGCTGGGAACAGTTTCATATACATTTTCAATTACCGAATGCCTCTCCAGAGACCGAAATGCCTTCTGAATAGAATAGACCGAATCAGGTGTTCTATTCTCACCGTCTGCAAATTTAAGAAATTTCTTTTTCTTCTTCTCTTTTTGTCATCCTTGAATACCTTCTCTCAATACCTCCTCTGTTAAGCTCTTTAATTATGTGTAAAGGCCTTTTTGTGATGACGCTTAACCGAAGAATGGGTTTTGGCGCCTCCTTCCTTCCACATCTCCCCTCCTCCTCCTCCTCCTCCACCTCCCTCCTCCCACTCCCCTTCCACCTCCCTTACCCTCCCAGTTTGTCCGAATTATCCATTACCCTGGCCCTCCTTTAGACATGGTTCGTTTACATTTTCTTATTACCCCTCATACATTCTTTCTCTTTTTCTATCTCTGCCTCTCTCTCTCTCTCTCTCTCTCTCTCTCTCTCTCTCTCTCTCTCTCTTTCTCTCTCTCTCTCTCTCTCTCTCTCTCTCTTTCTCGCTTTATTTGCCTTTATCTATCCCTCGTCCTTTCTTCCTCTGTCTGTCTATCCGCCTATCTGTCTATATTCCTGTCTGTCTCTCTGTCATTGTTTCTCTTTTTTGGCTCTTTTTTTCTTCTTTAGAACTTCTTCTGTTTATTAAAAGAAATTTCCGAACCATATATCTGACAACAGACAAATCCCAGGAGCTTGCTAAGGTACTTAAGTCAATAAATAGATAATAAATAAAATGAATAAAAAACAGATAAAATAAAACAGACTAAATAAATTACATCAAATTTATATAATAAATAAAATGAATTAAATAAATAAAGATAATGATAATGAAAAATAAATAAATACACAAATAAATGTCACAAAATAAACAAATTATACACACACACACATATATATACATATGTATGTATATATATACAGTGTATATACTATATATATATACATATACATATATATATATAAATATATATATATATATATATATATATATGCATGCACACCAAGGGGCTTCCCCTTACCTGAGAGGTACATGTCTAAAGGCATGTACCCACTCCTACCCATTTCATTCCAACCCTTTCCCCCATTCATCTTAGCTCCACATGGATGACGGGTTATCCCTGTATCCCGCCCACTGTTCCGGGTCAGAGCCAATGCAGCAGGACACAGGGTATTCAGAGCAAGGCCGCTTCACTTAATCGATGAACCCCCTCTCCGTCTTCTTATGCATAAAAAGAGAAGACAGGGACAAATCCCTTCTGGTTGCGTCAAAATTTAATTCACACATGAACATTCCTTAAACCCCTCATCCCCCAACCCCTCTCTTCTTTGCATCACATTATCATCCATACACAGCCATTCTCCTCTCACGCCTATCTCCGGTCTTCTCCCTTCCTTCCTCAACAGGCATTCCCCTTTTGCTCATTGCCCTTTCCACCATATCCATCCTTCTCATCCTCGGTCGTCCTACTATGTTGACTCCTTCCACCTCTGCCTTCCATATCTCTTTCACTGATCTTTCTTCACTTATTCTTTCCATATGTCCAACTCACCAAAATACCTATCTGCCATCTCATTTTCCGACCCAAATCTCTTCCTCATTTTCTCGTTTCTCACTCTATTCAACCTTGTAACCCCCTACCATACTTCTCAGGTATTTCATCTCAAACACATTCAAACTTTTCTTTTCTCGAATTCCAACTCTCTGCCCCATACAGTGCTGTCGGCACAATCATACCTTCATATAATCTTCCTCCCCGCCCCCCTCCCTCTCTCTCTCTCTCTCTCTCTCTCTCTCTCTCTCTCTCTCTCTCTTTCTCTCTCTCTCTCGCGCACACACACACACACACACACATATATATATATATATATGTATATATATACATATATGTATATATATACATATATGTATATATATACATATATATATATCATATATACATATATATTATATATACATATATATATATATATATATATATACATATGCTAATAAGAACACGGGTACGTGTGTTCAACTTATGCTAAGTGCAAAAAGTACTTTTTGCACTGAAGATGTAATATACGGAAGCGCTCTGCTTCGTTAGTTTCTTTTTTCAAGTGGTCTACTTTGCATATACATATATATATATATATATATATATATATATATATATATGTATATATATGTATGTATATATATATATGTCCTTTGTTTTTTCAATGTAAGGACCCTTTTAGGCATGTTAGTGATTAGTTCACGAATATCATCTTTAGGGATTTTTTGCCATGTTTCCCGTAGTAATCCTAAGAGTCCGGGCTTTGAATATGGATTTCTTTTCTTTTTGCGAAGGTATCCATCTAATATGCCCCAGAGGTGTTCAATGGGGGTTCGTATCCGGGGACTGACTTGGCCATGGAAGTTTCTTGATCCCATTTTGGCTCAACAAATTTTGTGTTGCTTGAGCAGTGTGACAAGAAGCTTCATCTTCAATAAATAGGAATACATTTTTACTCATTCTACCAGTGGAGAATATTGGAATGAGTTCTTCCTTTAAAATAGAAACATATTTGCCTGAGTTGATGTTTCCTTGACACTCCACAAGCTCTGATCGACCATCACTCCAAATTGCACCCCACACCATTATTGAAATGCCACCATGTTTCACTGCTGGCTGCTTGAGATCAAACTCTTGACTACGACTACAGAGTTTCCAGACCCACACTTTTCCACTATCAGAAAATAATGCGAATCGTGACTCATCAGAGAAAATAACAGAGCTCCAAAAGGCCACAAGTCTCTCCACCATCTCAACAGTCCAATCCTCTCTGCACTTGATATTGGCTGGGCGAAGGAGTGGTTTCCTTCTTGCAACTCTGCCATAGTAACCCAGCTTATGGAGATACCTGACAGCTGTTCTGAGACTGACATCAGCTTGTGTTGCTATGTCAGAGGCCTTGCAACGTGAATATTCTTCGACATTTCTTTTGACAAGATGCAAGGTTCCTTCTGAGGGCACGGGACGACCTGAATGAAATTTTGCACCTTTCTTGCCCTCTCTGGGGAATTGTACGATCACCCTATTAACAGTAGAAAGGGGTATTGACAGATTTTCAGATATTCTGCGTTGACTAAATCCACCTGCATGTTGACCCACAATACGACCTCGCTGAAATTGAGATAGGTCTACTGCTCCTTTGATTCGTGGCATGGTTGATTAATCTTGGATGTAATTTGAAACATAAATCTAGGTAAATATTACTAGGTGCATTTGTATAACATTAAACATTAAATAAGAGCAGAAATGCATTTTTCTTGGTGTCTATTCAATTCTGTCATGTCTGTATATATATATATATAATATATATATAGAAAGAGAGAGAAAGAGAGAGAGAGAGAAAGAGAGAGAGAGAGAGAGAGAGAGAGAGAGAGAAGGGGAGAGAGATAATTAATCAACTATAATAATTTTTTGGAAGTGGTTGGGGAAGATAATTTATTTTTATTTTTTTATAATAAATTCCTTTCTCTACATTTCTAGTCGAAAGTCACAATTCATTTTATCGGGTCTACAATCGCCATTATCTCTCTTTTCTGCCGACAATATCCATCCAACGTTTGGATTCTGTCGTCATAAAGCTATATTTTGGCGGATTTTTTTCACTTGAGACTGAAATGCCCTTTTTATTTGAGAGTCGCATTACTTTTTTCCTTTTCCGTAATCGCTTTATCTTCCATTCTTTCTAAAATGTCCTCAGACTTGATTTTACTCGCCACAGAGTGGTTCTATGCTCTCTTTTGATATTCGTACTCCTCTTCATTCTATGACTCTCTTTTTCAAAGAGTTTGTCGAAATTTCTTTACTTTACTCAGCCATGTCAGCATTTTGAATTTAAGTGCTAGATTTATTAAGAGACTTGTATTTTGGTAATGGTATTAATTTATTATTATTATATTCTTTTAATGACGTATCCACCAAACCCTTGGGTCACATTTTTTTTTTTTTACCATTTCTGCCTTTTTTTAAGCATACTGACAAAAAGAATAAATATTTAGTGTCAGTGTACAATTAATCCTTAATGAATTGATACAAAATTTATTACTGATCATCATTAAAGACTTCAGCTCGACAGAAGGCTACTGTTGGTATACAAGCTACAAAACTTACGCTGACATATGACATATGTGCTTATTAATAATTTTATGCTTACGTCGTATGAGAGGTGTGCGTGCGTGCGTGCGCGCGCGCGCGTGTGTGTGTGTGTGTGTGAGAGAGAGAGAGAGAGAGAGAGAGAGAGAGAGTAGAGAATATATTCTGCAGATATGTTTCTTTTTCCCTGACACTAGAATATCTGATCTAGTCTATAGACCCTTACTAGTAATGAAAAAAGAAGTGCATTGGTAAATGAATAAAATCTAGAACATTTTGACACGATGATTTCGTCTATAGTCTTAATTCTGGCTACTATCAAGCGTCTCTTAGCATCTTGTGTGACATCATCTTAGGAAGAATCTTTAAGAGGAGATTCTACAGAAAAAAAATTTCAATCTCACTGCATCGTCTTTCCTTTGTCGATAATCAAACTTTCTTTCCAAAGATGTTGCCTTCTCCATTTATCAATAATTATTTTTTTTCTTTCTTAACTTTACTTGACAAGCGACAAAAGTCTTTCTTAATAGCTACTTCCTTTCAATTGCCCTTCGTCAATTCTCCTTCCTCTTCATTTGCCTTCCAGTTCTACTTTTCCTTTCTTCGTCACGAAGTTCAACCATTTCCCCCACTCTCTCTCTCTCTCTCTCTTTCTCTCGATTAGGTCCTCACTCTCACACGCTTCTCTTCCAACACAATTGAATTCGGCATAGGCAGACTCTTTATACGTTTGCAGCTTCCTGCCTCCCATCTCCATTGTCTCCTCCTCCGTCTCCTCCTCCTCCTCCTCCTCCTCCTCCTCCTCCTCCTCCTCCTCCTCCTCCTCCTCCTCCTCTCTTCCTTACCCTCGTTTCTCCCCATCTGTCCTTTCTACATTTCATCCAACATCTTTCTCTTACACTCACATCTCCCTCACCTTTCCTTTCTTCCTCTCCAGCAACAGCTTTCTCTTTCCTCGTCTCTCCCTCACCTTTCCTTTCTCCCTCTCCTCCAACAGCTTTCACTTACGCTCGTCTCTCCCTCACCTTTCCTTTCTCCTTCTCCAGCAACAGCTTTCTCTTTCCTTCATCTCTCCCTCACCTTTCCTTTCTCCTTCTCCAGCAACAGCTTTCACTTACCTTCGTCTCTCCCTCACCTTTCCTTTCTCCCTCACCTTTCCTTTCTCCTTCTCCAGCAACAGCTTTCTCTTTCCCTCATCTCTCCCTCACCTTTCCTTTCTCCCTCACCTTTGCTTTCTCCTTCTCCTCCAACAGCTTTCACTTACCCTCGTCTCTCCCTCATCTTTCCTTTCTCCCTCTCCTCCATCCCTTCTCACTTACACTCACCTCTCCTTTCTCTCTTTCCTCCGACAGCTTCCTCTTTCCCTCGTCTCTCCCTCACCTTTCCTTTCTCCCTCTCCTCCATCCCTTCTCACTTACATTCACCTCTCCTTTCTCTCTTTCCTCCGACAGCTTCCTCTTTCCCTCATCTCTCCCTCACCTTTCCTTTCTCCCTCTCCTTCATCCCTTCTCACTTACACTCACCTCTCCTTTCTCTCTTTCCTCCAACAGCTTCCTCTTTCTCTCATCTCTCCCTCACCTTTCCTTTCTCCCTCACCTTTCCTTTCTCCCTCTCCTCCAACAGCTTTCACTTACCCTCGTCTCTCCCTCACCTTTCCTTTCTCCCTCTCATATATCCCTTCTCACTTACACTCACCTCTCACTTTCTTTCCTCCAACAGCTCTCTCTTTCCCTCATCTCTTCCTCACCTTTCCTTTCTCTCTCTTCCAACCCCTTTCCCCCCAACTTCGCTCCCACTTCTCCTCCCCTCGGCCTCTCCCTTCCCTTTCCACGCCTCACGACCCTTGCAAACAGGCCCCGGCACTCAGACGCAGCGCCTGGCACGGAAGACCTTGAGGACCTGCTGACTCGTTCTCCTATTCTTGCAGACATCGGAGGACACATCGCGGTAATCCATCTTGTTACGCCAGGCGATACGCTCAGAAATATATGTATTATTTTCCCGAACTCTGCTTTCTAAACCAAAGCAGCACTGATATAGATAGTTTTTTTCTTCTTCTAAATTTACGATAAACATTTATGGTTGATACTTTCCCTAACTAGCTATCGCTTAGATTTATCTAGCTATGGCCACTAACTAGCTAATTTCGTTGATGAATTATTCAATCAGTAATTACATGACTAAGTTCCTCTATAGAAGTCAGTAAGAAAGTGGGTGGTTTAATTATCTCTCATTGTTATTCACTACAGTTCTAGATCACGCGCTGGACTCGTGATCGACAGACCTTTCCTTTCCCGGATGAAAGATATAGTTCATATGGCCCAATCTATGGTTAACCTTCTGACATCAAACACACACACACACACACACACACACACACACACACACACACACACTCGATAGCGCGGTTGGTAGAGTTCCCGGCTGCCACTACGGAGGTCCAGGTTCGAATCCCGTCCAGGGCTGAAATAATTTCAGTATCGCTACGCTGCGGGTCGTTACTCCAACTCTCGTGGGAGGGGAGTTGTGTGTGTGTGTGCGTGTGAGGTCACAGCAGTACCCATAGATCGGTCATTTATGAGCTCTGAGCTCTCATCCGGGAGGGAAATAGCTGTCGATCACGAGTCCAACACATGATCCAAGACCATGGTGAATCACACACACACACACACACACACGTAGCACACCCAATCCCTTGATCAAGGCAGTCTGTGACGACTTGAAGAATTAGGTTACTTTTCAAACCCTGAATCTTGGCTCTACTGAGTTGGAAAGCCACAATGCTAACCACTACACCGTGTACATATGACAGAGTGAGTGAGTGAGGGAGAGTGAGAGAGAGAGAGAGAGAGAGAGAGAGAGAGAGAGAGAGAGAGAGAGAGAGAAAGAGAGAGAGAGAAAGAAGAATACAGAGATAGATAGGTACACAAACACACACACACAGAGGGAGAGAGAGAGAGAGAGAGAGAGAGAGAGAGAGAGAGAGAGAGAGAGAGAGAGAGAGAGAGAGAGAGATAGACATAGAGACAGAGAAACATGAGATTAATTTCCTCGACATACTCCTTTTTTTATCGTGATCATTTCATAACAATTATTAAGCCGGCATTAACTCGAGGGCCCTCCACGTTTTCACGAAAAAAAGGACGAGTAGTTATGTAAACACTTTCATCAATCAAGTTTTCATCCCTGTTTGGACAAACTCATAAGATTCCCAACTTTTCCTCACTCTCTCTCATCAGTGAGTAAATCAACTCTCTTACCCACATAGGGTTTCCTTCACGTGAATAAAA